>NC_031977.2:28697931-29037097 GCF_001858045.2 Oreochromis niloticus
GCCAGCTTTGACTGGGTCAGCCAAGAGAAGGTCGTAATTTCCCTCTTTCAACTTCTTCATGATGACTTCTGATTTCACCACACCGTCCAAATACTGGATAGAAATCTGAAGGTGTGTGTTCACATATTTAATGATTCTGGTGAAGATCTCCCAGTAGTTCATATAATCAATCTCGTATAAGGCGAATTGGAGGAACTCTTCTAGAAACTCTTCTAAAGCCTCCAACGAGAAAGAGGCATTAAAGGGCTCATAGCGAAAGCGGGCAGGTTCATTGGTGTTCATGTACATTGACGAGCTCGGAATCAGTACAGTCACCTGGTGCCCCTGTCAACCAGCGTCTCCAGAACAGGCTTCATGTTTATCCAGTGGCTGCCATCGGTGTACCACACCAAAATATTTCCTCCATCTGCACTCCATGTCGCACAAAGTACCAGCAGGATGCAGGCAGAGAGACGCAGCTCCATGGTGTCTGAATGTTAACAGGAAAACCAGGTGTGATCTGATCCTCTGGTGAAAGTATTTTAGGAAAGATAATTATTAACTCAGTAAATCTGAACTCTGACTCATATCTGTCTGTGCTATCACAATGGGTTAAAAGGTAGTGATCGCAAAGTTCACTGTACTGAAGGAACAAGACTGATTTCTAACCTGTACCAGTACCCTAGGGTGGATGCAGATGACCCAGGTTTCCTGGGTATTTGTCTGTCTGCCTAAGGTTCCAGGGGGGCATTATTAATTAAGTATATTTTGTGACACATCCACAACATAACAGGATTGTTGTGTGTAGCACTGCTGTATGGCACTTCAGCTCACCTCATTATATACTAGAGATGGCACGATACCACTTTTTTTATGTCCGATACCGATATCATAAATTTGGATATCTGCCGATACCGATATGAATCCGATAGTGTATTTTTAATCAATAAAACAGTTTTTTTTTTAAAATATCTTGCTGCATTTTGTATAAGTTCATACTCAAGTTTTAAAAAAACAAAGCACTTAAGGTATTCTGTTATTTCTGTATGCAAAAAATACACTGCACCCAAAATATTTCATAGTTCAGCAATACTGATCAATCTAATAAACTTGAACCTACTCCATCCTCCCTATTCTGGTATTTTGAAGAGTACTTAGCAGAAATATTAAAAAAAACCTAACTAATAGGGTTGCCAACTCCCAGCAAAAAAAAAAAAAAAAAAAATAGGGAACCACCCCCCACCCTCCACCTCGTGATGCTTAATCGACGTAATCAACTTTAATTTAATGCACGTGTTTAAAAAGAAATGCACAAAAATCTATTATTTCTCTACAATAATTAAATAGATTCAACATCTGTCTTCAGCAGAATTGCAGACTGCACAGATGGTACCTTCCCAAAGGAAAAAGTAGTACCTAGTAGCTTACTAGGGTATATATTAGACTTAATAGTTACTATATACAGTAATGGACTTCTATACATTTTACGAAAGATTAAAACTTTGGGTGTAAGATTCAGATAATTATTTATTAAAAGCTAGACATTTTAAATGAGAATAAGAAAGAAACGTATTTCTTTGTACCCCCCTTTTCCCTGTTAATGCCCTGCCCCTCTGGCTAAACTTTGCTAGACCCGCCCCTGCACAGTTACCAGCTGTCAGCTACGTAGAAAAGGATCCTGGTGTAAAAAAGTAATAATAGATAAATTCTAACGACAGCATATCAAGGTTAAACGTGCTGCTGTTGTATAGCCGCTGGTTTCCTCTTTCTGGTGCAAAGTGGGCCAAAAACAAACAAGAGAGAAGGACTCGCGACAGAAAAGCCAATCAGCTGATCATTAATCAGTTTCACGATTGAAGTAGCAACAGAAGAGGGAGAGAGAAGAGGCAGTCGCTCCATATATCAGTTGTTAAGCTTAACGTGGGAATGCGTTACAAACATTCAGAGATGAACTTACACACTTGCTTTACTTCTCGCTGGGATAACTTTCTCGGAGATGAAATGCTGGTTTGGTAGAGGATCCAAATGCTCAACCAGACCGCCAACAGGTCTCGCACACCACAGCCGCTCTATCACGTGACGCATACTGCTCCGACGTGCTAAGGTTATGAGCTGAGTTACGCCATGTCGCAAGTTTTGTGAGGTGCTTTTGTGATAGTTAGTGGACCCGATATCCGATCCAGTAATTTAGGTCAGTATCGGACGGATACGTAATATCAGATCGATCCATCCCTATTACTTTAACTCTTGTACACATGTGCTTTATTTCAGAACTTGTTGGTGTGGAAACACACATGATGAGGATGATGGGATGAAGCTAACGAGACCAGTGCAGCTCTGCTTAGAGCCTGTGTGACAACACCTTACTTGTCCAGATTTTCAGGTGTTAAATGTGCAAATGATTCACATAAAACCATCTGGATATCTTTTTTTTTTAAAACCAGAACCATAGAAGAACAAAGTATGTCACACCTGAAGATGTTGCTATGCCAGGTTGTGAACATGCCATTTCAGATGGGGTTTTTTGTTGTTGTTGCCCTGTTCTTTAAAATGTTGTTTTCTATTTATGATATATTCAAAGGATATGATATATTCAATAGGATCCACCGAGAAATATTGCAGCCTATAGAAATTCACAGCAACAGGTATTGAATCCCAATAATCAGACCCCTATGAACAGCACATGGGGACTGCAGGGATTCCCTTTGTCTCTTTAGATTAATCAATGAAAGATTTTTAAAACACTTAATTACAGAGTTGTTCCTTTCAGTAACTTCATAAGGCATTATTACCCCCCACCCCCACAGCTGTTTAAAAAATAAATAAATATTGGAGTATTTTCAACACCCTGCTGGACACCAAGTTTGTGAATGGTGTTACTCGAGATTGAGGCAGCGCAGGAGTTTGAAATTGATAATCTAGGTGCAACTATTAAAAATGTGAATGTTTCAAGAGGGAAGTCACCTAGGATTTTCAAATACACGCATAGGTGTATCTATTAAAAATGTTGGACGAATTTGAATCCCAGTGCCCTTAACGTTGAGGTCAGAGGTTAGGTGTTGTCAAAAAATGTCACCTTTACAAACTTCTGAGCTGTTCGATTAGATGAGATACTATACACTACCGGGTGTTCTAAAACACCACTGGTTTTACAACACCACAATTTTTCAATTTTTTTACTGAAAATTATGCAGTTTAATGTCTCATTGCACTCTGAAATGAAAGCATAGTACAAATAAGTCAAAAAAGAAATCATGGAATACATTTATAGACCCAAATGTATTCTAAACTTTGGTCTCATCAAACTAGCCACCTTTGGCAGATATAACACTCCCGTTGCATTCTCCCTACAAGAGAAATAGTGGTGATACATAAAGAATATGATGATGGGAAACTCAACATACATGAAAGAAAGTCTCATGCTGGTAACAAATATTGCCCCGGCCCAACACTCACAGCACCTGTTCCAGATGTTATTCAGCCTTCCTTTTTGCCTTTCCTTTCCTGACACAGCACCTGTGCAGGCAGAAACTGCAGGTCTTGATGAAGATGAATATGATGAGTAGATCTACGGTGAGGAAGAAGCCCAGGACATCCAGGCTGTGATACTGGTACCAGGTGAGCTCATGGGCCTGGACCCTCAAGTGCTTGGCCCCTTTGTTTCTCAGTGTGAACTCGATCCAGAATACTGCCTCTTCCAGAGCACTCATGGGTCTGTCGTGGTGGATGCTGGACAGCCGCATAGCATTTTCTTTGTACCTGTGAATGTGTATACAAATGAGAAAAAAACTGTAAAAATGAATATTATCCTGTATTAATAAAAAAAACCTTGAGACCATAAAAACTCTAGAAAATTGTTTACATAGGTCATTAAAGTTCAGCTCAGCAGGGCTTTCTTGTGTTAGCTGGCTCCAAGAAAAATGGTTTAAGGTAGAGTATTCATGTTTCATACTCTGAGCCTGCTCCATTTTTTTTCTTTAAAGCCTGTTTTCAGTGCCTAATTTAAAGTGCACATAGTTCAGAGAACTCACGATTTGTCATTGATGACTGTGTTGACTGCATCTCTAAGGTCCTCAGCTGTGATGAAGTTCAAATTGAGAATAACTGCAGTTCCTTTTTCCTTCATATGGATCATGTTGTCTGGCTGGTCACCAAACATGGGTATGCCCACCATGGGAACACCGTGGTAGATGGCTTCATAAATCCCGTTTGTGCCTCCGTGAGTGATGAAAGCTCTAGTTTTAGGGTGACCTAACATATGCCAAATAACCGTGTAACATTGAAAGTTAGTTTTCTACATGTGGACAACAGGAGGATTTTAATTACCCAGAATAACTGCTTTGAGCTGAGATTGATTTGCAGATTTTATAATTTACATGCATTTAACTAATCTTTAGTGCAACCTCTTCGAGAAAAAGAACTAACCAGAGTAGATTTACACAGGGTGCAATATGTAATCAAGATCACATCTGTTGGAAAAGTAAATAATTTATCACATTTCCTTGTGTTAATAAACAGAATGCTCACAACCTGCATTTAATGTTGAATGCACGTTTAATTTATGTTATTGCACTTTTAAGAACTTCTGTGGTTGGTAGCAGGTTTACGTACCCAGGAGGTCATTCTGAGGGATCCAGTCATATATTCTAATGTTGGCACTCAAGGCTTCTGGTTTTTCTCCTTTGTACCTCCACAGCACCTATAAAAATAACACGTCTTAGCTTGCATGTTTTTTTTCTGTGGTAGTATACTTACAGCCCAACTTTAAGTAATATATCACAAAATATTATTACTTCTATTTCCTGAAGAAAATGCAGTGTGAATGCTGATAGTTGAATGTTTTGAGCTGGAATGTCATGATTGTTGAATGTTCAGTTAAAAATGTTGAATGAGCTGAAGAAGAGAATTTTTCACCTGAAAATAAAAGTGCAAAACTGTTGAAAGATGACACAGAAGAAGTTTCAAAATGAAAGTAGCTAAACATGTTTAAAATACACATTAGAAAAGCTGAGTAATGACAAAAGAAAATTTAGAGTCAGAAAACATCTGAATGAATATTGAAATCTGATATTCTTTAAATGACTTGGAAGTACATATGTGAAGTGTCAAAAAGAAAAACTTGAATCAGAACTAATCTGGATGAGTGTTGACAGCTTATATTCCTTAAATTGGTAGAAGAGTGGAATTATTTTTTTAAATGCCTAAACCCAAGAATTACAAATGAAAAAAAATGAATATTTGAAGAACATCTGCTGACTGTGTGTGTGTGTGTGTGTGTGTGTGTGTGTGTCAGAGTAAAAACAGAGATATTAGATGAGGTTAGATGAGTTTAAATGTGGGAGAATCCACTAGTCGCTGCAGTAAAGGCCTGGCAATGCATTAAAAAGGAGGTAACCCACTGTCTTGTGATCTCCTTGAGTTCAAGACTTCAGGCTGTCATTGTCAGCAAAGGGTTTTCATTAGAAATGAACATTTTATTTTAATTTTTATTCATTGTAATTTGTCCAATTATTTTTGAGCCCCTGAAATGAAGGGATTGTGTGTGTTTTTTTTAAAAATGCTTTAGTTCCTCACATTTTCATGCAATGTATTTGGTCAACCCACTGAAATACAGCTGAAAGTCTGCACTACAATGGCATCTGAGTTATTGTATTTCAAATTCATTGTGGTAATGTACAAAACCAAAATTAGAAAAAAGATGTCTCTGTCCAAATATTTATAGACCTAACTGTATATTGAAGGGTCAGGTTAACTTCTCATTAGAAATCATCAGCTGTTGACAAAGTTTGATAATTTTGATACTCTGTATTAGAAAAATGAACATAAATATTGTAGAAGTAACATGGAAACTGAGCACTGGCATGCTGAAATGTCCACAGTCTGCAATGTCGTTTTAAAAAATTGTAGTTTTGGTAGTTCTGGTTTTCAGAAGTAGAGAACTCTGAAACTGGTTATCTGAAATATGAAAAACTACTCAATGCTTTGCTCAAATTGATTACAGCTGAAACAAAGATTATCCTCTGACCTTTTGTGGGATCTGAGCGAGGCCTGAGGCTATCATGTTTGCCTTCTCCTTGGTGATGTTGTTGATCATGGATCCTAAAGTGAAGATCACAATGCCATCATCTCCAGAACTCTGCACAAATTCCTCCAGATCCTGTAACAAGTCGAATATCATCCCACTGCCAGCCAACCCGCTGTTTTTGCATTTTTGTTCAACATTTTGATGGCTTCACTGCTCCTGGCAGGAATATTCTGTGATGTAATGATTAATCAGATGGTAATAGTTGAGTGTCCTTACCTCTGGTAAAAGTTTAGCAGGTCTGCAGTGGATCCCACCAACATATTTGAAGTTGGGGAGGAAAGGACGAGGGAATTCAAAATCCCAGTAGGTTCGAATTAACCAGATGTCTGCTTTACTCATCAACTCACAGGCACTGGTGGGAGTTCCTGTTGCAATGCATGAGTAATGGACATTAATGTATCACCAATAGTTTATGTAAGGCATCATATTTTCTTTATCAGAAAATTTTAAAATACTGTGTTTACATTATTAGCAAATTTTAAAAAAAGTTTTAAATCAGTGCTTCATGCCTATTTTCTCACCTTTGACATCAGAGTAATATCTGTCTAATACGTTCCAAAAAGTGTGATCAATCACGATGTCTTGAAGAGCGTAGAAGAGAAAGTTCCACACTCTCTCTGAGAAGTCCATCTTATCTGTGAGTTTGCTCATAGCACCGGGAACAAAGGATGGTGGAGCAGGCATCTGACCACAATGCCTCTCCCAGTTATTAGCTATAGAGAAGCGCAAGGAGAAGACGAGTGGGATCCCCAAAATATCTGCTACTAAGTCACTGCCAGGGTTGATTGGGTCAGCCAAGAGAAGGTCATAATTTCCCTCTTTCAACTTCTTCATGATGACTTCTGATTTCACCACACCGTCCAAATACTGAATATTGTACTGAAGGTTTGTCTTTGCAATGTTAATGAATCTGATGTAGATCTCCCAGTAGTTCATATAATCAATCTCGTATATGGAGAATTGGAGGAACTCTTCTAGAAACTTCTCTATAGTCTCCAATGAGAAAGAGGCGTTGAAGGGCTCATAGTGAAAGCGGGCAGGTTCATTGGTGTTCATGTACATTGACGAGCTCGGAATCAGTACAGTCACCTGGTGTCCCCTGTCAACCAGCGTCTCCAGAACAGGCTTCATGTTTATCCAGTGGCTGCCATCGGTGTACCACACCAAAATATTTCCTCCATCTGCACTCCATGTCGCACAAAGTACCAGCAGGATGCAGGCAGAGAGACGCAGCTCCATGGTGTCTGAATGTCAGCAGGTAAACTACCTGTGGTCTGATTCTTTGGTGAAAGTATATCAGGAAAGATAATTATTAACTCAATAAATCTGAACTCTGACTCATATCTGTCTGTGCTATCACAATGGGTTAAAAGGTAGTGATAGTAAAGTTGACTGTACTGAAGAAACAAGACTGATTTCTAACCTGTGCCAGTACCCTAGGGTGGCTGCGGATGACCCAGGTCTTTCTCTGTCTGCCTCTGGTTCCAGGAGGCATTATTAATTAAGTATAATATTAAGTATATCTTGTGACACATGCACAACACAGCAGGATTGTTGATGTGTGTAGGACTGCTGTATGACACTTCAGCTCACCTCATTATATACTCTACCTTTAACTCTTGTGCCCATGGGCTTTATGTCAGAACTTGTTGGTGTGGAAAAAGATTTCTGAAGTTTGATTTTTGTTTTTAATCAGTTTGCAATGAAAACATATGTTTGCCTTTGCAGTGTTACACCATTCATGGTTTGGAGTTATCCAGAGTGACGGTCAACTCGAGTCTGGAAGTTGTATACGACACCTTTGTTAAACCTGAAAATGAAGTCATTGACTATAACACCAGGTAATGTGATAATATACTCCTCATCTTTCTCTGTGCACTACATAAACTATACCAACACGCTCTGTCATTACAGAAGTGTGGCAGCAGTCTGAAAATTGTTCTGTATAATGAAAATTTAGTCAACATCAAGTGCAAGGTTTAGCCAGTAGTTTAAAGATGGTTAGGTTTTGCTTAATAATGCATATGATGCAGCTCTGCTTAGAGCCCGTGTGACACCTTACTTGGCCAGATTTTCAGGTGTTAGTGAGGAGGATGTGAAGGGTCACCATGGTTCTCTAAGAGTAAATGTTGAATCCAGGAGACCTTGTTGAGCTTCATAAATGCTGACACGATTCTGATTGGACACTGCCTGGAAACAGACCTCTGTTTACTCAAGGTGACTTCTTAACTTCCTTTTTAAAATGTATTCTTTTTTTCTTTTCTCAAGTTTTTCGCAGCTTATTTCACATCTTCCAGTTGCAGTCCTTAATAGACTTTAATGTGCAAATAATTGATACAAAATCATCTGGATGTCTTTTTAAAACCAGAACCATCAAAGAAGTTTGTAAAACAAAGTACAACACATCTGATTGGTTGTGAACATACCATCTGAGACCTTTTTGTTTGTTGTTACACTTATTTTTTTAAATGTTATGTTTTCTATTTATCATATACTCAAAGTACTCAACAGGATTCGCCTAGAAATATTGCAGCTTATTCAAGTTCAGGGCAACGGGTATTGAATCCCAATAATCAGACCCCTATGAGCAGCACATGGGGACTGCAGGGATTCCCTTTGTCTCTTTAGATTAATCAATGAAAGACTTTTAAAACACTTAGTTACAGAGTTGTTCCTTTCAATAACTTCATAAGGCATTTATACCCCCCAGGCTGTTTTAAAAAAAAAAAATATTGAGGTATTTTCGACACCCTGCTGGACAGGCAGCGTGGACACCAAGTTTGTGAATGGAGTAACTTAAGATTGAGGCAATGTAGGAGTTTGAAATTGATACCCTAGGTGCAGCTATTAAAAATGTGAATGTTTGAATCCCAATGACTTTGACCTTGAGGTGATAGTCAAATGTCAGATTTTCTAAAAATCTTGTAAATGCAATAATTCAAGAGGGAAGTCACCTAGGATTTTCAAATACATCCATAAGTGTATCTATTAAAAATGTTGGACGAATTTGAATCCCAGTGCCATCAGCATTAAGGTCAGAGGTCAGCTGTTGTTAAAATAAATAAATTTTAGCTATACAAACTTCTGAGGCATTTGATTTGATGAGATACTATACACTACCGGGTCTTCTTAAAAAACTACCAGTTTTAGAAAACCCCAGTTTTTCCAGTTTTTTAATGAAAATTATGCAGTTTAATGTCTCATTGCACTCTGAAATAAAAGGATGGTACAAATAAACAATCGGAGTCAAAAAAGGAATAAATTATTAGACCCAAATGTTTTCTAAACTTTTGACTCATCAAAGTAGCCACGTTTGGGAGATATAGCAGCTGAACACACCTATTGCATTCTTTCTACAGTACAAATCAAATATTCTTCAGAATGTTCTTCCCATATTTGTTGCACAAGTTCCCATAAATGTGTGGAACTTGTAGGTTGCTTTGCTTTCACTCTTCAGGCCAGTTCATTGCAAACCAGCTTGATGGGGTTTAAGTCTGGAGGCTGTGCTGGCCACTCCATGTTTCCGAGCTTACCATCTTGTTTCTTTTTTCCTGAGGTAGTTTTGGCATAGCTTGGACCTATGTTTTGGGTCATTATCTTGCTGTAGGATGAACCCCTGACCAACTAGGCGCATACCAGAGGGTACTGCATGGTGCTGCAGAATGTTGTGGTAGCCGTTTTGGTAAAAATTCCTGCATGATGAACCCAATTTCAAATCAATTTTCATCAATCCATTATACTTTCTTCCAGTCTTCAGTAGTCCAATGGTGGTGGCCCAGGCAAGCCTCTTTACTAAGATTTCAGAATAAGACAATGGCTTTCTTGCTGCAACTCGTCCTGTCAAACGTGCAGCTCGAAGTCTTCTCTTCACATTTGCAACTGAGACTTACAGCTTAATAGTGGTCGTAGTAAGTGTTTGAACACATGTCTAGTATGAGCCTATCAGCTGTTAACTCTCAGAAACCTGTCTTCTGATTCAGTTGTGGCTTTGGGTCTGCTAGACCTCTTTCTGTCAGTTTGCTCCAGTTTCTGAGTGCCTTTTGATGGTAAAGGAAACTGTACTCACTGACATCTTGACTTTCTTTGCAACTTCTCTGTAGGAAAGACCTGCACTTTGAAGTGTTATGATGGTCTGTCCCACTTCCATTGTTAATTGCCTTTTTCTCACCAATTTTTTAGAAACTCAGTACTTTCTGCAGCACGAAACTGTTCAGGTGATGCTCACGAGGGTGTGGTATCACAGTGTGTTCCAACAGTGACAGACAGGGTAGTTGTAATTCAGAAAAGTTGGAACACCTGTAGCTTTCAAGGCTTGATCAACCTCCACTGCTCTAGAACAGCTTTAACTTGTTAACCCATTTTGTGTTCCCTGAAAAAGGCCTTTTTGTATAATTCTGAAATGGACGTTATTTATTTTATTATTATTATTATTATTATTATTATCAAATTATATATATATATTTTTATTTTATTTTTTTTTTTTCTGGCAGTTCAACAGTTACCTTTGTACCATTTCAAGCTATTCATTAAATTTGAACAACATAAATTGCAATAAATAACAGAAAAATTGGGGTATTCTAAAACTTTTGAACGGTAATGTATTTTAAACACATAATTGACAGAGACCAACAGATATTGAAACTACATCATGGTCTGGTTGTCTTGTATACCCTGAATTTAATTTTTTGCATGACATTTGGACAAAAGGGTCCAAATGTCATAATACAGTAATCTCACTTTATTTCGCTCCGATGTCCTCCTAAAGGATTTTATTTTGACCATCTTAATTGCACTACAGTGGTCCCTCATTTATCGCCGTAGTTAGATTCTAAAAATAACCCGCGATACATGAAATCCGGGAAGTAACCAACTTTATTTTTTACCGTTATAGATGTTTTAAGGCTGTAAAACCCTTCACTACACACTTTATACACTTTTCTCAGACAGGCACGAACATTTTCACTTTTATTTCTTGTTTAAACACTCTCAAACTTAAAACCTTCGTAGACAAATAAGTCCAGTGTTATAGAATGAAACCAAATGCATCTGCAGGTGCCTCTGACGGCGCAAAATGTTTCGTTGACAATGTTGTTTGTTTGGGAGAAAACTTACAAACGTACAGTACAGCACTTCACATACTGCTAGAGATCGAAGATTTATGTAAATTTGACAAGCTGAACACATTCTCTACTGGACAGGAGACATGGCACAAGATTGATTGACAATGGTCTACAGCCAATCAGGATGCAGAAGACAATGCGCTATAAAAAATAAAAAAAAATCCTGCAACGTTGCACAGAAAAAAATCTGCGAAACAGCGAGGTGAACCGCATTATAGCGAGGGACCAGTGTATTTGTAATTACCCAAACCAAATTTTTATCTAAAGCCTTCACCACTAGGTGGCAGCACATTACTGGAAAGTCTTAATATAATATTGCTACCAACCCCTCTCTTGGCGTAGAAAGAAAGAGTCACCATTTGCCCTGACTTAAGAAAATCACATACAGCAATTGTTTTTGTATGAAGTTTCCCACAAAAAGCTACCTTAGCAAACAAATATCAACTGGTAGGAACAGGTAGCAGTCTAAAAAAATCTTATTATTCAAGGATCATTGATTCATTTTAATCTTGAAGAGCTGTGTGCAGTGATGGAAAGCTGCTCCAATGTTATTTTCTTCTGAACTGAGCATGGTGTCGTTCTGGGAGAATCTAGTGGTGACGACGGGGCCACCACTGGGACAGCAAACAGTCCCATCAAAGGGACTGTTTGCTGCAAGATTCACTGGTTGCTTCTCCATATTCTGTAGCTATAGTTCATGTTGAAAGTAAAACAGTAATTTATCAAGTTCTAACCAATAAGAAAAGCTTGAGATATCTTCCTGTTTACTGCAGCTGCTCCACGGGATGGTGGTGGATACATCGGTAGTCTTTCCCCACCGTCTGGGCCCCCCTCACAAACTGACCCTGAACAAGCTCACAGCTGAATACCTCAGAAGGATCATTCAAGAGAGTGGTGGGTTACCACCATGCAAATGGTTTATCCGTTATTATAATATCATTACATTCCAAATAAAGATGACTTATTAATATGACTTATAACATTGAATGCCACAGACTCGTGCAGCAGATATCAGATTTATTTCTGAAGATGTTGATTTCAATTGCATTGAATTTTTAAAAAATGATTCCCCCCCCTTAGTTTGTGGTCATGACACTGCAGAAGATGCTACTGCCTGTATGGAGCTGATGCTGTGGAAAGTGAAAGAAGATGGAAAATTGAAAAAATGATGAAAATAAAATTATTCCTGTACAATTCATATGGGGGAGGGGGAACAAATACTAGCTGTGATTCAAATGTATTTGTGTAAACCTCTTTCAGGACATGGAGGGCAGTTTGGTTTGTTAATGTGATTTATGTTAATGAGTTCTGTATGTAAAAGTTCAATTTGGAGCCCATCTTCCATATTTGTATAAATGTTGACCACATGTAGTGCCAAGAGGACCTAAAGTGGTGACTTTTCATGAGTATTACTCAAGTAAAGGCATAGAATGAATTTTGTGAGTTTTCTTCTCGGGGAGGGGGGGGAAGCAAAATTCAACAACCAATCAGCATTCGGTTTTTAAAGTGAGATTAATTTCAGGTACACTTCTGCAAACTGGTACACCTGTCTTCAGTTAAAGTAATTAGTGGTGATACATAAATAATAAAATGATGGGAAACTCAACATACATGAAAGAAAGTCTCATGTAGGTAACAAATATTGCCCCGGCCCAACACTCACAGCACCTGTTCCAGATGTTATTCAGCTTTCCTTTTTGCCTTTCCTTTCCTGACACAGCACCTGTGCAGGCAGAAACTAGAGCTGGGCGATATAAGATTTTTTCATATCACGATATGTTTTTTTCATTTCAGGCGATAACGATATACATCACGATATAAGCCAAATAACTATATTTGTAAGATTTAAATGTGCCGTTGCTCACAAGTAAAATGTGAAATAATTAGCAGCTTGTTTTAATTAAAATATTTATTTCCCATAATAAGTTCAACAGGGTAGATGTACTTAAGGAATATGAGACTTCAGTTTCAGATAAAGGCAAATATTGTAAACTACACAAAAGGCAGCCGCTAAAGCGTTTAAGTTTCAAAATAGAACAAACAAAACAGACTACTAAATTGTCGATTCCACTTAGAAACAAAATTTTAATTCTAAAAATAAATCTTAGGTCGTTTTACAGAAGAACAGACAAAATTGACTAACTTTTGTCAATATCAAATAAACTGAGAACTAAAAGGAAATTCTCAGGCTACGTCCACACGTACACGGGTATTTTTGAAAACGGAGATTTTCCGTTTTCGTTTTAAAAAATAATCCCGTCCACACGTAAACGCAGAAATGAAGGAAAACGCTGCTAGGAACATGCCAAAGCAACAGGTGGCCATATATTCCTAACCGTGTAGAAATGTTGGCCAATCAGAAGTCTAGAAGCCTCCGTAGGAAATAGTAAACAAAGATGGTAGTGGTGTGCGATACTGCATATTTTGGTATCGATCCGATACCAAGTAAATACGGGCCAGTATCGCCGATACCAATACCGATACCGATACTTTTCAATAAATCAGGTGGATGCCTCATTGAATTGCTAAATCGCAATTAATTTTCATGACCTTAAGTGTTTTTTGTGATTTTTCCTTTTGTATTATTAATTACTTAAAACCCAGGACATAATTAGGAGAAATAATTTATTTATAATTAAATAAAAAATGCTTTATTATTGTGGCGGGCCGTGGTCTGCGATGCTGCTGCAGATGAGGTGGACTCACCTTCACTGCATCTACAATCATGCCTCACCGGCTTAAAACCTGTGCGCTGCTTGTGCTGTTGTTGTTTTTGGTGTTGATGTGTACAGCTGGCAGCAGGAGGGCTGCAGCCATTGAATTTAGGCTACTGTTACAGCAACCGAGTGATCACTGTAAGGGTGGACAGCGCGTGGCTCGGGGTGAGCCGGAGGCTGGCGCGCCAGCGGGACCTGCCAAGCTGGAGATGGAGGTCGAGGTGCGCGGGGGTCCTGCCTGAGGGCAGCATGCTGTCCGCTTCGGCACACAGGCTGCATGGTCCTGCGTGCCGAAGCGGACAGCTGCCTCTGAGCCCCGGCTCACTTCTACTCCTGCTCCACCGCCTCTGCTTGCCATATGGGTGGCCATCAGGCCTCCGCTGGAGGCACGGGCGACCGCCAGAGTGGACACTTCCCCGTCGCTGGGCCGGGGCATGGGGCGCCGATGGTCCGGGCCGATTCCCTCGCCTTCTCGCGGGGTGGGGTGAAGTGGGCAATGGGGGTATGTGGCAGGGCGTGTTCTGCGATGCCGCTGCAGGTTTGGTGGTGGTGATGTGTACGGTTGCAGCGGGAGAGCTGCAGCCGTTGAATGTACTGTTACAGCAACCGTGTGATTATTGTAAGAATAAATGATGCGGCGAAGCATGAAAATGCCATCGGGTCTGCCGTGGTGGCGATCTTTTTTTCTTTTTTCTTATTTTTTAATCTTAAGTGCACGCAAACCAGTAAACAAATTAAAACAAATAGTGTTGATAAACTATAATACGAAAATTACAATTAAAATTCTCAACAACAAAAACAATTGGTAAAAATATAATTAATATGTACTTAATACTTACTAATACTTATTAATACTTAATACTTACTTAATAACCCCCAAAGTGTCTAAGTCACGTGACGTGTCAGCGCAACACCGAAACATAAGAGAGGGGGGGCGGGGGGAGCAAAGTGTGCCTGCTCTCCGCTGACACAGGAGCCGCTAGTCCAGCGACCTGGCTGTTTCGTTTTGCCGAAAGCACAGCATAATAAACAAGCAGAACTCAAAGTAAAGAATCGATCTAACCAGGCTAGTATCGATCCGATACCGATCCCGACTTGGGATCGATACTATCGATATTTGGATCGATCCGCCCACCACTAAAAGATGGGGCATAGAAACAGAACCGAGTCGTATGTGTGGAGGGACAGTAACTATGTGTGTATATGTAAGCATTTAAACACTGCAGAGAGTACAATTAACAGTAACAGTATTGTAGAAATTCATTTCACCGAAACAATAACGTGGCGCACAGTGTGACGTCAAAAAAGGCGCACACCTTTGACGCTGCGTTTTCTCCGTTTTCCTCGTCCACACGTAAATGCAAAAACGGAGTTTTCGAAAATATCCACCCTGGCAGGCGTTTTTAGAAATCTCCGTTTTCAGTGACTGAAAACGCCGTTTACGTGTGGACGAAAGGTGCAAACGCATAGAAAAATCTGCGTTTTCAAAAATACCCGGGTACGTGTGGACGTAGCATCAATCTCTCCTTGTTGTATAGCTTAGCTTTTCAAACAGTTTTAACAGTTACTTTAGTCTGACAAAAGCCGAATGACGAATTAGCGCTTTCAGTCAGAGATTGAGCATGCACCGCTTTATTGTATATCCAGACTTGCTTTCGGCACAATTTACAGTGCGCGCTACTCTGTTTTTTGTCAGACTTGAAATAGCCGAAATACCTTCACACTACGGAACTTCTGTGGCCCTTCCGTTTGACAATCTCTCCAGCATTGGAACCATCATCTGTTTTTTCTTCGGTAACCTTCGCTCACGCTCTCGGTTGATTTTTCTGTAGTCGGCAAACTCATTTCCTTCATTACCCGGGCGGCCCAGCTGCAAAAACAAATACACATGTGCACCTTGGCGCTTGTGCTGTACGTAACAAGTCATGTGACGTGACGCTGCGGCTGTGATTGGTTCGGCTCTGCGCTACTTAATTTGGATTGGCTGTTCTTTTTTTTTTTTTAAGAGGACAAGAGAGATGAGGTCTATCGCAATAGTTTAATTTTTCTATCGAGAAAAAGTTATTTCGCAATACATATCGTTATCGTTTTATCGCCCAGCTCTAGCAGAAACTGCAGGTCTTGATGAAGATGAATATGATGAGTAGATCTACGGTGAGGAAGAAGCCCAGGACATCCAGGCTGTGATACTGGTACCAGGTGAGCTCATGGGCCTGGACCCTCAAGTGCTTGGCCCCTTTGTTTCTCAGTGTGAACTCGATCCAGAATACTGCCTCTTCCAGAGCACTCATGGGTCTGTCGTGGTGGATGCTGGACAGCCGCATAGCATTTTCTTTGTACCTGTGAATGTGTTTATAAATGAGAAAAAAAATTGCAAAAATCAATATTATCCTGAATTAATAAAAAAGACCTTGAGACCATAAAAACTCTAGAAAATTGTTTACACATGTCATTAAAGTTCAGCTCAGCAGGGCTTTCTTGTGTTAGCTGGCTCCAAGAAAAATGGTTTAAGGTAGAGTATTCATGTTTCATACTCTGAGCCTGCTCCATTTTTGTCTTTAAAGCCTGTTTTCAGTGCCTAATTTAAAGTGCACATAGTTCAGTGAACTCACGATTTGTCATTGATGACTGTGTTGACTGCATCTCTAAGGTCCTCAGCTGTGATGAAGTTCAAATTGAGAATAACTGCAGCTCCTTTTTCCTTCATATGGACCATGTTGTCTGGCTGGTCAAGAAACATGGGTATGCCCACCATGGGAACACCGTGGTAGATGGCTTCATAAATCCCATTTGTGCCTCCGTGAGTGATGAAAGCTCTAGTTTTAGGGTGACCTAACATATGCCAAATAACTGTGTAACATTGAAAGTTAGTTTTCTACATGTGGACAACAGGAGGATTTTAATTACCCAGAATAACTGCTTTGAGCTGAGATTGATTTGCAGATTTTATAACTTACATGCATTTAACTAATCTTTAGTGCAACCTCTTCGAGAAAAAGAACTAACCAGAGCAGATTTACACAGGGTGCAATATGTAATCAAGATCACATCTGTTAGAAAAGTAAATAATTTATCACATTTCCTTGTGTTAATAAACAGAATGCTCACAACCTGCATTTAATGTTGAATGCACGTTTAATTTATGTTATTGCACTTTTAAGAACTTCTGTGGTTGGTAGCAGGTTTACGTACCCAGGAGGTCATTCTGAGGGATCCAGTCATATATTCTAATGTTGGCACTCAAGGCTTCTGGTTTTTCTCCTCTGTACCTCCACAGCACCTATAAAAATAACACGTCTTAGCTTGCATGTTTTTTTTCTGTGGTAGTATACTTACAGCCCAACTTTAAGTAATATATCACAAAATATTATTCCTTCTATTTCCTGAAGAAAATGCAGTGTGAATGCTGATAGTTGAATGTTTTGAGCTGGAATGTCATGATCGTTGAATGTTCAGTTAAAAATGTTGAATGAGCTGAAGAAGAGAATTTTTCACCTGAAAATAAAAGTGCAAAACTGTTGAAAGATGACACAGAAGAAGTTTCAAAATGAAAGTAGCTAAACATGTTTAAAATACACATTAGAAAAAGCTGAGTAATGACAAAAGAAAATTTAGAGTCAGAAAACATCTGAATGAATATTGAAATCTGATATTCTTTAAATGACTTGGAAGTACATATGCGAAGTGTCAAAAAGAAAAACTTGAATCAGAACTAATCTGGATGAGTGTTGACAGCTTATATTCCTTAAATTGGTAGAAGAGTGGAATTATTTTTTTAAATGCCTAAACCCAAGAATTACAAATGAAAAAAAATGAATATTTGAAGAACATCTGCTGACTGTGTGTGTGTGTGTGTGTGTGTGAGTGTGTGAGAGAGTGTGTGTGTGTGTGTGTGTCAGAGTAAAAACAGAGATATTAGATGAGGTTAGATGAGTTTAAATGTGCACTCAAAAAACAGATTCAGGTCCTTCTTTCAAAGAACACATAGAAATTTTGTTAGTTGTTCAGAAATGTAATTAAAAAATACCAAATTAATTTGATTTTCTTTGTGTAAACCTAAAGTTATTCTAAACCAGCAGAGGCTGATTCTGAACACAAAATGAATGAGTTTGTTGGGGCACTGGGGGTAGGGGGAGTACATTTTTGCACTTGCGCATTTGTAAACTCAAAGAAACAAATTCAAGCCCCTCTTTAAGCTTAAACTTTTTTTTTTCAATCTCACTCAACGCAAATGTAGCACTCCAGCGTTACTGCAATTATTATTCGTGTGGTGAACCTAAATTATTTTCTCTTAAAGCGGTCTTTGTTACAAGAACACAAAGTTATTGAGTTACACAACGGTCCGCCCTCTTTGAAAATTTTGCGCTCTTTCAGGATCACCTAAATGAATGCAGCTGCTCTTGGCCTCTCTGTACTTTTTGGATAAAACTACACCTTCAGGTAAGGTAACATATTATTTTTTTCATATATCCAATTGTGTATTTCTTTATGAGCTGAATGTATGGCAATGCTATTGACTATGTGCACGTTAGCATATGCTACTTCCGGTGCGGAAACTCCCGTGTGGAGCTTTGTTTCCGGTGTCCTATTCGCGCCTTGTTTACGGTCCAAAACAAGTTAAGCAAATGAATGAATCAAGCGGCGATTTACATTTCTATAGATGTCTTGGGTATTTACCCAATATATCTGTAAATGATGTTCATCGACTTGTCGATATTTTTCCCCTGCACCTCAGGGCAAAAGAGAAAAGGGATTCAAATGTTATATTTCTCAGCGGTCCCTCGTTTATCGCGGGTGTTATGTTCTAAAAATAACCAGCGATGGGTGAAATCAAGTAGCCAGTTTTATTTTTTGACGCGTGGACATCGTGGACATACAGTAGGCCTACTGCACTTCAGTAACACTGCTAGCGATCGATGCAGCGATTCTGTACTGCACAGGAGAGACGTCACGGAGGAGATTGTCTGCAGCGATCAGGACGCAGGACACAATGTGACGTAAAAAAAAAAGCATGCAAACTTGCACTAAAAATCTGCGAAACAGCGAGGTGAAAGGTGAACTGCGTTATAGCGAGGGACCACTGTAATTTTGAAGGTAAATCACAACACACCCTTCATAAATACTAATGTAGAGAAACCCTTACCAGCAATCGTTCATTTTTTTGTGTGGCTTTTTTTCATGGTTTGTTAACATGCTGTGTAGGTGTGTACTTGACTAGCTGATATTGACATAATGGGGAAACATCTGGTTTGACTGTTGTTCACCTGTAGTTTGAATGCTGAACATTTGCCTGTTTAAATGTCTTCTGGATGCAGTAATGCAGTTCTGCTTGTGTTGAGTGATGTAAACAACTGATCGATCTAAACTCTTTAAACGTCAAAATTGACCATTAGAATTTTTATGACCCAACAGTGGTGAGTGTTCCCACCTCCTCTTTGTAACTTAAAGCAATCTTTCCGTTTTCGAGTTTTGGACATGGAGTATATCTTCGCAGTAGCGATTGACCGCAAAGTAAAGCTACCAGAAATGTAATTAAACTTCTAGTTTACTATATTTATGTATGTTTTATTTCCAGGTGAATGCAGAGTTCCTGCGGATCACTACAAAACCCCTTCAGGCGAAGTTCTTGGCTCAGCTGGACAATTTAACAGACAAGCTGATGCAGATTTTTGAGGGGAGCAAAGGAGCAAAGGGCCAAAAGATCAAGGATATCATGGCGATCAGTAGTTTGGTCAGTACTAATGATAAACCCATCAATTAAATGCAATCAATGAATTACATTTTTTTCACCCTTTTTTTTCACCCTTGCATTAGTGTGATGACATCGACATAAAGAGGGAGCATACTCTTAAAAGCCTGGTGATCTACTTTAATGAAGATTCAGACCTACTGTTCAAGGAGTATCTGGTACGCTTATCACACTTTATTTTCTAGCTTCAATTTGAGTTAGGTTCATTGCACGCAAAATGCTCATATATTCAAATAAGACAATATAATTGTGAAATATGTATTATTCTTAATAGTCATTGTTGAAACTTGTACTGGAGAGCACCTTTTAAGGGGACAGATTCAGCAAAAATTCAATTGTTCATTTTTTTGGTGCTGCCATGTCTACTGCCTCTATAAACACGGTAAATGTGAAGAAAACATTCATCCATTTTCTGTCAGTGTTTAAATTCAGTTTATTTATATAGCGGTATATCACAACAACAGTCATCTCAGGGCACTTCATAGAGTAAACACTCCAATGAAGTTCAGTTAATTATGCCAATTAGTAAAAAGTCTTCTATATAAGGAACCCAGCAGATTGCATCGAGACACTGACTACTGTCACTGGCAGCAATCTTCTGGTTTCCGGAATAATGTGCCTAAAACAAGCTGTTTCAATAGGTTCCCAATTGTCATGAAATAAGGGAAATTGACCCAGCCCACACACACACACACACACACGCACGCACCTACACCTATAGACACTTGAGGAGTTGCTCCTCTATTTCAAGCCCCTCCCAAGGGGAGGTACATAATACCTAAACCCAAACTATTGATAGAAAACAGATTGATGGGGTTTTTTTCATGTTTGGAGTGTTTATAGAGGCAGTAGAGACCCATATTTCAGCACAAAAGGAGACAAAGCTGAGTTTTGCATAATATTTCCCCTTCCAAGTGACAGAGCCCTTAAACCTGAAACATCCTGTTTTTCAGACCACCTCCACTGAGGATGAACGGCTGAGATCCACTGCAACAACTGTCATGGGTATTTACACCATCAGAAGAGAAGGCGTTCAGGAGCCAGAGGATGTTGGAGTTGTCATTGAAGGTACTACAGTTATGAACAACCTCGGTAGTGTCATCATGGCATTCATCGTCCTCTTTGGACTGATTTATGCACTTGATCTGAGCTATCCAAATGACCTCAAGTACACTTTCGAGTTTTGTCAGAAGATTTTAATGAATCTGGATGGACAAAGGCTCAGTACAAAGATGCAGCAAATGAAATTGAAGATGTTTGCTTAGGCAAACAAGACCCCAGCACAAAAGTTGATTTTGGCCTTTTTATCTCTTTTGTTCAAACTGTGACCTTTTTTTTCCTTTCTTTTTTTTTTGAAAAACGCAAGTTGTCTATTTTTGTCTGTTGTTCTGTTGTGAGTGATGTAACCTTTAATCTATACTACTATAGATAGATAAAAGGACTGTGGGAATTTAGCTCAAAAAAAGTTTAATGGTTGTGCAGCATCTTCTTTTTAATTGCTTTTGGGATTTTCAAAGAGACAAAACAAATGTTGACAAGTTTGGTGTCTTCCAGTGTTTTAAAGTTGGTGTTCCCGTTCTTATAAGCTTGTAAAAGTTTGAATGTAATTGGTTTTAGAGAAGTAAAGTTGAAAGTTTTTTTTATTTTTATTAAAATACCTCCCCTTTGGTAACACAAAATGTTCTTAATGAAAACCTTTTATATATATATGTACATTATATATTTGTAATTAAGTATTTTTGGGTTGTTTAAAATGTTCAGTGACTGGCATAATATGGTGTGAATTGCAATGTTTAGTAGGTTATCATTGTGAATTTGCTGAAAACCTAACTGCAAGTGTCACTATAAATATATATACAATGATTCTTACGTGAAATCAGATTTTACAAATTCCAGTTTGTTTTCAGTCTTGCCTAGTAATACAAAGGTGTGTGCTATTCAGATTTGATATTCATTTCAAATGTAAGGCACTTTTTTGTGAGCACTTTGATTTTGTTAAGGTTAATTTGACCATGTGACATGTATGTTTATTCACAAAATATTCTGTTTCTGCGTTTAATTCAAGTGAATAAAACTGAGTTGAAAAAACAAATTTATTTTGTCATTATTTTAATAATTAAATTAGTTTTCTGGTAATTAAAATTATGATTTAGTTGAACTTAAAATAATCATTTCAATTCGAAAGAAAATCTAGCTCAAATGAATGACATTGTATTGAGTTGAACCAACCAAAACCTTTCACATCTTATTAATGTAATTTTTTTCCTTTTAAATGTGTTTAAAAAATTGTGTTCTACTGACTCAATTTAATTAAATTGTCATGATGTATGCAGATTTGGTTGAACCAAAATAAATGTATTACGTGGAAAACCTGCCATCAATCAAATTGAGTTCATCCAATGACTAATTTTTATGAGTGTGGGAGAATCCACTAGTCGCTGCAGTAAAGGCCTGGCAATGCATTAAAAAGGAGGTAACCCACTGTCTTGTGATCTCCTTGAGTTCAAGACTTCAGGCTGTCATTGTCAGCAAAGGGTTTTCATTAGAAATGAACATTTTATTTTAATTTTTATTCATTGTAATTTGTCCAATTATTTTTGAGCCCCTGAAATGAAGGGATTGTGTGTTTTTTTTTTAAAAATGCTTTAGTTCCTCACATTTTCATGCAATGTATTTGGTCAACCCACTGAAATAAAGCTGAAAGTCTGCACTACAATGGCATCTGAGTTATTGTATTTCAAATTCATTGTGGTAATGTACAAAACCAAAATTAGAAAAAAGATGTATTTGTCCAAATATTTATAGACCTAACTTGAAGGGTCAGGTTAACTTCTCATTAGAAATCATCAGCTGTTGACAAAGTTTGATAATTTTGATACTCTGTATTAGAAAAACGAACATAAATATTGTAGAAGTAACATGGAAACTGAGCACTGGCATGCTGAAATGTCCACAGTCTGCAATGTCGTTTTAAAAAATTGTAGTTTTGGTAGTTCTGGTTTTCAGAAGTAGAGAACTCTGAAACTGGTTATCTGAAATATGAAAAACTACTCAATGCTTTGCTCAAATTGATTACAGCTGAAACAAAGATTATCCTCTGACCTTTTGTGGGATCTGAGCGAGGCCTGAGGCTATCATGTTTGCCTTCTCCTTGGTGATGTTTTTGATCATTGAGCCTAAAGTGAAGATCACAATGCCATCATCTCCAGAACTCTGCACAAATTCCTCCAGATCCTGTAACAAGTCAAATATCATCCCACTGCCAGCCAACCAGCTGTTTTTGCATTTTTGTTCAACATTTTGATGGCTTCACTGCTCCTGGCAGGAATATTCTGTGATGTAATGATTAATCAGATGGTAATAGTTGAGTGTCCTTACCTCTGGTAAAAGTTTAGCAGGTCTGCAGTGGATCCCACCAACATATTTGAAGTTGGGGAGGAAAGGACGAGGGAATTCAAAATCCCAGTAGGTTCGGATTAACCAGATATCTGCTTTACTCATCAACTCACAGGCACTGGTGGGAGTTCCTGTTGCAATGCATGAGTAATGGACATCAACATATCACTAATAGTTTATGTAAGGCATCATATTTTCTTAATCAGAAAATTTTAAAATACTGTGTTTACATTATTAGCAAATTTTTAAAAAAAGTTTTAAATCAGTGCTTCATGCCTATTTGCTCACCTTTGACATCAGAGTAATATCTGTCTAATACGTTCCAAAAAGTGTGATCAATCATGATGTCTTGAAGAGCGTAGAAGAGAAAGTTCCACACTCTCTCTGAGAAGTCCATCTTATCTGTGAGTTTGCTCATAGCACCGGGAACAAAGGATGGTGGAGCAGGCATCTGACCACAATGCCTCTCCCAGTTATTAGCTATAGAGAAGCGCAAGGAGAAGACGAGTGGGATCCCCAAAATATCTGCTACTAAGTCACTGCCAGGGTTGATTGGGTCAGCCAAGAGAAGGTCGTAATTTCCCTCTTTCAACTTCTTCATGATGACTTCTGATTTCACCACACCGTCCAAATACTGAATATTGTACTGAAGGTTTGTCTTTGCCATGTTAATGAATCTGATGTAGATCTCCCAGTAGTTCATATAATCAATCTCGTATATGAAGAATTGGAGGAACTCTTCTAGAATCTTCTCTATAGTCTCCAATGAGAAAGAGGCGTTGAAGGGCTCATAGTGAAAGCGGGCAGGTTCATTGGTGTTCATGTACATTGATGAGCTCGGGACCAGTACAGTCACCTGGTGCCCCCTGTCAACCAGCGTCTCCAGAACAGGCTTCATGTTTATCCAGTGGCTGCCTTCGGTGTACCACACCAAAATATTTCCTCCATCTGCACTCCATGTCGCACAAAGTACCAGCAGGATGCAGGCAGAGAGACGCAGCTCCATGGTGTCTGAATGTCAGCAGGTAAACTACCTGTGGTCTGATTCTTTGGTGAAAGTATATCAGGAAAGATAATTATTAACTCAATAAATCTGAACTCTGACTCATATCTGTCTGTGCTATCACAATGGGTTAAAAGGTCACAGCAAAAATGCCAGTGTTGATTTTTCAGTGTTAGTAGAATTCAACAGAGTTCCGAGTTAGTTCAACACTTAATCGAGTTAAAATAACACATCGGGAGTTGATTCCTGAAAAGTGTTGGTGTGGATTTTAGTCGTTACTGCATTTTAACACTGTGGGTGTTAAATTAGACCACACCTTCATTTCCTGTGGAGCTTCGCATTTCAGAATCTTCGGTTGCCATTTTTTCTTGTTGCTGCGGTAAGTTTTATTCGGTTAAATATTAAGTTTTAGATTGATGTTAGAACAAGTAACATGATAACTAGTAAAAAAAAAATAGTATTTATATCAAAATACATCATCTTTAAGTGTCATATTTGAATTTTAACTGTTTTTTGTTTAGCTGGGCTACTGCTAGCTAACTCTGCAAAGTACCAGTTACTTTCCTAATATTCATTTAGCATAATCTGGCTATTGGCAGACTGTAATGAATATTACTTAATATATGTCACAGTTTTTATTAAATGCCTTTTATTTATTTTTTAATTAAACTGCCAAAGCCTTAGGGTCAGTGGTCTCAAACTCCCGGCCCAGAGGCCACTTGCGGCCCACGTCACCCCTTCTTGCGTCCTGTATATTGAGGTGAAGAAGTATAATGCAATTTGGCCCTTGAAGTGACTTTTTTTTTGGTCATTAGCCAAAAATGATTTAATATGAAGGCAATAAGGGCAGAGTGTTACAGGCCCTCATGGGCACCCAGATAGCAAGGAAACATTGAAACAATGTTGAGTCAATATCAGGCGACGTCATTGAATCAACGTTGAAGTGTGACGTTGACCTAACGTCACTCTTGCACCCATTTTTAACGTTGTTCAACATTGTTCAATGTTGAAACCTGACATTGATTCCACGTTATATTTTCGAATACTGTTGACATTGAAACAATGTCAGATTCTGATATTGAAACACTGTTGAGCTATGGTGTTGATTTTCCACCTCTTTTGCAGTTGTTTTTTTATTAAAACAACAGTTAAATCATGACTGGAAATCTACCTTTCTTTATAGGTATTTTAACCAATACTAAACTACTGCATGTTTCCATCAATACTTAAACCACCTAAACACATAATTGCACTTATTCCTCAAACTGGACACCCTTTATAAAAATCAAATGTCTCACAATGTAACATGTCAATATTAATATCCTAAAATAAGAAAGCATTGCATGTGATGTAACAGGGAAAAAAAAAACTAAACAAAAAAAGGTCAATAGACATGTTTCGTTTGCTAAATACTTTATTAAAACACAGTTTTCTATTTACATTTATATTTTAACATAACTTTGTAGTTTTTACTCCGGGATGGGGACGGATGATGTGCGTCCTGCGCCACCCAAATGGTCTGGGGCGTATCGGAGCCATTTCTGCACTGCCTGTGCAAAGACAAACTCTGACATAGAGTTTGCCCCTAACTGCTGCGTCAGGCCACATAGGACAAAAATACACACACACACACACACACACACACACACACACACACACACACAAAAAGTGAATTAGAGCACATGAATAAGCTCTTGTTATCTGTCTTCAGCAGGGAGAAAGTATGTAAACTCCTAGGCCAGGGGTCGGCAACCTGCGGCTCCGGAGCCGCATGCGGCTCTTTAGTCCTTATAGTGCGGCTCCGCCTGGTTTGGGCAAATAAATTAGAAGCATTTAGCTGAAGTGTATTTTATTTATGTTAGTTCTTTTTAACTCGTAGTTCTAAATTGGAAGATTATTGTGATATTGAAATATAAAAATAAAATTATATTCTATTATTTTTTCATCGCTCAATATGAGCGTCACGCTGGCGGAAGCCGGTATTCCCGCCGAAACGCCGTGCATTTATCGAGACTTTCAACCCCAGGTAGGCCAATTATGGATCTTCGGATCCACATTATGTCAGCAGCTGTTCTCCACCGTGAACTATGTTAAAGACAAACACCGCTCACGCCTGACAGATGACAGCTTACAGTCCTGCGTAAACTGACTTTGTATAGCCCCGATTTGTGGACTCTGTGCGCAGAGGTTCAGGAGCAGAAGTCCCATTGTAAACATATCACGGCAGACCCAACGATGTTTCCATGAGCATGCTTTTGAGCATCTCTTTACTGAGCACTTTTCACACACGGTTGCTGTACGCATACAGTCGGCTGTAGCTTTTCAGCTCACAGCCCGACATACACCACCAACAACACAACACCACAGATAGCACAGACGTTAAGGCAGCGAGGCGTGATTGCAGGTGTCGCTCAGGTGCGTCCGCCTCCCCTGCAGCGGCGCTGCAAACCACGCCCCGCCGCACGCATTAACCAGGTAAAACACAGGCAGAATTGTGCAAATATCCATTTTTCAGCAGCATAGTGCTTTTTTCCAATTATTTTTTAAGAGTCAGGTCAAGGCTCCAACAGCGCAAAGGCGATATAAGGGTGGCGGCTGACAACAGTTTTTGTTTGCTACATGCATCATTTTAGTTCAGCTGGGTGTCTTTCCTTTTGTTATATTTCTTTAAGAGTTCAAAATGTGTTGATTACATAAATATAATTTAATTTTCTCTGTAGCACTTCATGGATTTCATAAGCAGCACACCTTAGTTGTTCACACAAAGCATAAAGATAAAAAACAATATATACAGTGTTATCTTCATTTTAGATGTCAAAAAGTATTTGCGGCTCCCAGTGTTTTCTTTTGCGTGGAAACCAGGTCCAAATGGCTCTTTGGGTGTAAAAGGTTGCAGACCCCTGGTCTAGGCTGATAAACATGAAAGTCACCAGGCGTAAATCTGCAAACTGCCGCATTTGATTCCCAAAGAGCTATGAGCGGAAAAAGTGATAAGTCTTAGCATAGTGTGCCGTGCATCCTTTAAAACAAAATAAACATGGGGTCCTCGGGCTGTACAAACTACAACCTGAGGACTAAACAAGCCAAAGACCAAAGACTCCATCTCCAGATTAACCAGACATGAAAGTCTTGTTATTAAAAAAGACAAAGTAATATAGCAAAAACCGGACATAGGACATGTGAAACACACCCAGCAGATCAATCGATCCCTTTATTGTTCACTTTAGGCTCATAAAACTACAATAAAACTTACCAAATATGCATCTGCACAGCGCAGTATCTTTAAATGCCCTTTTTTGCTTCGTCTGGTCCTTTGCTTTTTTTCCCTGCCCAGTTTAGTACTGAGGCCAGCTCGTTTGTGATGGCATAAGCCATTACACGGCGGACTTACACCTCCAGTGTGGTCCCTCCAATCAAGGCAAAGCATCTCACCTATAGACACATTTTAAGAGATGGAATTAGCGTGTCTCATGTCTTAAATGTGTATGCAAGTGCTTGTGTGTATGCCGTTGTTATGCATTTAAATCACATCTGACAGCTATTACACTTTATAGTTACAAAGTTTACATAAGCTTTATATACTTACCATTGCCTTATTTGCCTCTTGCGATTGAAGAGCTGCCTCTGCATTGTTTAGCTCCTCAATGTTGTGCAAGGGCAAATCCAAAGGGAGTACCCCAGCATCTACCGATTCATTGGAGCTGGTATTGCGGATGGCTCTGACCTCCTCACGGAGTTCGTTAAGAGATCTCGTCAGGTCTGACAGCATAGTTAACATCTTTTGTGAGGTCGCATCTGTTTCAAAGAACAATTCCAGAAAGATTAATGGCTTAAGCAGTGAGAGGCGAAAAACTAATATATCCATAAGTGATGGTGTAACATTCTGCATTCAAGTATTAGTTGTTTTAACTGCTATAAGTGTTTGCTAGTTTTTGCCTGTCACATATATATGATATTTGTATATGTAGCTTGCCATCACCAGTGTGTGAATGTGTGTGAATGGGTGGATGACTGAATGTGTAAAGCGCTTTGGGGTCCTTAGGGACTAGTTAAAGCGCTGTACAAATATAGGCCATTTACCATTTATACCATGTAAAATCTGAAATTCCAAGATGTTCGAACTTGCCTTGTAATAGTGGCCTCACAGAGTCTCTGGAATCTACAGAAAAACAAATCACAACAAGATGACATTCAGGAGTATAAACTGGTGTTTTGAAGATAAGTGCACAATGACATTGTGATTCAGCTTTAAAACAACTTTAAAAGCATACCATCTATAGGGAAGGCCTCAACATCAGACTCTGCATGCTGGGGAGATTGCAAAGCTGTGTCGTTTGGAGTGTTCTGCCGGAGTGGCGAAAGGTGCCGGAAGCTGGGAGGGGCATTATGATGCCTGCTGTCAGTGGGCTGGGGGGAAGACTGCGGACTGGTGAGGGCTGTTTAGAAAAAGATACATTTTTTAAAGTATTTAAGAATACAGACAACTTGTCCAAAAAGTTTCCATGTGTCACACACAGATATGTACACAGACACTAGACATTATTTTATTACCTGGTATTTTCACTCGAGGTGCCTGGGGAAACCGTTTTTTTGTGGGCTGCTCATCCTCTGAGTCACTATATGTGTACAGGGGATTTGGTCTAAAGAAATAAGTAGAAAAAGTTCATAAGTATAATAACAAATGTTCTTTTGGCATATTTTTTCCTAAAGTTACAGTTTGATTTATAACAACACACACAGGAAACGGAGATGTGCAAGAAGGTGCAGTATACAAGGAATTTTTGAAGTGCACAAGTGTACACGGCTTTGCATTTTTAAAAAGTTTACAAACTTACACTTTTTGGACTATATTATGTGGTTATATCACCACATAAGATATGTACCACCATCTCCCAGGATCTGAAGTGGGAGACCAACATCAACTCCATCCTCAAAAAGACCCAGCAGAGGATGTGCTTCCTGAGACAACTGGGGAAGTACAGTCTTCCACAGGAGCTGCTGATCCAGTTCTACACTGCAGTCATTGAGTCTGTCCTGTGCTCCTCCATCACAGTCTGGTATGGTGCAGCCACTAAACAGGACAGGTGCAGACTGCAGCGGACTGTACGGGCAGCAGAAAGGATCATCGGCGCCCCCTGCCCTCCATCCAGGATCTGTACCTCTCAAGAACCAGGAAATGGGCAGGGAAAATCATCACAGACCCCTCACACCCTGGACACAGACTTTTTGATCTGCTGCCCTCTGGCAGACGGTACAGAAGCCTGCAGACCAGGACCACCCGACACAGGAACAGTTTCTTTCCCCTCGCCATCTCCCTTCTAAACAGTTGATCTGTCACACTGCTCCCACTGCCAGACTGCAACTGTACCTTATATACATTCTGTAGTATTCATTCCACCTCATTTCATTTCTGTGTTTTATGTATATACGTTTAGATTAGTTATTTATAGTTGGTTTACACAGCTATGTGTATGCATGTGTAACGTATATATAGATACGTGTGTGTGTGGGTGCGTGTGTGTGTGTGTGTGTGTGTGTGTCTGTGTGTGATTTACATTGCTGTGCTCGAGAGCCACCATCTACCGGAACCAAATTCCTTGTATTTGTCTGCACATATACTTGGCCAATAAACACGATTCTGATTCTGATTATATTGCAGTATTCAAGCATCACAGATATGTACAAAAGACAAGATTATAAATTCTTAACAATCAAAGATATGTTTTTGAATAAAAAAAAGTTTTACTTGTGCTTTCTTTTATGACTGGTCTGAGTTTCAGCTTCGGACTGAAGGTCAGACATATCACAGTGTTCACTTAGTCCTATGTGTGAAGGGACAGTTACTGTGTGTGTATATGTAAGCATTTAAACACTCAGTATACTAAAATTAATAGTATTTTGTCTAAGTCTGCCATTGTAGGAATTCATGGCACCGACATTGTGTCCCAAAACGTCGGCTGCATCCTTCGGAGGACCTGGCCTTCGCGGTCTACGTGGGCCGGGTCCTTCGAAGACCGAGAAGGCCGGAAGTGCGAGGCTGTGAAATGGGACGGTCTAGCCTTCAGATTTGCGTCACCGCTGTGTCGGTGGAGTTTAATAAACTCGGCCGTCTGCTCCTTGCTATCTAAAATATAACAGGACACTGGCGTAAATTCTCGACCGTCTCACACTTCTGTTTAATCAGTTTTCTTTTTGACGTTTATTCAGCTGTGTGAAAATCCCGGAAGAACCCACCCGATGGATTAATAAAGTCTTATTTAATCTAATAATCTAATAACTTTGATCTCAGCCAACCCGATTTACTCACGAACAAATAAAACACCGAAATAAGGCAAACAATTACATTTTTAAGTTATCCGAGTGACTTATATATCATGTTTAACCTGAGTAGCGAAAGAGCGGGGGTCTGAAAACGATGAAGCCGGGAGTCCGCTGCTCTCGCCGGCTCGAGCGACCATTGAACCCCCCCTGTTTGCTATCGAGCGGGTGGGTAACAGACGTCTCCGAAAACATCGGCGCACTTTTGCAAATATGCGATGTCTTGATAAACCAAGCAGATATTTGAAATTTACACCGCCACTTTCTCGCCTGAAAATATGTTGAAAGTTTATTTTGTGACCCAGAAAGAGTAATAAGACTAATTTTAAAACTTAGTAGCGGCCGCCATTGTTGGCAGCTGAAATTTGGCTGGACCGCGCTATGAATTCTGGGATATGGTGTGCCACGAAGGACACACCCAACCCATCCTTCAAATTCGGGGAAATGAAGGACGCATTTGTCGGCCGCATTTGAAGGAGTCGACGAATTGGGACAGCCTTCGTCGCCGGGCTGTGACGTAATCGGCCTTCAAATGCGGCCTCCGGAGGATGCAGCAGACGTTTTGGGACACACAAGTACTGTTCCAATTCGAAGTACGCATCAAGCCGAGAACGCGAAAAAGTCCCGGATGTGTTCTCGATCCGCCCGTTCCCTTTCAGTCGATTCACTCGGTACAACACATAAGTATGGGATATCACGCCCTCGCGTGTCCTGGCTGAAGAAACCTTTATTCACGCCTTTAAGGCAGATGACGTGTGATGACACGTGCACGGCCCCGCCTGCACATATAGCCGCTGTCATCACGGTCATCCCTCAGTTCTTACGCTCTTCACCTCGCTGAGAACACCTCTGCTGAGTTGGGCTAGCTAGCTGCTGCTAGTTAGCTCCGTTGTCTGCCGACTTGAACTTAGCTTAACTGCCCCTGTTGGTGTTAGCCTCCACCGCCCAGTTGGTGTTAGCCTCCACCGCCCAGTTGGTGTGTAGGCTGCCCGCGGAGCGCTAATTTCAAGTCAAGGTCAGAGTTGCCACAGATTACATCCTCCGTGCGTCTCGCTGTGCAGCGCTCTCCCTGGGCAGAGGGATGGCTTCGACAGTAGTGGCGCAGAGGCACCTGTGGCTGACCCTCTCTGACGTCCCGGATAGGGACAGAGCTGTATATCGGGACGCACCAGTGTCTGCGGCTGGGTTATTCGGACATTCACTTGAAGCCATTCAGGCTAGATTCGATCTGAGGAAGAAGCAGACGGAAGCTCTGCGCGACATCATCTCCAGACGTCAGCCCAAGCCCAAGCCCGCAGCTAGCTCTCACAGGCCCGCCGCTCCTCTGCCGACTGGCAAGAGACCGGCGCCCACTGCTGAAGTGGGTGCGCCGCCAGCGAGAGCACATCCTCCGGCCCGAGCTCCACGCCAGTCGGCCTGGAGCAGAGGCCCACCCTCGGGCCCCCGGCGGGACCCGACGCCCAGGAGGAAGAAGCCTCAGCCCTCCTAGCTGTGGTTTCAAGTGGAGAAGGGGTCCAGCAGCAGGGAGACGCTGCTTTTACCCCTCTGTTGCCGCCCAAGAGGTGCCGCTTAAGTTCTGTTCAGGTTGTCAGCCCCAGAAGGTGCTGCACCTTCCTAACACAGTCTCCCAAGCACAAAACCCCTGCACACAAAATGCCTCAGGTAACTCCCTGTTCAGGTGTGTTAAATGTTCAGGTGACCACATCAAGTGTTCCCGCTGTTTTTCTTTGTTGTGCCCCAGAAAAGGTGCCTCCAACAAAATGTATGAATGTACATGTTCCCATGTTACAATCAATAAAGAGTGTTGTTTATTCTCAAACAATCACAAATGCTCAGCCTGCGGGCAGAATGAGCCAGGTCAGGCAGGTGATGCAGTCCCCTGCAGACACACTGGGGGGCGACAACGCCCCGCCAACGGTGCTGCAGGTCAGCTGGCTGGCTGCTCGCTTCCCTCAGTGGCGCGCTTGCGCCCCCTCTCCGTGGGTGCTGCGAACCGTTGCCATGGGTTACCGGTTGCAGTTCCGGGTCAAGCCGCCTCGTTTCCAAGGAGTCGTAAACACAGGCCGTTTATCAATGCCCAAGTACGCGAATACGTACTTGCGTTCTCGGTGAGTACGTACTCGCCGAGAACGCACGGGAGTACGTACCCGCCGAGAACGCGAGCACGGACTCGTGGGCCGTTTCTCAATTCTCAAGTACGCGAGCACGGACTCGTGATTTGTACAGTCGGAACACCAGCGTACGTGATGATGTCACAGGTCCGGAGTTTTTACTGCCGTCCCCTCCTAATTTAACTGTGAGTAACATGTTATGAAGCTTAACTGTAATCACAGCCAAACCGGTTTACTCAGGAACAAATAAAACACTGAAATAAACCAAACATTAACATTTAGAAGTGATCTAAGTGACTTATATATCATTTTTAACCTCAGTAGTGAAACCTCTATTAATAAAAATAGTGTACATGTACATACGTGTACATACCTTAATAAAAACAAGCAGGTGAGATGTTAGAACGGTTTTATTTCTATTGTAGTGGACACTCAATACTATAGACAGCTGCTGGAGTTTCTTTAACCTGAGTAGTGAGAGGACCGCGAGCGGGGGGGGGGGGGGTGACGATGTGCCGGGAGTCCGCTGTGAGTTTTGGACGAAATGCATTCTGGGATATATAGCTGTCCCAAGTCTACACCGATGCATGCTCGATAAAATGGGCGGATCGAGAACACATCCGGGACTTTTTCGCGTTCTCGGCGTGATGCGTACTTCGAATTGGAACAGTACTTGGTCTCCGACTGATGACGTATCACGAGTACACGAGAACGCAAGTACGCACAAGTACGCACAAGTACGCATATTGATAAACGCCCACAACTGTCAACACCGAGGCGGCCATGATACTCAGAGAGGAAATAAAGGCGCTATTGCAGAAAAGAGCAATACGAGTGGTCCCCGCTTCGGAGACAGACAAAGGTTGGTACAGCCGCTATTTTGTTGTTCCGAAAAGAGGGGGAGGGCTTTGTCCCATCCTCGACCTGCGAGTCTTGAACACGTATCTACATACGTACAGGTTCAAGATGCTAACACTCAGACAGCTCTTGAATGCAGTCGGCCCGGGAGATTGGTTTGCGACAATCGATCTAACAGATGCTTATTTTCATGTGGCTATACACCCGAAACACAGGCAGTTTCTGAGGTTTGCATTCGAGGGCGTAGCCTACGAATACCTAGTGCTGCCGTTCGGGCTGTCGCTCGCTCCTCGCACCTTTACGAAATGTGCCGAAGCAGCGCTAGCGCCCCTCAGAGAGAGAGGCATCCGCATAGCCTACCTAGACGACTGGGCTCTCGTAGCTTGCTCCAGAGAGCAGGCGGAGACACAGCTGTCACTGGTTCTGTCACACATTCAGACACTGGGGTTCTCTGTGAACTTTCAAAAGAGCTCGCTAATCCCGAGTCAGCAGATTTCTTTCCTCGGTTTGGAAATATGCTCGCTTTCCAGCCGCGCACGTTTGTCGGAGCACAGAGTGGCCGCGTTTCATCGCTGCCTCGCTCAGTTTCAGCTGGGACGCAGACTGCGTTTCCAGACGATATTAAGCTTGTTGGGCATGATGGCATCTATGATCGCCGTAGTGCCACTTGGACTGTTAAAAATGAGAGCGTTTCAATGCTGGACTCTCTCTCACCGCCTGTGTGCATCGCGTCACCTCCGGAGGAGGCTGCCGGTAACTGCGTCTTACATGCTAGCTCTCCGTCCTTGGAGGGAGCCCAGGCTGCTGCATCAGGGCTCTCGGATTGGGAGGGTGTTGTTTCGCAAGGTGGTGTCCACAGATGCTTCCCTAAGAGGGTGGGGAGCGCTGTGCAAGGGTGCATCAGTGAGAGGGATCTGGTCCGCAGCTCAGCGCCAGCTGCACATCAACCACTTAGAGCTGTTAGCAGTGTTCTTAGCTCTAAAGCATTTCCGTCCAGTCCTGGAGGGCCAGCATGTCTTAGTCAGGACGGACAATTCAACAGTGGTGTCTTACATAAACAGGCAGGGAGGAATACGCTCTCTTCCCCTGTTGAAGCTGTCTCGCTCTCTGCTGTTATGGTGCAGTGTTCATTTTCTGTCTCTGAGAGCCACCCATGTCCCGGGCCACCTGAACCTGGGGCCGGACCTTCTCTCCAGGGGGGGTCCTCTGGTGAGAGAATGGAGGTTACACCCTTTAATAGTGGCTCAGATTTGGGATCTATTTGGCAAGGCGCAAATAGATCTGTTTGCTTCCAGGGTAAATACTCACTGCCCCCTGTTCTTCTCCATAATCGACCACGATGCACCCTTGGGCTTGGACGCGCTAGCGCACCAATGGCCAGACGTGCTCCTGTATGCATTTCCCCCAGTGGAAATGATATCTCCAGTTCTAGAGAGAGTGTGTCAGCATTCACTCTCTCTGATTCTAGTGGCCCCTTGGTGGCCCACAAGGTCGTGGTATGCAGAGATAATCAGCCTGCTAGCAGCGAGTCCTTGGCAGCTTCCTCTCCGCAGGGAGCTCCTCTCTCAGGCGGGAGGAGAAGTGTTTCATCCGCGCCCAGATCTGTGGTGCCTTCATGCTTACCTGCTGAGAGGCTAAACTTGATTGCTAAGGGTTTGCCACCCAGTGTGATAGCGACAATCCAGAGCGCTAGGGCCTCATCTACTAGAGGCTTGTACGCTTACAAATGGCGAGCCTTCGAGCAATGGTGCCAGGACCGCCACACTCTCCCATTTCAGTGCTCTATTGTGGATGTTTTGACATTCCTGCAGGAGCTGCTGGATAAGGGCCTTTCATTTTCGACAATTAAGGTTTATTTAGCAGCTATATCTGCTTGTCATATTGGCTTTGACGGGGTGACACCAGGTGCACATCCCCTCGCCATACGTTTTCTGAAAGGGGTTCGCCGGCTGAGACCCGTGCTTAAGTCCAGTGTCCCTGCTTGGGACTTGTCTTTGGTGCTGGAGGCCCTTTGTAGCCCCCCGTTTGAACCCATCGAGTCTGTGGATATGAAATTTCTTTCATATAAGACTGCATTACTTCTCGCTTTGGCTTCGGCAAAGCGAGTGGGTGACCTTCATGCGCTGTCCGTGCATCCCGCCTGCACACAGTTTTCTCCTGATGGCCACAAGGTCGTATTGCATCCAAATGCTGCCTATTTTCCCAAGATCATGCCTGCATCTTATAGCTCAATGGAGTTTGAGTTGCTGAGCTTTTGCTCCCCTCCTTTTGCATCTGAGGAGCAGAGGAGGATGCATTTTCTTTGTCCAGTGCGTGTGCTACGCACCTACATTGAGCGCACTCAGAATGTGCATTTATGTGACCAGCTGTTTGTCTGCTTCGCCAATCCAAATAGAGGTAGATCTCTGTCCAAACAGAGGCTGTCCCACTGGATTATAGAAGCTATCTCACTGGCATACGGCACCAGAGGTCTTGCTTTGCCCCACAGGGTGAGAGCTCATTCCACCAGGGGGATGGCAACCTCATGGGCTCTTTTTAAAGGGGTGCCTGTAGCTGATATTTGTGCGGCAGCTAGTTGGGCATCACCGCACACTTTTGTGCAGTTTTATCGGTTGGACGTTACAGCCCCTTCGGTGGCTCATACTGTCCTTTCTGCTGGGTCTACCACTCACTAAGGAAGTGGTGGCCCGATTCCGGTTCGGTGGCTGCTCTGCGGGGCGTGTATATATGTCCCATACTTATGTGTTGTACCGAGTGAATCGACTGAAAGGGAATGAATAGTTATGTCTATAACTTCTGTTCCCTGAAGGAGAGGAACGAGGTACAACACAAGGTGGCCCCACTGAGCAGTTTGGCTCGGTGAAGAGCGGCTATCGAACTGAGGGATGACCGTGATGACAGCGGCTATATGTGCAGGCGGGGCCGTGCACGTGTCATCACACGTCATCTGCCTTAAAGGCGTGAATAAAGGTTTCTTCAGCCAGGACACGCGAGGGCGTGATATCCCATACTTATGTGTTGTACCTCGTTCCTCTCCTTCAGGGAACAGAAGTTATAGACATAACTATTCGTTTTATCGAGCATGCATCGGTGTGGACTTAGGACAGCTATATATCCCAGAATGCATTTCGTCCAAAACTCAACAGCGGACTCCCGGCACATCGTTTTCAACCCCCCCCCCCCTCGCGGACTTCTCACTACTCAGGTTAAAGCAGTGGTTCCCAAACTTTTTTTGCCAGGCCCCCCTTTTTTACAAGAAAAATGTTCGCGCCCCCTCACCACCTGAGATACTGTTTGTCCGTGATTTGAACAGGGGGAACAAATTACGGCAGGATCAGCCTGATATTATTTGTATCCCACTGTAACTTTACTGCATAAAGAGCTAACATCATGTTAGCTCTTGATTTTTAGTTCACAAACACTTCTTGTAATAACTAACTACTCCTGACATTTAATGTCAGGAGTAGTTAGTTAATACAAGAAGTGTTTGTGAACTAAAAATCAAGAATGTGGGATACTGTTTGTCCGTGATTTGGAGAGCACAGCCCGTGCTTTGGACATTTAGTAACATGTCCAAAATGTCAGGAGTAGTTAGTTATTACAAGAAGTGTTTGTGAACTAAAAATCAAGAATGTGGGATACTGTTTGTCCGTGATTTGGAGAGCACAGCCCGTGCTTTGGACATTTTAGTAACATGTCCAAAATGTCAGGAGTAGTTAGTTATTACAAGAAGTGTTTGTGAACTAAAAATCAAGAATGTGGGATACTGTTTGTCCGTGATTTGGAGAGCACAGCCCGTGCTTTGGACATGTTAGTAACATGTCCAAAATGTCAGGAGTAGTTAGTTATTACAAGAAGTGTTTGTGAACTAAAAATCAAGAATGTGGGATACTGTTTGTCCGTGATTTGGAGAGCACAGCGCGTGCTCCCGACGCAGGGAAACTAATTTTGCAGGGGAGACCTACCTTGGCACTTGTGCAGGTGAAGCCAAAGGGAAGATATGCTTCACCATATTTTCTTGTCTTTGGCTGGGAAGGAAGTTGGTTTGGAAACATATTTGGCGATGCTTCATCTCCTGCTTTGCGTTTGTGTGGGAGCCCCGTCAAAAACCTGTCCACAGTGTCCAAGCGCTCTTTTTTTTAAAAAAAATTTCGTACCGCGCCCCCCCTGCAATGGGGGGCGGGCCCCACACTTTGGGAACCTCTGGGTTAAAGAAACCCCAGCAGCTGTCTATAGTATTGAGTGTCCACTAGAATAGAAATAAAACCGTTCTAACATCTCACCTGCTTGTTTTTATTAAGGTATGTACACGTATGTACATGTACACTATTTTTATTAATAGAGGTTTCACTACTGAGGTTAAAAATGATATATAAGTCACTTAGATCACTTCTAAATGTTAATGTTTGGTTTATTTCAGTGTTTTATTTGTTCCTGAGTAAACCGGTTTGGCTGTGATTACAGTTAAGCTTCATAACATGTTACTCACAGTTAAATTAGGAGGGGACGGCCTTAAAAACTCCGGACCTGTGACATCATCACGTACGCAGGTGTTCCAGTTGTACATATCGCGAGTCCGTGCTCGCGTTCTCGGCGGGTACGTACTCCCGTGCGTTCTCGGCGAGTACGTACTCACCGAGAACGCCAGTACGTACTCGCGTACTTGGGCATTGATAAACGGCCAATGAATACCTGGGGGGATGTACCAATGTGAGAGGGGTGCTGCGGAATAGTCCAAGTGATCGCTGCTTTAATTTCCCGGTCAACTATACATAAATTGCACGTAGACACGATTTTTTAAAGCTGGTGAACTAGACCAAGTCATTGATAACAAGTGAACAATAAATCTACTTTCTCTGGTACTTTATACCCGATCAGTTGCAATGCAATTTAATGCTCAACTACAAATTGATGGTTTTTGATGGTGACTGGAGCCGAATGATCGTCAACTATAAATAGACGTTTTCTCGACGTTGTTGTTGTCACCTGGTCGACTACAAATAGATCAAATATCAATGACAAAAAAACAACAGTAAATCAACATTGTTACAACGTCCCTATAGTAAGACCGTCGGTTTACCACAGTATTTCAATGTTGTTACAACATTGGCATTTCAACCCCGACCATATACGACGGTTCGGATGAAAAATCAACATAGATTCAATGTCGTCTTGCTATCTGGGTATCTATCCTAGACAGGCTTGGTGTTGCAGGACTGACATGTTATTGTTTCTATTAAAACTAAATGTACACATTGAAACAAAAATAATTGTGCGCGCAGAGTGAAACATTTTAATATTGTCATAATTTCAGGCAGCTATGCCTCAACATCAGACCAATTTTGTTTAATGTGAATCACTTGGTTTCTTTCACTCCCTCAGGTGGGAGGTAGCACGGAGGCTTTTCTTAAGGCTGGCCCCACTCAGCCATTCGTCCTGTGTGTTGGAGAAAGAAAGAACATCATCCAGAGTTTCTACATTGTCCTAGATCAAAAGGTCATTCCCTGTGTGACACAGATGGGAGTTGCAGGTTTTGACAAGGCAAAACTTTTCAAGGCACATTTTTTATTTGCTGTGTCCTTTGACAAGGCATTGAACAACTTCTACACATTCATCCAGACCACCGTGTATGGCATTGATGTTGGCAGTGTGAAGGAGAGTCCTCGGGTCAGGGAAACAAGAGGAAGTCTTCATTGTACAGTTTAAAGATATCCACTATTCAGCACTTTGACTGGAAATGTTCATCTGTTACATTTGCAAGATACACCACACAAGTTGCTCAGTGTTATTTAGACATTTGAAGTTCCAGCATGGTTTGTACCCAGGAAGGTTTTTACGTTTGACCTGTGGAGAGCCTGGATGTTCATTTATCTTTCGCACGTACTCTGATTACAAGCGGCACTTACTCCGAGCACATGGAGACTGTCTTCACTCTGAGGTCATCAATACTTTTGAGCCTGTACCTAACAGTGTTGGGTAAGTTACTTTAAATTAGTAACTTAGTTACATTACTAGTTACTTCTCTAAAAAAGTAACTCAGTTACTTCAAGTTACTCGTTACTTTCAAAGTAACTAGTTACTAGGGAAAGTAACTTTGGTTTTACTCAGACTTCTCTTGTTAATGTGTTGCTTCTGTAACTGGATACCCAGCCAGACTGCCAGTCTTCTAGCTTGCTTACTTGCCACAAGTGCACTGTGCCACCTACCAATAGAAAGGAAAAAATAATGTGCACATTTCCACGAGAGAAATTCCACGCCTGGACCGTCGTTGACCGCCGCCATGATTCTAGCCTGCTTTTTACATCCAACACAAAAACTGCAGTCGTGGTCCTTTTGATTGTACTCAGAACTTGGAAATTCTGCCTTCTGAATAGGAAGATGTAGGTAACACCAGACTGCAGATGAGCTGCATACAGAGCTGGACTGGGACAAAAAAATCGTCCCGGGCATTTTGACTAGAGACCGGCCCACCATTATAGGAAAAATCATAAAGCCTTTGAATGAAAATAAACACTGTTGTGACAGTGATGTACACTGTTCTGATGGTATATATGTATCAACCTATCAATTGTTTGTTGTAAGACTCAGATAATTATTTTTTTTTTAAAGCGAGACATTTTAAATGAGAATAATAAAGAAAAGTATTTCCTTGTGCCCCCCCCCCCTTTCCCTGTTAATGCCCTACCTGCCCCCTGGCAACACTTTGCTAGACCCGCCCCTGCACAGTTACCAGCTGTCAGCTACTTAGAAAAGGATCCTGGTGTTATTTGTCTCTCAGAAACAGTTCATAACTTCCCTTCAACTCATCCATGTCACCTAAAAGGTAACCCTGTTTCTCCATCACCTGTTCAGCTCTGATGATTCAGTAAGGACATCTCCTGGTTTCATCTGCATGTTTCCCTCTCACCAGATAACCAAACCGATATCATGACCAGCAGCTTTACAGCTGTGGCTCCAGCAAACATCAGGTGATACTAGAAATTAATATTAAATAAATTCTAACAACAGCTGACCAAGCTTAAACGTGCTGCTGTTGTTTAACGCGACATCCGCTGGTTTCCTCTTTCTGGCGCAAAGTGGGCGATAAATAAACAAGAGAGAAAAGCCGATTAGCTGATCATTGATCAGTTTCGTGATTGAAGTAGAAACAGGAGAGAATGAGAGAAGAAGAGGCAGCTGTGCAGCTTCAGCTTTGTGTCTTTTTCATTGTAGCTGAAGTCCGGGACAAACTGCGGTCCTTTTCACCTCAGTACGAAACGCGTAATATTTTCTCTGAATACCAGACGATTCTGTTTTTTACGGGACGGTTGGCAACTCTAATAATTAACCTTATGAACCAAATAAAGTTCAACATCAGTAACATAGCACCCACCCAGCTGTATAGAAACTCCGTCATGCTAGCTAGCACGCAGTACGAAAATGTCAGCATACCGAAAATAAACTCCACCTAAACTTGGTTTATATCTGACTCCGATAGACCGCAGGTCATAACTTCTTACCTGAAGTTCAGTTCACCTGACACGCGGACCGGCGGCCGCTTCGGGTCTCTCCTCTTGCCTCCCTTTTCCTTCATCCACCTGCTGGCTTCCACCACTTGCTAATGTTATTGAATCTGTGGAAGCTCCGCGATATCCACCACACGAAGTAACGAGTAACGAGCCTATCTAAATCCCAGTAACGAGTAACGCGTTCCTGGTTTTGGCATAATAACTAGTTACCGTACTCGTTACCACAATAATAACGTTGTTACTGTAACGCGTTACTTAATAACGCGTTAGTCCCAACACTGGTACCTAATGATGGAACCTCTGTTTCACAGCCTGTAAATGTGGCCACATTTACAGGCTGTGAAACAGAGGCTCATCCCATGACAATTACTACACAGGTTCCAGTTGAAAAAAGGCAAATACTGAACATGTGCAGCTCTGTTATTGCTCAGGTACAATCATCAGGAGTTCCTGAAAGTACTGTGCAGTGTTTAGTTGTTTCATTGGAGGAACTGGTTAATGACATCCATGCACATGCAAAACAATCTGTTGTTGACTGTTTGTCAACTGATACATCCCAACTTGATATCTGTATCATGGTATGTTTGTTCTGGTGTTGAAAATAAGATGCCTTTGTTCAGTAAGATTGTCAATATAATTGTTAGATTGCAATGCTTATCTTCTAACTTGTAAGGCTTCAACAGTATATTTCAATGAGCACTTAAATGCATTTGTTATTGAGGATGGATTAGATGTCTTTGCACTGATCTCTGTAGATGATCTGGTGTACTATAGACCTTATGATAGGCAATTTTCAAATGGCACTGATGACAAAATGTACATTGTCCCATACTGTAATTTTGTATAACTTGTTTATTTGTGCTGTATCAGAATACAAAGTATTTTGGAACGTTAATGTCTTGTATTTCTTTGTAATGGGTAGATGTTAGGGTAGGGCTGTTCGATATAACAATATATATCGGATGACGATATAAAAACGTCTATAGTTTCATTTTACGCTATCGTTTGTTTCGTGGTGTCGCAAAATAAACTGTTTACGGCAATATTTTTCACCGTTTTGATGGGTCACTGTAGTGGCTATATTAATTTCTTAAAGTTCTCTCTTTCTCCTATATTTAATATAACCACACTACGGACGGACAAGCGCCTGTTTTTATGCGTTGTGGTTAGCAACAACAACGGTAACACCACCTCGTGTCACGCTTGTTTATGTTCCACATAAACCTTTCACAATAAAGCTCAAGATCCTGTTGAGACTTTTCAAAATAAACTAAATCACGTGAAAGAGCAGATTATTTACGGATGAGAAGTAAAAAAAAAGAGCCGCCAGGTGCTAAAAAATAAACCTTAGACTCAAACGTTAGAACAGGCTTTTCCCCGCAGCACGCCGTGTAATAAATACACACAAAGAAAACGGCGGCCGTTACAACTTATGTCTAAAAATGTATCGTTTCATGCATCTGTTAAAACACTGGACTTCAGCTACATGACGCGCAGCTGGAAACACTTCCCGCAAGTCGAGCTGCCCGAGATTCACAGAATTTACAGAAAATGTTAAATTTTTGTGATTTATATCGTTATCGGGACGATAGAATTCTTATATCGGGATATGAGATTTTGGTCATATCGCACAGCCCTATGTTAGGGGTTACTTGTAGCAGTAGAGATATCAGAGATTAATGGGAGTTTATTGTAACCTGGTAGTATTAATGATTTGACTGACACTAGTGTTAGTGTTAGAAAATTAACACTATTCAGTGTTGAATTTTTAAACACCAGGGCTAGTGTAAAGTACTACCAACACTATTCGGTGTTAATTTTTTAACACTTAACACCAGTGTAGAATATTTTTGACACTGGTCAGTGTAACTCAGTGTTAATCTTTAACTCTGTGCAGTGTTAAAATAACACTAGCTCATTGTTAAAAATATAACACTTTGAAAAGTGTTAATTTAACACTCAAAAGAGTGGACACATATAGACACTTTTCTAGTGTTAAATTTAACACTCACAGTGTCAATTTGACACTGGCGATTTTGCTGTGTAGTGATAGTAAAGTTGACTGTACTGAAGAAACAAGACTGATTTCTAACCTGTACCAGTGGCTGCGGATGACCCAGGTCAGTGGCGGTCCTAGCCTGTTTGGCGCCCTGGGCGAACACTCCCGCTGGCGCCCCCCCCCCCAACACACACACACACACACACACACACACGCACACACACAAAACATGTTAAGGATTGTACATTAACATAAAACTGTTGTCCACACACACATATGAAGAGAGAGAGAGAGTATGCATAATATGCAAACGGCTACCAAACAGCCATCATAATTCGTCATATGAGAACAGGACAAATCAACAATTGACAATGACTAATTAATATTAAAATCTGTAACATAATGTATTGTTTGGAGTTTAGTCTGTTACTGTTACTATTTTTACCATTTCTTCTTGGGGCAACTGCAACCCACATTATTTCCTTAGGGATTAATAAAGTATTCTGATTCTGATTGTTTCAGGATGACCTGCCATTATCCAATGACACATCTGGTTACCTGCATCTTTTGCTCGTTTCTCCTCCTCTTCTTTTCTCTTTTTTCTTAACTGAGCACCTATTGGCTTTGAACTTTTCTTGTCCATCTTCCATTGGTTTTAATTTTGCACTCCAGTATGAACACCCATCCCTCAACCAGAGGATCACCACAACATAACCTACACTTTAGTTCACAGATGAACTTTGTCTAGGGTGTATTTCTGGGATTTCGCACAACCCAGAATTCAAATCATGAATACATAATGGGCTTGGATTTACAACATTATGAATGAAATGTGCTCTATTTGGAAGCAGCAGGTCTCCCTCCCCTTTCGACGGGTTATGTGTGAGACTTTAAATCATCAAACTGTAAATTATAAATTTTAAATTGTTATTGATCCCTTTACCCCGAGTCCTAAAGTGTATATTTATTTTCTTACTCTACTATATTTATTGTTCGTTTATTTGCACTGCTGTAACTGGAGCCTCGTCGTCTCGTCTCTCTATATACTGGACTGTATGTAGCGGAGATGACAATAAAGTTTACTTTGACTTCAGCAGCGCGCAGGCGTACCGAGGGCTCTCGCGCTCAGTTTTCGTGTATAGAATTTCGAAAAAACATCGGTGCAAATTATAAGTCTGTATCATGATGTCTGGTGTTTTCGTGTTTGTTATTTTGTTTTTATTTTGTTTTATTTTGCGAGTTGGTTATTAGATGCTGCTCCAGCCAGCCAGAGAATCCCCCGCCGCCCCACCCTCTCCTCCCTGTGCCGCAAGCAGCAGGCGCACCTCGCAAACGGAGGGCGCCCTTACTCCCAGCAAATGGGCAATAGAAAACCGATTGGTGCCTATGACATTCCCAATATGCGCTGGCTGCCGTCGGGGCAGCATGAGTACGAGCATTTTTTTTTTTTTTTTTTGCCGATGCCCGTGATGCCGCCCCCCATCACGATGCCGCCCCGGGCAACCGCCCGTGTCGCCCGTATCTAAAACCGCTACTGACCCAGGTCTTTCTCTGTCTGCCTCTGGTTCCAGGAGGCATTATTAATTAAGTATAATATTAAGTATATCTTGTGACACATGCACAACACAGCAGGATTGTTGATGTGTGTAGGACTGCTGTATGACACTTCAGCTCACCTCATTATATACTCTACCTTTAACTCTTGTGCCCATGGGCTTTATGTCAGAACTTGTTGGTGTGGAAAAAGATTTCTGAAGTTTGATTTTTGTTTTTAATCAGTTTGCAATGAAAACATATGTTTGCCTTTGCAGTGTTACACCATTCATGGTTTGGAGTTATCCAGAGTGACGATCAACTCGAGTCAGCTAATTCTATACGACACCTTGGATTAAACCTGAAAATGAAGTCATTGACTATAACACCAGGTAATGTGATAATATACCCCTCATCTTTCTCTGTGCACTACATAAACTATACCAACACGTTCTGTCATTACAGAAGTGTGGCAGCAGTCTGAAAATTGTTCTGTATAATGAAAATTTAGTCAACATCAAGTGCAAGGTTTAGCCAGTAGTTTAAAGATGGTTAGGTTTTGCTTAATAATGCATATGATGCAGCTCTGCTTAGAGCCCGTGTGACACCTTACTTGGCCAGATTTTCAGGTGTTAGTGAGGAGGATGTGAAGGGTCACCATAGTTCTCTAAGAGTAAATGTTGAACAATCGGAGTCAAAAAAAGGAATAAATTATTAGACCCAAATGTTTTCTAAACTTTTGACTCATCAAAGTAGCCACGTTTGGGAGATATAGCAGCTGAACACACCCGTTGCATTCTTTCTACAGTAGAAATCAAATATTCTTCAGAATGTTCTTCCCATATTTGTTGCACAAGTTCCCATAAATGTGTGGAACTTGTAGGTTGCTTTGCTTTCACTCTTCAGGCCAGTTCATTGCAAACCAGCTTGATGGGGTTTAAGTCTGGAGGCTGTGCTGGCCACTCCATGTTTCCGAGCTTACCATCTTGTTTCTTTTTTCCTGAGGTAGTTTTGGCATAGCTTGGACCTATGTTTTGGGTCATTATCTTGCTGTAGGATGAACCCCTGACCAACTAGGCGCATACCAGAGGGTACTGCATGGTGCTGCAGAATGTTGTGGTAGCCGTTTTGGTAAAAATTCCTGCATGATGAACCCAATTTCAAATCAATTTTCATCAATCCATTATACTTTCTTCCAGTCTTCAGTAGTCCAATGGTGGTGGCCCAGGCAAGCCTCTTTACTAAGATTTCAGAATAAGACAATGGCTTTCTTGCTGCAACTCGTCCTGTCAAACGTGCAGCTCGAAGTCTTCTCTTCACATTTGCAACTGAGACTTACAGCTTAATAGTGGTCGTAGTAAGTGTTTGAACACATGTCTAGTATGAGCCTATCAGCTGTTAACTCTCAGAAACCTGTCCTCTGATTCAGTTGTGGCTTTGGGTCTGCTAGACCTCTTTCTGTCAGTTTGCTCCAGTTTCTGAGTGCCTTTTGATGGTAAAGGAAACTGTACTCACTGACATCTTGACTTTCTTTGCAACTTCTCTGTAGGAAAGACCTGCACTTTGAAGTGTTATGATGGTCTGTCCCACTTCCATTGTTAATTGCCTTTTTCTCACCAATTTTTTAGAAACGCAGTACTTTCTGCAGCACGAAACTGTTCAGGTGATGCTCACGAGGGTGTGGTATCACAGTGTGTTCCAACAGTGACAGACAGGGTAGTTGTAATTCAGAAAAGTTGGAACACCTGTAGCTTTCAAGGCTTGATCAACCTCCACTGCTCTAGAACAGCTTTAACTTGTTAACCCATTTTGTGTTCCCTGAAAAAGGCCTTTTTGTATAATTCTGAAATGGACGTTATTTATTTTATTATTATTATTATTATATTTTTTATTTTTGGCAGTTCAACAGTTACCTTTGTACCATTTCAAGCTATTCATTAGATTTGAACAACATAAATTGCAATAAATAACAGAAAAATTGGGGTATTCTAAAACTTTTGAATGGTAATGTATTTTAAACACATAATTGACAGAGACCAACAGATATTGAAACTACATCATGGTCTGGTTGTCTTGTATACCCTGAAATTAATTTTTTGCATGACATTTGGACAAAAGGGTCCAAATGTCATAATACAGTAATCTCACTTTATTTCGCTCCGATGTCCTCCTAAAGGATTTTATTTTGATCATCTTAATTGCACTACAGTGGTCCCTCATTTATCGCCGTAGTTAGATTCTAAAAATAACCCGCGATACATGAAATCCGGGAAGTAGCCAACTTTATTTTTTACAATTATAGATGTTTTAAGGCTGTAAAACCCTTCACTACACACTTTATACACTTTTCTCAGACAGGCACGAACATTTTCACTTTTATTTCTTGTTTAAACACTCTCAAACTTAAAACCTTCGTAGACAAATAAGTCCAGTGTTATAGAATGAAACCAAACGCATCTGCAGGTGCCTCTGACGGCGCAAAATGTTTCGTTGACAATGTTGTTTGTTTGGGAGAAAACTTACAAACGTACAGTACAGCACTTCACACACTGCTAGAGATCGAAGATTTATGTAAATTTGACAAGCTGAACACATTCTCTACTGGACAGGAGACATGGCACAAGATTGATTGACAATGGTCTACAGCCAATCAGGATGCAGAAGACAATGCGCTATAAAAAAAAAAAGCCTGCAACGTTGCACAGAAAAAAATCTGCGAAACAGCGAGGTGAACCGCATTATAGCGAGGGACCACTGTATTTGTAATTACCCGAACCAATCGTGCTTTTACCATTAAAGATTGCCCCTTGTTGGTTTTATTATTATTATTATTATTATTATTATTATTATTATTTATCTTCTTTTTTTTTTGTTTTTTTTTTTGACCTGTGTGTATATTTATAGTATCCTTCTTATGCTATTCATGCATGTATTATTTTCAGACATATGGAGGTTATGTCACCCCCCTCTCTTCCTCATCATTAATGTTCTAGTCCAACATCTACTTGGGCGTGACCTAACCAATTAACCAATACCTACTTATGATATGTCAGCTGACCTATCTGTGAAGTTTTGACTGGTTAATTTGAATTTTTTTCTTCTGTTTCCTGTCTTGTATTTAAGCTATTTTTTTTACAGTGTTTCACTATGACCCTGATGAAGGCCACAAGCCGAAACGCGTTGGTCAATTATTAAAGCTGTTCTTCGTTTCTCAAGTGTTGCTGGAGTTCCTGCTTTTTTAATTCTTTCATCTTCTCCATGCACCTTGGAAGCAGGTGAAGTTGTGCCAGGATTTTTTGCTGTGATTTACCACTAGGTGGCAGCACATTACTGGAAAGTCTTAATATAATATTGCTACCAACCCCTCTCTTGGCGTAGAAAGAGAGTCACCATTTGCCCTGACTTAAGCAAATCACATACAGCAATTGTTTTTGTATGAAGTTTCCCACAAAAAGCTACCTTAGCAAACAAATATCAACTGGCAGGAACAGGTAGCAGTCTAAAAAAATCTTATTATTCAAGGATCATTGATTCATTTTAATCTTGAAGAGCTGTGTGCAGTGATGGAAAGCTGCTCCAATGTTATTTTCTTCTGAACTGAGCATGGTGTCGTTCTGGGAGAATCTAGTGGTGACAACGGGGCCACCACTGGGACAGCAAACAGTCCCATCAAAGGGACTGTTTGCTGCAAGATTCACTGGTTGCTTCTCCATATTCTGTAGCTATAGTTCATGTTGAAAGTAAAACAGATTAATTTATCAAGTTCTAACCAATAAGAAAAGCTTGAGATATCTTCCTGTTTACTGCAGCTGCTCCACGGGATGGTGGTGGATACATCGGTAGTCTTTCCCCACCGTCTGGGCCCCCCTCACAAACTGACCCTGAACAAGCTCACAGCTGAATACCTCAGAAGGATCATTCAAGAGAGTGGTGGGTTACCACCATGCAAATGGTTTATCCGTTATTATAATATCATTACATTCCAAATAAAGATGACTTATTAATATGACTTATAACATTGAATGCCACAGACTCGTGCAGCAGATATCAGATTTATTTCTGAAGATGTTGATTTCAATTGCATTGAAATTTTAAAAAATGATTTTATTTTTTTTTCCCCTTAGTTTGTGGTCATGACACTGCAGAAGATGCTACTGCCTGTATGGAGCTGATGCTGTGGAAAGTGAAAGAAGATGGAAAATTGAAAAAATGATGAAAATAAAATTATTCCTGTACAATTCATATGGGGGGAGGGGGAACAAATACTAGCTGTGATTCAAATGTATTTGTGTAAACCTCTTTCAGGACATGGAGGGCAGTTTGGTTTGTTAATGTGATTTATGTTAATGAGTTCTGTATGTAAAAGTTCAATTTGGAGCCCATCTTCCATATTTGTATAAATGTTGACCACATGTAGTGCCAAGAGGACCTAAAGTGGTGACTTTTCATGAGTATTACTCAAGTAAAGGCATAGAATGAATTTTGTGAGTTTTCTTCTCGGGGAGGGGGAAGCAAAATTCAACAACCAATCAGCATTCGGTTTTTAAAGTGAGATTAATTTCAGGTACACTTCTGCAAACTGGTACACCTGTCTTCAGTTAAAGTAATTAGTGGTGATACATAAATAATAAAATGATGGGAAACTCAACATACATGAAAGAAAGTCTCATGTAGGTAACAAATATTGCCCCGGCCCAACACTCACAGCACCTGTTCCAGATGTTATTCAGCTTTCCTTTTTGCCTTTCCTTTCCTGACACAGCACCTGTGCAGGCAGAAACTGCAGGTCTTGATGAAGATGAATATGATGAGTAGAACCATAGTGAGGACGAAGCCCAGGACATCCAGGCTGTGATACTGGTACCAGGTGAGCTCATGGGCCTGGACCCTCAAGTGCTTGGCCCCTTTGTTTCTCAGTGTGAACTCGATCCAGAATACTGCCTCTTCCAGAGCACTCATGGGTCTGTCGTGGTGGATGCTGGACAGCCGCATAGCATTTTCTTTGTACCTGTGAATGTGTGTATAAATGAGAAAAAAAATTGCAAAAATCAATATTATCCTGAATTAATAAAAAAGACCTTGAGACCATAAAAACTCTAGAAAATTGTTTACACAGGTCATTAAAGTTCAGCTCAGCAGGGCATTCTTGTGTTAGCTGGCTCCAAGAAAAATGGTTTAAGGTAGAGTATTCATGTTTTATACTCTGAGCCTGCTCCATTTTTTTTCTTTAAAGCCTGTTTTCAGTGCCTAATTTAAAGTGCACATAGTTCAGTGAACTCACGATTTGTCATTGATGACTGTGTTGACTGCATCTCTAAGGTCCTCAGCTGTGATGAAGTTCAAATTGAGAATAACTGCAGCTCCTTTTTCCTTCATATGGACCATGTTGTCTGGCTGGTCAAGAAACATGGGTATGCCCACCATGGGAACACCGTGGTAGATGGCTTCATAAATCCCATTTGTGCCTCCGTGAGTGATGAAAGCTCTAGTTTTAGGGTGACCTAACAAATGCCAAATAACCGTGTAACATTGAAAGTTAGTTTTCTACATGTGGACAACAGGAGGATTTTAATTACCCAGAATAACTGCTTTGAGCTGAGATTGATTTGCAGATTTTATAACTTACATGCATTTAACTAATCTTTAGTGCAACCTCTTCGAGAAAAAGAACTAACCCAGAGGTTCCCAAAGTGTGGGGCCCGCCCCCTAGGGGGGGGGGGGGGCGCAGAGCCATTGCAGGGGGGGGCGCGGCAGTGTTGCCAACTTAGCGACTTTGTCGCTATATTTAGCGAGTTTTCAGACCCCCTAGTGACTTTTTTTCTTTAAAAAGTCGCTAAAAAAAGACGTGAAAGCGCGTATCGCTTTTACTCTCAACAAGCAGCGGGTGCTGTAACACAGCCAGTTCTTCTTTTACTCTTATGCTGTTTTGTGGATCACAAGGTTTAAAACTACTTATAAACACACACACACAAAGTAACTCCACCAGAGTGCCTATTTCGGATCACTTTTGCCAGTCCAAGCCCGGGTAAAGGAGCAGGGTTGGAATTGTGACATTAAAAAAAACAATAATTGCTAAAAGAAATTTAATTTGTAGTTCTAAATAAACTAAATGCATTTAGGACGTTTTTTACTCACTTTATGTCTCTTCCACGGTGTTATTTCTCTCTCCAACAACATAAGTTACAATTATATTAGCATGAATTATGCAAATTAGGTGATGACGTCATTTAGCGACTTCTAGCGACTTTTAGGACAACCAATAGCGATTTTCCTTACTGAGGAGTTGGCAACACTGGGGTGCGGTATGAAAAGAAAAAAAAAAGAAAAAAGAAAGCTTGGACACTGCTAGCATAATGGACAGGTTTTTGACGGGGCTCCCACACAAACGCAAAGCAGGAGATGAAGCATCGCCAAATATATTTCCAAACCAACTACCTTCCCAGCCAAAGACTAGAAAATATGGTGAAGCATATCTTCCCTTTGGCTTCACCTGCACAAGTGCCAAGGTAGGTCTCCCCTGCAAAATTAGTTTCCCTGCGTCGGGAGCAGCGCTGGGCTCTCCAAATCACGGACAAACAGTATCCAACATTCTTGATTTTTAGTTCACAAACACTTCTTGTAATAACTAACTAGTCAGGAGTAGTTAGTTAATACATGATGTTAGCTCTTTATGCAGTAAAGTTACAGCGGGATACAAATAATATCAGGCTGATCCTGCCGTAATTTGTTCCCCCGGTTCAAATCACGGACTAACAGTATCCCACAGCTGTTTATGTTTTTGAAACCATTTTGCACAGAGAGGCATTTTTTGAAAAATGTATTGACAGCAATGTTGAATATTATTACACAGGGAAGAAAAAAAAACAACTACACGTAAAATAATTACACCATGACGCCTCTGCCTTTCTAAATGGAGGGACAGTAACTGCGTGTGTATATGTAAGCGTGTAAAACCTGAAGATAATCAGATTAACAGTAACAGTATTTTGTCTCTGCCATTCTGCAATTCATCTCATGTAAACAATAACGTGGTGCACAGCGTGACGTGAAAAGAGGCACAAGTTGCGTGACGAACTCTGTATTCCTCGTCCACACATAAAAGCAAAAAAAGGAGTTTTAAATAATCTCCGTTTTCGGTGAATCGCAACGCCGTTTACGTGTGGACGAAAGACCCAAACGCATAGAAACAGCTGCGTTTTCAAAAATACCCGTGTAGGTGTGGACGCAGCGTAAAAGAGTTAGTAGTATATTTTATTACTACCTGTAATTTATTGCCGTTTACTTGTATTTGCTTAATTGTTTACTAAACGTTTGAGGTGTGAAATAAACCGCAATGGAGCAAAATATGGGTGTGTGTGTTTGGAGGATGTGTTTGTGCGGGGGGGGGGGGGGGCGCGAACATTTTTCTTGTAAAACAAAGGGGGGCCTGGCAAAAAAAGTTTGGGAACCACTGAACTAACCAGAGTAGATTTACACAGGGTGCAATATGTAATCAAGATCACATCTGTTAGAAAAGTAAATAATTTATCACATTTCCTTGTGTTAATAAACAGAATGCTCACAACCTGCATTTAATTTTAAATGCACGTTTAATTTATGTTATTGCACTTTTAAGAACTTCTGTGGTTGGTAGCAGGTTTACGTACCCAGGAGGTCATTCTGAGGGATCCAGTCATATATTCTAATGTTGGCACTCAAGGCTTCTGGTTTTTCTCCTCTGTACCTCCACAGCACCTATAAAAATAACACGTCTTAGCTTGCATGTTTTTTTTCTGTGGTAGTATACTTACAGCCCAACTTTAAGTAATATATCACAAAATATTATTCCTTCTATTTCCTGAAGAAAATGCAGTGTGAATGCTGATAGTTGAATGTTTTGAGCTGGAATGTCATGATTGTTGAATGTTCAGTTAAAAATGTTGAATGAGCTGAAGAAGAGAATTTTTCACCTGAAAATAAAAGTGCAAAACTGTTGAAAGATGACACAGAAGAAGTTTCAAAATGAAAGTAGCTAAACATGTTTAAAATACACATTAGAAAAAGCTGAGTAATGACAAAAGAAAATTTAGAGTCAGAAAACATCTGAATGAATATTGAAATCTGATATTCTTTAAATGACTTGGAAGTACATATGCGAAGTGTCAAAAAGAAAAACTTGAATCAGAACTAATCTGGATGAGTGTTGACAGCTTATATTCCTTAAATTGGTAGAAGAGTGGAATTATTTTTTTAAATGCCTAAACCCAAGAATTACAAATGAAAAAAAATGAATATTTGAAGAACATCTGCTGACTGTGTGTGTGTGTGTGTGTGTGTGTGTGTGTGTGTGTGTCAGAGTAAAAACAGAGATATTAGATGAGGTTAGATGAGTTTAAATGTGGGAGAATCCACTAGTCGCTGCAGTAAAGGCCTGGCAATGCATTAAAAAGGAGGTAACCCACTGTCTTGTGATCTCCTTGAGTTCAAGACTTCAGGCTGTCATTGTCAGCAAAGGGTTTTCATTAGAAATGAACATTTTATTTTAATTTTTATTCATTGTAATTTGTCCAATTATTTTTGAGCCCCTGAAATGAAGGGATTGTGTGTGTGTTTTTTTTTAATGCTTTAGTTCCTCACATTTTCATGCAATGTATTTGGTCAACCCACTGAAATAAAGCTGAAAGTCTGCACTACAATGGCATCTGAGTTATTGTATTTCAAATTCATTGTGGTAATGTACAAAACCAAAATTAGAAAAAAGATGTATTTGTCCAAATATTTATAGACCTAACTGTATATTGAAGGGTCTGAAATATGAAAAACTACTCAATGCTTTGCTCAAATTGATTACAGCTGAAACAAAGATTATCCTCTGACCTTTTGTGGGATCTGAGCGAGGCCTGAGGCTATCATGTTTGCCTTCTCCTTGGTGATGTTGTTGATCATGGATCCTAAAGTGAAGATCACAATGCCATCATCTCCAGAACTCTGCACAAATTCCTCCAGATCCTGTAACAAGTCAAATATTATCCCACTGCCAGCCAACCAGCTGTTTTTGCATTTTTGGTCAACATTTTGATGGCTTCACTGCTCCTGGCAGGAATATTCTGTGATGTAATGATTAATCAGATGGTAATAGTTGAGTGTCCTTACCTCTGGTAAAAGTTTAGCAGGTCTGCAGTGGATCCCACCAACATATTTGAAATTGGGGAGGAAAGGACGAGGGAATTCAAAATCCCAGTAGGTTCGGATTAGCCAGATGTCTGCTTTGCTCATCAACTCACAGGCACTTGTGGGAGTTCCTGTTGCAATGCATGAGTAATGGACATCAATGTATCACCAGTAGATAAAACTGAGGTTATTGTACTCGGCCCTGAAAATCTTAGAAATGTGGTATCTAACCAGATTCTTACTCTGGATGGCATTACCTTGGCCTCCAGTAACACTGTGAGGAACCTTGGAGTCATTTTTGACCAGGATTTATCCTTCAACGCACATATTAAACAAATATGTAAGACTGCTTTCTTCCATTTGCGCAACATCTCTAAAATTAGAAATATCCTGTCTCAGAGTGATGCTGAAAAACTAGTTCATGCCTTCATTACTTCCAGGCTGGACTACTGTAATTCATTATTATCAGGATGTCCTAAAAACTCGCTGAAAAGTCTTCAGCTAATCCAAAATGCTGCAGCAAGAGTCCTGACAGGGACTAGAAAGAGAGAGCATATTTCTCCTGTTTTGGCTTCCCTTCATTGGCTTCCTGTTAAATCCAGAATTGAATTCAAAATCCTGCTCCTCACATACAAGGTCTTAAATAATCAGGCCCCATCTTATCTTAATGACCTTGTAGTACCATATCACCCTATTAGAGCACTTCGCTCTCGCTCTGCAGGCCTACTTGCTGTTCCTAGAGTATTTAAAAGTAGAATGGGAGGCAGAGCCTTCAGTTTTCAGGCCCCTCTTCTGTGGAACCAGCTTCCAGTTTGGATTCGGGAGACAGACACTATCTCTACTTTCAAGATTAGGCTTAAAACTTTCCTTTTTGCTAAAGCATATAGTTAGGGCTGGACCAGGTGACCCTGAATCCTCCCTTAGTTATGCTGCAATAGACGTAGGCTGCCGGGGATTCCCATGATGCATTGAGTTTTTCCTTTCCAGTCACCTTTCTCACTCACTATGTGTTAATAGACCTCTCTGCATCGAATCATATCTGTTATTAATCTCTGTCTCTCTTCCACAGCATGTCTTTATCCTGTTTTCCTTCTCTCACCCCAACCGGTCGCAGCAGATGGCCCTGCCCCTCCCTGAGCCTGGTTCTGCCGGAGGTTTCTTCCTGTTAAAAGGGAGTTTTTCCTTCCCACTGTCGCCAAAGTGCTAGGGGGTCATATGATTGTTGGGGTTTTCTCTGTATGTATTATTGTGCGATCTACTGTACAATATAAAGCACCTTGAGGCGACTTCTGTTGTGATTTGGCGCTATATAAATAAAATTGAATTGAATTGAATAGTGTATGCAAGGCATCATATTTTCTTAATCAGAAAATTTTAAAATACTGTGTTTACATTATTAGCAAATTTTAAAAAAAGTTTTAAATCAGTGCTTCACGTCTATTTGCTCACCTTTGACATCAGAGTAATATCTGTCTAATACGTTCCAAAAAGTGTGATCAATCACGATGTCATGGAAAGCGTAGAAGAGAAAGTTCAATACTCTCTCTGAGAAGTCCATCTTATCTGTGAGTTTGCTCATAGCACCAGGCACAAAGGATGGTGGAGCAGGCATCTGACCACAATGTCTCTCCCAGTTAGTAGCTACAGAGAAGCGCAAGGAGAAGACGAGTGGGATCCCCAAAATATCTGCTACTAAGTCACTGCCAGGTTTCCAGGGGTCAGCCAAGAGAAGGTCATAATTTCCCTCTTTCAAGTTCTTCATGATGACTTCTGATTTCACCACACTGTCCAAATACTGGATACTGTACTGAAGGTTTGTCTTTGTAATGTTAATGAATCTGATGTAGATCTCCAAGTAGTTCATATAATCAATCTCGTATATGGAGAATTGGAAGAACTCTTCTAGACACTTCTTATAAGCCTCCAATGAGAAAGAGACGTTGAAGGGCTCATAGTGAAAGCGGGCGGGTTCATCGGTGTTCATGTATATTGACGAGCTCGGAACCAGTACAGTTACCTGGTGTCCTCTATCAACTAGCGTCTCCAGAACAGGCTTCATGTTTATCCAGTGGCTGCCTTCGGTGTACCACACCAAAACGTTCCCTCCATTTGCACTCCATGTCGCACAAAGTACCAACAGGATGCAGGCAGAGAGACGCAGATCCATGGTGTCTGAATGTCAGCAGGAAAACCAGCTGTGGTCTGATTCTTTGGTGAAATTATTTTAGGAAAGATAATTATTAACTCAGTAAAGCTGAACTTTTACTCACTTCTGTCGGTGATTGCACAGACAGAAGTTAAAAAAGTTAAATGGTAGCGATGGTAAAGTTGACTGTACTGAAGAAACGACTGATTTCTACGGTGGCCCCTAGAGACAAAGCACGTACAAACTCCAAAACATGTACAAACCTAAAAAAGCACGTACAAACTCCAAAACACTTACAAAACTCCAAAACAATTACAAACTCAAAACACGTACAAACTCCAAAACACGTACAAACTCCTAAGCTTGTACAAACTGCAAAGCACGTACAAATTCCAAAGCATATACAAGCTCCGAAGCATGTGCAAACTCCAAAACACAACGGAAGTGCTCCAGGACGCTAGGGGCAGTGTTGAGCTCGATTTGCAAAATACACGGCAAGTTTGTTGCAAACACATGGAGTTGGATACCGGTGGAAAACACCTGCAAGGACAGAACAACCACACTCATTTTTGTAATTATTTGAATATTGTTAAAATCTCCCAATTCTTTTAATCTTTGGGCTGAAGGAAGGACAATACTCGGTGTATAAATGCTCAATCAACAATACTTTATTTCCATATAATTCAACACTTAAGAGCATAAGAACCATCATGATGGGGAGACCTGCCTGCAGAGGGTCACAGCAAGTCTCAAAATGGTGACGGGTTACTCAGCTTCTTATAGCCTCTAGTAGCCCCCACCTAGTCGTAAAAGCCTAAACATTCACATGTTTTCTCTCACACGGCGCCTAAGTTATGACCTCGGCTCCCTGTCTTTCTGCTCTCTGTAAAGGTGGGGGCATGGAATGTAGTCTGTTTCTCCCATTATCAGTACAAGGCCCTCTGCACCCAACATTCTCTTCATGATTCAGCAGTATGAAATGTCAAGAAACAGTGTAACACATTCAACAGTGTCGAGTAATACAGGTCAATCCAATAGATCTAATGATTTTCACACTCTTTTAAGTCAGAAGTATAATGCAAACTAAAACTACATACTGATCACACACTCTATATTAAGGGGTATAATATGATCTACAGCAGTATCATAATTCAACTACTTTGATTACATATATAAGGTAACATATGATAACAGAATAATCTCACAATTCCCCCTTTTGATCTCTTTTTTAAGAGATCACTTATAACATACACTCCAGCGTTACAAGGTCCAGTTCTTCTTGGTCCTGAGGCCCTCTGTCCCCCTTTAACGGGTGGACCATATGTGGGATGACCTCTGTGTTTACGCAGTTCAGATGCAAGAAAAATTAGATTTACAACAATAACAGCAGTTACAGATGACACTCCCATCACTCCCCAATTCTCCCACAGCTTTATTTTGGTTCTACAGTTTCCCACTCCCATTTCTGGTGCCACCTTATACCTTTCAAATGTACTCAGACTAGAACCTCTGTCTAAGGAGCTTTTAACCTTTATTTTATTGCTGCAGCTACCAGTATCTTCCAGTTGGGTGATTCTCAGCTTCTTTCTTCGACCTCCGGGGTTAGACCACCCTTTAGTCTTTGCACAGATCAAGGGATTATTCTGCCCCGATTTCAAACAAAGATCTGTGTATTCTGGGGTCACTGCCGTGTCCCCCTTTTGCCAAGAACCTCTTGAACCTCGTTGGTCTGGTGTTCCTAGATTTTCGCCAACCCCTTCATGGTTATTGCTGTGTTTATGGGATCCATCTTCTCGAGGAGCCCAAACGCCATGACACTTGACCCCAGTTGCTGTCTCGGCAGTCCCTACATCTGTCTCTGCTGTGAAGGGTCCTCATATCTCCGTGTCCCCGTCTGGTGTCTGTTCCTTTCTCTGTAAGAGACAGAAAACCAAAACACCTCTCTCCCTAGCCTTGATAATCTAATATTGCTATCCATTGTTCTTCTAATGATTCAAATTTGGTTTAGAGTATCATGTTCAGGACTCTCTGACCAAGGAACTTATTCTAATCATTATCTATGTGTGTAAGCGTGTTTGCATTTACCCCTCTGCACTCAAAGTCAATACCTACAATTTATCAGTCCGGACAGTCACGCCGAACGAAGCTTACGACCTTCAAAAGACTGAGTGTCAACTCATTATGAGCACATTTGCAATGTGTTTATGAAAGTGGTTATAACCACTTAGTTTAGTCAAGAAATCAAAAACAAAAACAAATTAACCATTTTTTTTTTTTTTTTTTATTCTAACACATTATAAGCTTACCATACCTAAATTATTAACCACACAAATAAAGTCATAAAAAATTTTTATATAACCATTGTTTGATGTTAAAACTCAACTTCTCAACTTCCCCCTTTTTGACACACTCCCATGTGTCAATTCATCGGAGCTAGAAAATTAAAAGAGAAGGTTAGTGACACCATATCTCAGAACTCAAAATCAGCAACCAAAGGGTTAAATCTGCAGTTCCACACTCTCATGTGAAGTTACCGTCTCCTCCTCCAGCCTCTCTTATCCTCCTGCTCCTGGAAAAACAAAACAAAACAGAGCGGAGCATCCACCCTTCTCTTGCCGGCTGGGTGAATTGTTTGTCAGCATTTACTAATCCTAAAGTTCGTGCAGTCTTTGTCTCAGTATCAAGTCAGTCCATCACAGTCCAGTCACATGCATTCATTCACACCCATTCATACCAGATGTTGCTGATAATGGAGTCTCACGCGCGACCTATTCGAGTATCCATCACCAGCAAGATGACGTCATCATTTTAAAGGAAAACAATTCCTTGTTTTTTGGACTGGATTGACTCGCTGCAATCCTTTTAGACTCAGGACTTCTCACGTGATCAGTGTCCCCTATAAGTGAATTTCTCTCAAGCCAATTACAATCATGGAGAAGCACACTTTGCAACTGTTTACAGTAATAATATTTTATAGCGCTTTAAATCTCAATCTTTCAGGCCTGGTTTAAAGAGCTGATTGTTAAATCATGAACTCACAAAATATCACCACCGGTGGATCACACCTCTCAGATGTTCTTATCTCAGTGCACTGTAACAAAAACGAAAACAGACGTAATCAACAAAATACTAATAAAAATAAGACAAACTAGGGCCCGTTGCAGACATGTTCAAGCATAAAACTATCCCTCTCTCGCTTACGAGAAAGAACACAAGCCAAAGCTCACTGATAAAATCAAGCTAGCGCTAAGCAAAACCAAAAAATCAACCAGAAATTCACAGGAAAGTTTTGCTTCCTGCCGGGACAACATTGTGTAGGAATGAGAACCTCAGGTACCATAGCACCTTTGTTCTTCCTTGAATTAAATCTCAATCACAGAAAATGCCGTACTCCGACCTAAAACTTACACTATTAGTTCATCATTTTCACTCTGTGCCACTGCTCCTCATCAGGCTGTATGAAGCACAGCAAAGAATTCAGTCAAGGCCTTGAGCCATAAACAGACATCACGCACAGACATTGTTTTCATAACCAAACTGTTTCAGACCTTACCCCTAAAATCTACATAAATGTCCTCTGGGTGACATAAAACACATCCTAAATAATCAACGATAATCAATGGCTCCTCATAAAAATTATGTATTGGGATATTTGTGTGCAGCATTTTGCATATCAGCATAAGCATTTGTTAGCAAAGCATTCTTCATTGCATCAGCGTGTGTGTGTGTGTGTGTGTGTCATTTTTCACTCAATCAACGAGTGCACATCTGTTCATGTGTGTGTTTCTTTTCATCAGTGTATGTAGATGTGTGTGTTTGTGTGTGTTTGTGTTCATCACTTTCCTGTTGTGGTGTCTTGGGTAAACCACAGCCTGAAGCGTGCCCTGGGGTCCTGCCCTCCTCCTTTTCAGTCTGTTTGCAACCATTGCTGCTGCTGCTGCTCGAAGTTCTGTCCATCCTGGTTCTGACCCCAATTGGGGCAGTCCTTTCTCCAATGTCCATGCTCACCGTAGGTGAAACCTGCATCTTCTTCTCCTGTATTTTTGTCCATTCTGAGGTGCCTTCTGACCTCACTTGCTCCTCCTGTCTCGGCCACGCCCCTTTTGCTGCCCGATCATGCGTGTTGGTCCATCACTGTCCTGCACAGTGTTAATGCAGAGTTATCAAGATCAGCATTCTTTTGTTCGGCCTTACTTTTCATTCGGGCTTGGCGGGCGTCTCGTCACAGCTCTGTCAGCTGAAGCTGTCTGAGAATTTTCCCCCGTGTAGTGAAACGGGCCTTAGGTTTAGTGCTCTCCGTCTCTGCTGCATGAGATCGCATTCCTGCAGCACTGTTGACATTTTCAGGTTGTTGTTGTGGGTCCAGCTGTTGCAGCATTTGGTCAGGGTCACGTAGAGGGGAGAGCAGGAGTCCAGGTCAGCCTCGGCTTTCAGGGCCGGCAAAGCAGCCTGTAATTAAACATAAAGAGAAAAAAAAAAAGCAAAAAACAAAAAAACAAAACAAAACAAACCACAAACAAACAAAAGTGTACGAACAGGAAAATGATGTTGTGTTGGCTGTGTTACAACGAGAGGGGAGAAACACCGGGCCAGGCCCTGTGTCAGCCTTCTCTCCCCCTTTTTTTTTTTTTTTTTTTTTTTTTTTTCACAATATAATCAACTCATAACCCACCAAGTTGACAGGACAACATGCACATGTTCAAATTCTTAAGATCATGTTTAAACTCACAAAAGAGAAATTTTCTTTCCGTCAGTAATCACTTGTGTTGTTCAATCAGCAGAACACATCTCACAATTTGACTGTTAACCACTAAATTTGTTGTTTCCTCACTGGTTGGTCATACCAGTCTCTTTATTTTCTTTTTCTTTGAAGCTTAAATTGTTGTCCTGCAACCCAGAGGGTTTATTTGTTAGTAATGGATAAACTTCATCATTAAAAACAAAAACAAAAAACAGGTGCATGTTAATTTTTGCTGCTTTAATCCTTGCTGGAAAATCTTCACATGTTCATGAGTGTAAGCTGTTTTTTCATTGCATGTGTGTGCATTTGTAGGCAGGTTAATTTTAACTTTTTCTCAAACTAGGCGTTACCTTAAAAGGAGCCTTTCTCTCACATTTCTCTGCTTGTGTGTGTTTTTGTTTCACCTTTTGTTGTGATGCTCCGGACGCCTTCCCAACCTCCACAAGTCTGTTGGCCCCAATTTTGTGTTAAAACTTCTCTTAATTTCTCCTCTAATTCTCTCCTCGCTGCTGTCTGTTTCACAGCTGCTGATTCTTGCTGGGTGTGGTTCCCATTACTATAATTTTGCTTCGGCCGCTGTGCTTGTGGGGGCAGTTGGTCCAGGTCCGTAGCTTCCTGTATTAACACACTAAGAGATTTATTTAATATCATTTTCATCATTGTTAAACAGATAAACAGGCAACACGCCCACCTTGACAGCGCAAACTGCACGCCAGTCTCCCAACACATTCCTCTCTCTGCTTCTCAATAATTCTCCACTACACACCTCTTACTCTCTCTCTCTCCTTTTTTTATTGTTTTTATTTTTATTACACCACGGAGTAATACACCCAATTATGCCCGTCTATCTCTATGTGGCTCCAAATTCCCTCTTTGTTCGTAATTTCACGCTATCAGGGGACAGGCACACAACAATTTTAACCACTGAAACGTCACTGAAACGAGGACTCTAACCTCTATTTTAAGAAATGAGGACTCTAACCTCGGTTTTCTTTTTGACTACTATAGAACTCAACCTTAGATGACAAAGCATTCTCTTGTTCTATTCCAGAATAAATGTGAACCCGTGATTACACGGCCGTTCCAGTGTTATTCTGTAGCTATGCGGGAGTCCTCAGTTCCCAAGTCGCCACCTCGGCACCCAGACGACGCTGGACCGGCCTGTGCGTCCACAGACAGGGGGGTTGCCACACCTTGAACAAAATTAATTTCCACAGGTACACTAGGCGTCAACCTTTGATCTTAAAGCATTCTCTTCGCACTAATGTCCTCCTATTCACACATCAACCGTCACTGTCACTGTGTTCATGCTTCACACACGGAAACACACCCAGAGCGCGCCTCACACACAGAGCAGCACCCAGAGCGCGCTTCACACACACAACGCCCAGAGCGCGCCTCACCAGCAGTGAGACCCACAGAGAGCGCTTTTCATCAGTGGAAATTTACACAGAAACCTCTGAACTCAACTGTTAGAACTCTTCCGAAGCACAACCGCACCATATACCAGGTACCCCTTTCACTGCGCTTATGGCCGCCACCACGGGGCAAAATCGCATCATAAAACAGAAGTGATGCTCGTCCCCGAGGCTCAAAATCGACACCATAAACCAGCGTCTACTTTACCTTTAATCGGGGTGAAGTAAATATTTTACTTATAATGTTATGGCCGCAACCCTCGAGGCTTAACCGACACCATAAACCACCGTCTAACCTCTTTTCAATGTGCTGAAACCAGCAACCCCTCACTACTGTACTTACGGCCGCATCACCAGAACACGGCCGTATCATAAACCAAAACCTACGGACGTGTTTCGCATTACGCGTTGCTAGCGCTTAACCGACACCGTAAGCCAGTATCTGCTTAACCTTAATTCTGTACTAATTTTATGACCGCATCAACGAGGGCTTATATCCGACACCATAACCCACTTCAAAACCTCTATTCAATGTACTGGACTTATGGCCGCGTCTCCAAAGATTCTAATGTATTATTGCTACAGAAGCCAGTCTTAGACAAAGTTAAATGTGGAAGGTAAAGTGGGCTGCAACTAGCTCAACGTAGTGTATTATTAGTTTCTTGGTAGAAGCAGTTTATCTAACACACTGGAATTCGGCCTCAACTTATGTTGTTAGTATCTCGCGCCAAAAACCAGACACCGACAAATTTAATGTGAAAATACGTGTAACTCAGCGAACAGATTAATTTGGAAAGCCCAATATGCACATTTCGTATTTATAATACAACAGGCTGTGCTTACCTTTTTGTTTAGGCCGGCCCTCTCACTGTAAAATCTAATTAGTTCCCAGAACTCAAAAAAATTATGGAAACTCGTTGCCTCAAAAAAATTGAGTAAAGCTTAGCTAAAAATGACTAAGTTAGGACAACTTATTTACTTTGAGTACTCTGTACAAGCTCATTTGTTCCCAGAACTCAAAAAAATTGGATCAAGTTTACGTAAGATGACCAAGTTAGGGCAACTTACTCATTTTGAGTACACTGTACAGCCGTGTTAGTTCCCAGAACTCAAAAAAATTATGGAAACTCGTTGCCTCAAAAAAACTAAGTAAAGCTTACTTAAGATGACTGTTAGGACAACTTATACATTGCAAGTCTGCAGTATTAACAATAACTTGATATTTCTGACTGTACAATACTAATTGTTTACCTACTGACAAACATGTTAAGTTCAACTAAATGAAAAAACAATTTGTGGTAACCTGAATATGATTAAAAATAATTAACAACACTTTTTGTAATGACGTTAAAATGAGCCCAACTTTTATTTTCAAACACAACAAAGTATAACAGCCAACATACTGGACAATGTTCTGCTGAACAACAAACAATTATATTGCCATCACTGTTATAATCTTACAATGAAACAAAGTCTCAGATTTAATTATTCTGAAAATAAGTTTAGGCCTACCACAAGTTTGTTTTGTACTTACATTACTTATATAATCAAAATAAAATATTTATTGTTCTGTCACAAGTGCAGTCTCTAATTTAAACAACACATTTGTTTTCCATTCCAACACATGAGCTGGAATGTTGTATTATTTTAAGGATGCTTGTTTCCAGTCCAGGCATTACTGCCTGAATGACTGTCATGGATCGAGGTGATCCAAATGTAGGTGCAGAAGAAAGTCTTTAACTTCCCTTAAGTACAGTGGCAGTGGATGTGGGTTGGAGATGCAATGAGCTTGAACCTGCAGGCGACCATCTTCACTGACAACACCATCTGTGACGGAGGACTCATCTCTCCTGTTGTCCTGCAAGCAAACAATCATATTTTTTGGAACATGAACTTAATTGCTTTCTTAAAACATTTTTTTCTGCATTTGGTATAAAACAGACTCCAATTTAGACGATCTCAGGCCCCCTCCCCACCGGAGAGGTGACATTCAATGTCCCAAATTGTCAGTCTGGATAGGCCTGACCACCACCCAACATACAATAATGTCATGAAAGCATCATTTTAAAAAGGGCTATGCAAACATGGCCAATAACTTTCATTCTAATGATGTGCAAAATGATTTTGGGCACAAAACAGATTTTGCTGTTAGAAAACTTGCAGACTTCACTATATACAGTGTAGACACTCTAAACTAAGTTTGGGGGATGTGATCTTTCAAGAAATGCAGACCAAACTGTTGTTGTTTGTTTACTTACACAGCATGTCTTGTAGAATTAACTGTGGTCACCAGCAACAGCATAGTGCAGTCATATCTCAAGTCTAATAACAGAAGACAGGAAAAGATCAGTAAAGAAACAACTTCCCCAAACCAAAGCACAAATAAAACAATAAGTAAAACAGGCTGATCTAAAGTATGATTAAAGTTCAGCCTGATTAATATAAATGTCACTGACAGTTGCTAATATATTGGAAAACCAAAATACTTACTGATGTCTTTCTGTCCAACAACAGGAGTGCTGGTCCCGAGCCTCAAAGACAGTAAGAAGCAAGCAGAGGGAGAAAAAACAGAACATTTTTCAGAAACTGATTTGATCCTTAATGGCTGTGCAATCATTGTAACATAGAGTTTGCTTATGTTGTTAAATAAAGGCTAGATTTGACATTAATAGATGCCACAGATATTCTAAAGCTGCCACAAAGCATGAAAAAAAAAATAGACGTCTCCGAAAACGTCGGAGCATTTTTGCAAATATGTGATGTCTTGATAAATCGAGCAGATATTTGAAATTTACACAGCTACATTCTCGCCTGAAAATATCTTAAAAGTTTATTTTGTGACCCAGAAAAAGTAACAAGTTTTTCAGCGGCGCTCCTCCGCCATTGCCGCGCTTACAAGTACGCACAGGCTCCGACAACCGTGGCCGACAAATGCGATCCTCCTTTTCCCCAGACTACCCTTTCTGGGTCACAAAATAACCTTTTAAGATATTTTCAGGCGACAATGTAGCTATGTAATGCTCAAATATCTACTTAATTTATCAAAATATCACATATTTGCAAAAGTGCTTCCACGTTTTCGGAGAGCTCTGTTATCCACCCCCCACACCACACCCCTAACGGCTGCACCTCTCGAAGAATTTTGTCTGGGCTCTTATCTCACTTATTTATTTCAAACAATCAACAGAAAATTTCACCACATAGTTTTATGTAAGGTTTTTAAGGCTGTGGTGTTAATTTTTAAGTAACATGAGCCCAGCGGCAGCAGCAACGCTAGGCTAACACTATCTAGCTAGCAAGATTTTAAACCTGGTGCTAAACTAAGAGAAGCCACAAAATCAGTTTGAATAAGAGTAAACATTTACTCACCAAGTCAGTGTATCAGGTAAAGATCCACAGCAATGACAACAATAATATCTTGAGCTGACGCTTCTCCAGGTTTGCTCAACATATTCCATAAAAAATGCACCTTGAACATGCGGACTGATCCGAGAGGGAGGAGGAAGGTAGTCACGTGGCATTTTCAAAACACATCTTTCGTCGTTCCGCACTGAGAGGCAAAACTTCCAGCTTACTTAGTTTTTCTAAGTTAAGACAACTCAAATAAATGGAGTTTATCAGCGTTTTTGCATAAAAAGTACTGGTAACTTATTTAAATTGAGTTCTAATAACAAATTGATAAAAATTGAGTTCAGCCTATTTAATATTTTTAATTAAACACAATATTACATTTTACAGTGCTGTTCGCCTCGCCCCACGATCTCACCACAGGCCAAATCTGCCCCTCCTCAGCACACCAAAGATCCGGGTCACCAGGCACCAAGTTGTTAAAATCTCCCAATTCTTTTAATCTTTGGGCTGAAGGAAGGACAATACTCGGTGTATAAATGCTCAATCAACAATACTTTATTTCCATATAATTCAACACTTAAGAGCATAAGAACCATCATGATGGGGAGACCTGCCTGCAGAGGGTCACAGCAAGTCTCAAAATGGTGACGGGTTACTCAGCTTCTTATAGCCTCTAGTAGCCCCCACCTAGTCGTAAAAGCCTAAACATTCACATGTTTTCTCTCACACGGCGCCTAAGTTATGACCTCGGCTCCCTGTCTTTCTGCTCTCTGTAAAGGTGGGGGCATGGAATGTAGTCTGTTTCTCCCATTATCAGTACAAGGCCCTCTGCACCCAACATTCTCTTCATGATTCAGCAGTATGAAATGTCAAGAAACAGTGTAACACATTCAACAGTGTCGAGTAATACAGGTCAATCCAATAGATCTAATGATTTTCACACTCTTTTAAGTCAGAAGTATAATGCAAACTAAAACTACATACTGATCACACACTCTATATTAAGGGGTATAATATGATCTACAGCAGTATCATAATTCAACTACTTTGATTACATATATAAGGTAACATATGATAACAGAATAATCTCACAATATATATTCAAATAATTACAAAAAAAATTTCATTTACCTGTTACTACCACACACCAAATCCGATCATTGGGGTTGTGTCCAAATTCATGGGCTGCATCCTCCTGAGGACCCGGCCTTCGCGGTCTACGTGGGCCGGGTCCTCAGAAGGTCGGGTAGGCCGGAAGTAAACGGCTGTGGAATTGGACGGTCTAGCCTTCTGATTAGCGTCACCGCTGTCTCGGTGGAGTTTAATAAACTCGGCTGTTTGCTCCTTGCTATCTAAAATATAACAGGACACTGGCGTAAATTCTCGACCGTCTCATACTTCTGTTTAATCGGTTTTCTGTTTGACGTTTATTCCGCTGTGTGGAAACCAAGGAGGAACCCACCCGGGGGATTAATAAAGTTTTATTTTATCTAATCTAATCTAATAACTTTATTCTCAGCCAAACTGATTTTCTCACGAACAAATAAAACACTGAAAAAAGCCAAACAATAACATTTTTAGGTTGTCTAAGTGACTTATATATTACGTTTAACCTGAGTAGCGAAAGTCCGCGGTGATCTGAAAATGATGTGCCGGGAGTTGTGCCGTTCTCGGCGGCTTCAGTGACCCTCGAGCTCTCGGCTAGCTATCGAGCTGGTGGGTAACAGACGTCTCCGAAAACGTCGAAGCACTTTTGCAAATATGCAATATCTTGATAAACCGAGCAGATATTTGAAGTTTACACAGCTACATTCTCGCCTGAAAATATGTTAAAAGTTTATTTTGTGACCCAGAAAGATTAATAAAAGTAATTTTAAAACTTAGTAGCGGCCGCCATTGCCGGAAACTGGAGTTTGGCTGGGCCGCGCTATGAATTCTGGGATATGGTGGGCCACGAAGGACACACCCGACCCATCCTTCAAATTCGGGGAAAAGGAGGACGCATTTGTCGGCTGCATTCGGAGGAGTCTGTCGCTACCCGATCTGTACCGGAAACCTGATCGGTACCCCGCATGCGCGAATCTTACGTCACTTCCTCTCTTTGCCAGCATTGCGACATTCAATATATTTGAATGATGCGGTTAGCGCCCAGTTAGCTCCTAGCATTTCTCAACAGCTCTGCCTCATTTTCGACTGCCCGGAACATTTAAACAATGGATAATCCGTATACAAACAAAATTCACGCTTTTCTCCTCAACAGAGAGCGTCTCCGATTGAACAACACCGCCGTAAAATAAGAAGAATGGTGCCGAATTACAGACTTAATAATTCTGACTTAGTAATGTGTCACGTAAAGATTCATCAGTGAGATTAAGTGTTTTCTGACAACTGACAGTGATAGCGGACATCATCATCACTATTCCAATCAATCCTCTCCGCACAGACAAGCATAAAAACACTCGACTATCACTAAATCAAATTAAACATGCATTTGTAATGACGCTGCTTCAGTTTACAATACGGTTCATTCGTTTGGTCAGCAGGTGGCGATATCCTTATACACTGGGGAGTAAACTGCAATTAAACGAACAGAAGAAGAAGAAACACCCTGCACATGCGCAGTACGGATCGGGTAGACCCGATTTGTACGGTCCGACTTTGCACATGCGCAGTAAGGATCGGGGAGTCCTGATCCGTAACTATCTTTTTATTTTTTTGTTTTTGTCTACATTATATTAAACGTTTCATTATCGGAAACGTTTTAAGGGACACTTATTATTCTTAACATCTTAACAGATACTCTGACCCGTAACTATCGTAAAATGCTTCGACCGGAAGTAGACACCTTTCGCGCATGCGGGGTACCGATCGGGTTTCCGGTACGGATCGGGTAGTGACAGAGTCTACGAATTTGGACAGACCTTCGGCGCGTCGCTGTGACGTAATCGGTCTACAAATGCGGCCTCAGGAGGATGCAGCCCATGAATTTGGACACGACCTGGTACTTCCTGGCTTGTGTAGCCACTAGGTAACAAAAGCTCAACACTGCCCCTAGCGTCTTGGAGCACTTCCGTTGTGTTTTGGAGTTTGCATGTGTTTTGGAATTTGTTCGTGCTTTGGAGTTTGTACGTGTTTTGAAGTTTGTACGTGTTTTGGATTTTGTACGTGTTTTGGGGTTTGTAAGTGTTTTGAAGTTTTGTACGTGTTTTGGATGTTTTTTTATTTGTGCTTTGGAATTTGTAAGTGTTTTGGAGTTTGTATGTGCTTTGTCTCTAGGGGCCACCGTAGATTTCTAACCTGTACCAGTACCCTAGGGTGGCTGCGGATGACCCAGTTATTGGTTTTTTGTTTTTTTTTTTTGAAAGAAAAAGAAAAGAAATGAATGATGTTGGAGCACAAACTAAGTGAAGTAATGTAAAACTGAACACTGTTGCATCATCTGAGGAAGTTATCGTTTCCTGTGCAACGGTTTCCCTGCATGCCACTGAAAAATGAGAGTCAGGTTTGTTAGGATCTAAACACACTGTAGCCCCACTGGAGATTTCATTAAAAAACTCAATTTGATTTCTTTATGAAATGTCTTTCACAGAAAGCCATCTTAGCAAACATGTTTGGACAATCAGTGAACAGTTTTACCTGTATCACTGAAAGCTACCCCATCGTTATTTGATTTGGATTGAGCACAGTGTCTTTCAGGGCAGAGGGCATGGCATGATTCACTACACTAGTTTTTGGTACAAAGTTATGTAACAGGATGTACTGCCGTTGTTGTAGATTAACTGGCATTGGTCAAACAGATGTGTGGTAGACTTGCTTTTAAGGAGGCGATACAGACAAACCAGCAAATAAACGCTAAATATTTAATCTGTGACATTTGTGAGGTTACTATGGGCTCAAATTGTGGTCACAAATATTTTGTACTTGTAAATCAAATGCGTAGCTGTGAACTGAGTTTTGTAACCTTGTAAACCCAAATATCTGAAACTTTTATATTTGTGCGTCTATAGATGAGAATTTGTTTTTGTAAAAAATATGAGTTACAAATTGTTTTTGTTAAGGTGTGGTTACAGATACAAAGCAAAAAACTATGTGTAAAACTGCTGTCAAGTTCCCTGGCTGTGTGTGAGTTTCAGCATGCAAGTATGAATTTTGAATTATGAATAGTCTTAACTTAATTTCAGCATCTTTACTTTGTAGCTGGATCTGCTAAAGTATGATGTGCCAGCTGGGGCCAGTGTGCAACAACAGTCTCTGGACAACTAATTGTAAGAAATCACACAACCATGAGACTTTTAAATGAAATTACTAGATTTAATACAATTTTCAATTTACCCATTTGGGGCAACATAAGAACAAATGGCAAAGAGCAGGGATGTAACAAGGTGAGCAAAAAGATTAATGTTAAGTACAGTACCTGTTTTGTACAGAGCTCTGGTTAGGAGGAACTGTCCAGCCACTGGCAAATGGACATGCTCAACTGTTGCCCATCCTAAACAGCAGGAGATTACATCCTGTGGTGTTTTTGTATGCAAGGTAGGTAAAATGCTCATGGTGTATTGTACTTGAATAAACAGATTCTAATGAATAGAAAATGGTCAGCTTGCAGAACAAATTCTATCAGGGACAAAATACACAGCCCTTATGAAGAGAAGGGAGTTGCCAGGCTCAGACTGGACAGAGCGCCCTGTCTGTTCCAAAACTCAGGTATACCCGAAAAACTGCATTTGGGTCTTCATATAAAATATTTATATGTATATCCTCATTGTGGCATATATTTTCAGATGACCTTTTCCAGCCATGCCGTGCCTGTGGCAAGAAAAGCTCTGGTGCAGAAACCGATGAGTGGGTAAGATAACCAAATTAATACCTAAGACTGAAGATGTCATGATAAGGCTGTGTGGAAGGAAGTTAACTGAAAGCACAGTTTTATTTGCTGGAACTCACTCACTATGAATACAAAACAAGATTTGGAACTAGAAACTAGAAAACTCAAACCTAAACACTAGAATACACACCAGAACTGGGAACTAGAAATAAACTCAGAACACGGAAGGAAGACACACAGCATGACGGGGTGTGGATGACGTTAACGACGCGACACAGAACTGAGGGAGACGCTGACATAAATACACAGAAAGATAACAATGGACGTGGGGCACATCTGACACCGATAATCATAACGAGACAGGGAAGGGGCAAACACAGCATGACGTACACCGAGGAAGACTATCAAAGTAAAATGGGAAGTACACAGAGATGCAGACTGGAAGGGGAGAGAGAGAACATGGAGCATGAGGGAGAGAGGCAGACATGATGGGCAGGGAAAACAAGATGGAATAAGACACAAGGGGAAACAAGAACTCACGCTACAATATAAACACAGACACACAGAGGGAGACACAGGGGCAAAGACACAAGGGGAATTCTAATAACCAAAAGCTAAACCGAAAAACCTAGGCATTATAGAATAAACACAGTGGGCCTAAAAAACAAATACTAACACCAAATGACAAAAATACAAGAGACTCAAAACACTGGGTCAAAAGGACCCAGGACCATGACAGTAGCACCTTAAATAGGTTACTTAAACATGACATGTCACTTTGTTGCACCAACGGAAAAATTATACTTCAGGTAACCTGCATGCCTTTGCATTTTTAAGACACTGGAGCACATAAAGGACACATGAAAACATCTAGTGATCCACAGATAAGAATTTTGCACACAAATGTGCAGTAACTGCACATTGAAACATGTTTAGTTGCTTCACTCAACAGCCTGACTTTAGATGAATGATTCTGACAATCTAAATTTTCTTTCAGATTGAATGCACCTGCTGTGGAAAGTCATACAAGGACTGTGCATGGACTTCCCCTGTACACAATGCGACTACAAATGTTGCGCAGGCTTAATACACAGAAAAAAATTATCCCTGTTGTCTTTGCTTAATGATTGGTTTAAGTGTTGACAATCCAAATTGCTGGCATTGCATCTTTCAGCATGTTTGTGGGTAGATCTGAATGCATCAGGTTTAAGTGCAGCAACTCAGCCTCTACTCAGGGTGGTCATAGAACCAGGTGCAGATGTGTCACAAGTTAACCTGGTAGTAGGCTAAGGCACTTGGCCACAGGTGGCAGTAGTGGACTAATGCCATTGTTGCCATTGTTTGGGGCTGCATGAGTGCTGCTGGCACTGAGGAGCTACAGTTAATTGAGGTAACCATGAGTGCCAACATGTACTGTGACATACTGAAGCAGAGCACGATCCCCTCCCTTCAGAAACTGAGCCACAGGACAACCATGTCTACAAACTTAAACCCTATTGAGCATCTGTGGGGCATGCTCAAGGGGAAGGTGGAGGAGCACAAGGTCTCTAACATCCACCAGCTCCATGATGTCATAATGGAGGAGTGGAAGCGGATTCCTGTGACACCCTGTGAAACTCTAGTGAACACAGTCCAACAGAGTTAAGGCAGTGTTGGAAAATAATGGTTGCCACACAAAATATTGACACTTTGACATGGAAAAACATGTTCATACAAAAGAAGTGTATAGGAAATTTTGTCATCCAAATGTATCAGGTTTTATCAACCTCTTTCAGAACATGATTTAGTGTGGGGGTTTTTTTGTTTTTGTTTTTCCTCATAATTTGTATTAATATAATTTATGTAAAATTGTAATTTGAACCTTTTATATCTATATGATTGGTAATGGCATGGATGTATGCCAAGATACTAAAAGAGAAACTTATGTTACTCGGCTAAAGGTATAGAACTAATTTTGTGTGTGTATTTTTTTCTTCTTAAAAAAAAAAGCAATCAGTAGGCATAGAATGAATTTTGTATGTATTTTCTTTTATTAAAAAAATAAACTCAACAGCCAATCAGCATTTGGTTTTTAATGTCAGATTAACTTCAGGTACATTTATGCAAATTAGCACACTTGTGCTAATGAGGTGGTACTCATTGCAAAAAGTTTGAGAACCACTGGTAAAGTTAAAGTCATTAGTGGTGATACATAAAGGAGAAGATGAGGGACATTCAACATATATGAAAGAAAGTCTCATGTAGGTAACAAATACTGCATTGGTACAACATCTCAGCACCTGTTTCAGTTTAGTTGTTATTCAGCCTTCCTTTTTGTCTTTCCTTTCCTGACACAGCACCTGTGCAAGCAGAAACTGCAGGTCTTGATGAAGATGAATATGAGGAGTAGAACTATAGTGAGGAAGAAGCCCAGAACATCCAGGCTGTGATACTGGTACCAGGTGAGCTCATGGGCCTGGACCCTCAAGTGCTTGGCCCCTTTGTTTCTCAGCGTGAACTCGATCCAGAATACTGCCTCTTCCAGAGCACTCATGGGTCTGTCGTGGTGGATGCTGGACAGCCGCATAGCATTTTCTTTGTACCTGTGAATGTGTATATAAATAAAAAAAACAAATCTTTGAATTGTTACATTTTTATTATTTTTTTCCTCGTTATTTATAGAATTTTTACATGTAGCTTGACATATCAGGGCTAATAAAACAAGTACCAAATGATGCAAAGATATACCTCATCACAGTTCAGGCAATGCGAGGTTAGTCATTAATATTCTGCTGCATGGGCTGGGCTGTAGTTACATCGTAAGGTTTTAAAAACTGAGCTTTAAAACGATTAGCAGTAATAAAAACTGAGAGAGGCCGACAGTGATCACTGACTGATTTTAGGGGCTTGTTTAGATTAAATAGAACAAAATACAAAGCATTAAAACATGTTAAAAACACAACAGCTTTAATAAATGCAGAGTAGTTTGGACCCGGAAGCAGCATTCATCAGGTCATCACTTAAAGATTGGATATCCCACCTGCTATGAATGTTTTAATGCAGTACAGTTGTTATTATTATCACTCATCACATCCTGTTTATGACAGCTAAAATAAATAATATTCATATAAGAAATAAAATTGTCTTGTGTAAACTGTATGTGGTGTTAAATAGACCTATACTACTGTACTTTAATGTCGGTCATAAGCATGGTACTTTAACAGCCATATATTTTATGAGGTGGTACTCATTGCAAAAAGTTTGAGAACCACTGGTCTAGATCTTGAGAAGTGCAATCTGTATACCGTCTGAAACTGAATAAGGGAGAGTCTTGCACATGAGGACGAGATATGAATTCTGTCATTTACTTTGTCCCAGTAATCTTTCCCAGACTTAAGGCCCAGGTCCTGTTCCCAACTGGAAGCATTTTTTGGGGGTTCAGTAATTGCCCAATGTCTTAATTAAGGTATATATTTGTGTTATAAGAGCCTTACTGTGAGGCTTCAGCTCAAATAAGTCTTCCCACCATTGCTTAGGGGGCTGACTTGGAAACTCTGGCAAGATAGAAGATGCACAGTGTCTTATTTGAAAATAGCGGAAGAAATGATACAAGTGCAAATTTTACAAAGAAGACAGGCCACTAAAGCTTAGAAAAGTGTTATCTTTAAAAAAAAAATCATAAAAACATGTAATACCCATCCCTCACGAACTCCCATATACACGAGTCCATGAGGGATGAACTCTATGCTCCTTGAGCATTAGGCTAATCTTGGTATGATACACATATTAACGAATTAGAATATAATAGTCTTATCACTCAGCAAGAATGCACTGCAACCTTGCTAACTTTCTCGATAATATCAAATGTGTCCAATAACTTGAAACTAGACGTAACCGAAACTGCAAATTCGATAATTTTGTGCAAAAAGCAGATAGCATTTTCGCTTTAAAATGAACAAATTTGAAAAAATTAACAAACTTGGAAAAAATGTCTTGAAAAAATCAAGTATCAACGTCAATAAAATGCTAATAAAATGCTAATACTTACCTATTTTCCAAATATGAAAACTGAGTAGCATGAAATCACAGCCGGATGCTATTAACGTGCGTTTTTGAGTTGTGAAATAACGGGTAGGATGTTTTGTGAGGTAGGAGGGATTCCCAGAACACCCGGAAGCCGCCCACATTTTTAGTTTTAAGTTATTATACTTTTTCTGCCTTATAAAATAGAGATGCATTTAAAAACTCTACAACTGATAAAACTCCAAGAACTCTGTGACCAGTATTTGAAGTTAAAATCAACATCAAGAGATCTTTTAATCTTGTTGTGAACTTTGAAACTTTGTGGTACTTGAACTTTTGTGCTCATTAGACCTTTATGGTATGCTATTAATCTGTCTTTTGAACTCTCTTATGAAGCAGAAAAATAATAGTTTGTACATAAAAGATAGAAGTAGCCATTGTGACATCAACCACTGATGAGTGAAATCTTGTTTTACAAATACAAATACAGGCCATTTACCATTTACCATTTGTTTTAAATTGTGAACTTGAGCATGGCCCTGGGAACCCAAGGGCATGTACATTCAGTGACTGGTGATTACTGTCCTTATCATCTTTCTATATAAAGCTCTCAGCTTCAGGCTCTGCGTGCGCTCACAGAAAAACAGGTGTTTTGTGGGTCATGTGACTCTTCTTCTGTATGAAATAATCCCTTTGAGTACCACCTACTCCAGTCAGAGATGATATCAGAAGATGATAAATTTGTTAAACATTGCTAAAGAACATAAAACTGCAAGAATAAACTGTTAAATGAGGCGAGAGATTAATGGTACAGAAAATCATTAATCTTGAAATTTATTGTAGAGAGCCCTTAACTCCAGTTAATAATTTAATCACTTTGTGCACACTCGGTGCTGCTGTTTATTTCTATGGAGACTGCTGCACGTTAGAGCTCAAACACCAGACTGGATCGAATTCAGTGTTAAATGTCATGGTCTCAAGGCCCAATAAGAGACATGGAAATAACTTTAGTTTGTTGCAGATTTAAGTGAAACTAATTTGATTGTGTGAATAGGTATTCTTGGTGTGTGTTCTACAAGTCCATGAGTGTAAAAGAGGTTTAACAGCAAATTAAAACAAAGTACAAAAGGATTGCTAACACTTTTTAACACGACCAGTGAATAAATGCAAGTACCCTGTACTTACGTGCAATTTGCAGGCAACAGTTTAGGTTTTTGCAAGAAACAATGAAACAAGTACACTGTAAGTACCCTGTGCTTTCTGGGGCATGGGTTGTGTTATGGTGTAACTAAAAAAATGTTGTACTTGTAGTCTAACAATCTAACAATTATTTTGTTGTTTCCTGCAAAAACCTGACTTGGTACACAACATTACACGTAATTACAGGCTACTTGTGCCTTAGTTGTGGGTGCTACAGTGTAATTGTTTCATTGTTTCGCAGGTGACTCCATAATATGGCTCGCATTCCAGAAAGTACAGGGTACTTATGGTGTACTTCTTTCATTATTTCCTGCAAAAAACTGACTTGTTGCCCACAAAATGCACGTAAGTACAGCGCACTTGCACTATATTTGTAGTTTGTGTTATAAAGTGTTGCCAAAACCTTTATACCTTTTTTTGTATTGCCAAATTAATACATGCACATTCCAGTGACAATAAAGGGCTCAGTGGTTTTAGTAAGGTACAGCATAACAACTTACATTTATAAAAAAAAATAATTGCCTTGCAAAGGCTCTATAAAGCATCCCAAAACATGCTGCAAATAAATTAAAAAATAAATAAACAAATGAGAAACCAAGACCAGATTGTGTTCAGTGTAAGTTGATCACTGTGACTTGAAATTGCAAATAATTCTAGTTTAAGGTATGTTATGTTTGGCCTTCATAGTTTTCATACTCTTGAGCCCACATTCATCTTTGCTATAAAATCTATACTTTCAAATCCTAATCAAAAGTACAGATAGTTCAAAGAACTCACGATTTGTCATTGATGACTGTGTTGATTGCGTCTCTAAGATCTTCAGCCGTCATGAAGTTCAAGTTGAGAATAACTGCAGCTCCTTTTTCTTTCATATGGACCATGTTGTCTGGCTGGTCAGCAAACATGGGGATGCCCACCATGGGAACGCCGTGGTAGATGGCTTCGTAAATCCCATTTGTACCTCCATGGGTGATGAAAGCTCTAGCTTTAGGGTGACCTAAGACATGTCAAATAACCATGAAACATCTGGAGTAGGATTTTCACACCGGGACAGCAAAAAGCTTTCAATGAACCTGAACAACTAATTTGAGCTGATTTGAGTATTTAAAACATAAAATATAAAAAAATCTTAGTTGGCAGTGTTACTGTGAACTTTACTGTAATGATGAGAGCTTTAGTTTTAGGGTGACCTAAGACATGTCAAATAACCATTATGCATTTAGTTACTTATTCCACACTTGGACTACTTGGGGATGCCAATAAATGTGAAGAAGCGATTTAAGCTGAAATTTAACTTGCAAGTCCAGACATCGGTTATAGTGGAACAGCTTGGAGAAAATGAACTAAACAACATGATTACATCTGAGAGAAAATTATATTCATCCAGTTCTACTTGTTTTTATTATAAGAAATGCTCACAGTCTCCAATAATACATTTAATGTTGAATGTGGCAAAATAAGCTCCGGGTATAGTTCAAAAAATATAAATGTTTTTAAAAGCTTTGTAGAAAATATTTCTGTTTAGTGTGCAGTGTAAATTTGCCATCTTTGTGGAATCTGTTTTTGCTAAGATAAGTTTTGATGGAATTAAAGTTTCTATACTGCCCATCATCTATTGATCCATTATTCATCTGTGATTGGTACCAACACTACTTACCCAGGAGGTCATTCTGAGGGATCCAGTCATATATTCGAGTGTTGGCACCCAAACTTTCTGGCTTTTCTCCTCTATATCTCCACAGCACCTATAAACAGTAAGACATTTCTTAGCTAACATGATTGTTTTTTTTGTATGCTAGTTTTATATTCATCCATCCATCTTCATCCGCTTTATCCGAGGCCGGGTCGCGGGGGCAGCAGCCTAAGCAGAGAAGCCCAGACCTCCCTCTCCCCAGCCACCTCCTCCAGCTTATCCGGGGGAACACCAAGGCGTTCCCAGGCCAGCCGAGAGATATAATCTCTCCAGCGTGTCCTGGGTCTGCCCCGGGGCCTCCTCCCGGTGGGACATGCCCGGAACACCTCACCCAGGAGGCGCCCAGGAGGCGCCCAGGAGGCATCCTTGTCAGATGCCCGAACCACCTCAACTGGCTCCTTTCGATGTGGAGGAGCAGCGGCTCTACTCTGAGCCCCTCCCGGATGGCCGAACTTCTCACCCTATCTCTAAGGGAGAGGCCAGCCACCCTTCGGAGGAAGCTCATTTCTGCCGCTTGTATCCGCGATCTTGTTCTTTCGGTCACTACCCACAGCTCGTGGCCATAGGTGAGGGTAGGGACGTAGATCGACCGGTAAATTGAGAGCTTCGCTTTTACACTCAGCTCCCTCTTCACCACGACGGACCGGTGTAGCGTCCGCATCACTGCAGCCGCAGCACCAATCCGTCTGTCGATCTCCGGCTACCTTCTCCCATCACTCGCGAACAAGACCCCGAGATACTTGAACTCCTCCACTTGGGGAAGGAACTCATCCCCGACCCGGAGTGGGCACTCCACCCTTTTCTGGCTGAGAACCATGGCCTCAGATTTGGAGGTGCTGATCCTCATTCCCACTGCTTCACACTCGGCTGCGAACCGTTCCAGTGCGAGCTGGAGGCCTTCACCTGATGAAGCCAACAGAACCACATCATCTGCAAAAAGCAGAGATGAGATTCTGAGGCCACCGAAGCGAAAGCCCTCCACCACTTGGCTGCGCCTAGAAATCCTGAGACTTCAATGCTCACGTGGGTAACAACAGCGAGACCTGGAGGGGCGTGATTGGGAGGAACGGCCTCCCTGATCTGAATCCGAGCGGTGTTTTGTTATTGGACTTCTGTGCAAATCACAGTTTGGCCATAACGAACACCTTGTTCGAACATAAGAGTGTCCATAAGTGCACGTGGCACCAGGACGCTCTAGGCCGCAGGTCGATGATCGATTTTGTAATCGTATCACCAGACCTGCGACCATATGTTCTGGACACTCGGGTAAAGAGAGGGGCTGAGCTGTCAACTGATCACCACCTGGTGGTGAGTTGGATCAGGTGGCAGGGGAGGACGCTGGACATACCCGGTGCACCTAAACGCGTAGTGAGGGTGTGCTGGGAACGTCTAGCAGAGGCCCCAGTCCGCGAGATCTTCAACGCACACCTCCGGCAGAGCTTCAACAGCATTCCGAGGGAGACTGGGGACATTGAGTCCGAATGGACCATGTTCAGCGTCTCCATCGCCGAAGCTGCTGCATTGAGCTGCGGCCGCAAGGTGGTTGGTGCCTGCCGTGGTGGTAATCCCCAAACCAAATGGTGGACACCAGAGGTGAAGGGAGCCACCAGGCTGAAGAAGGAGTCCTATCGGGCTTGGTTAGCCTGTGGGACTCCGGAGGCAGCCGACAGGTATCGACAGGCCAAGCGGAATGCGGCTCGGGCAGTGGCTGAAGCAAAAACTCGGGTGTGGGAGGAGTTCGGAGAGGCCATGGAAAAAGACTTTCGGACTGCCTCGAAGAGATTCTGGCAAACCGTCAGGCGTCTCAGGAGGGGAAAGCGGTGCTCTACCTGCACTGTGTATAGTGCTGGCGGAGCGCTGCTGACGTCGACTGAGAAAATTGTCAGGCAGTGGAAGGAATACTTCGAGGACCTCCTTAATCCCACTGACACGTCTTCCAAGGAGGAAGCAGAGTCTGGGGATGAGGGGAATGACCCGCCAATTTCCGGGGGCGAGGTCACTGAGGCAGTTAAACAACTCCTTGGTGGCAGAGCCCCTGGTGTTGATGAGGTCCGCCCCGAGTTCCTGAAGGCTCTGGACGTTGTAGGGCTGTCCTGGTTGACACGCCTCTACAATGTTGCGTGGAGATCAGGGGCAGTACCCCTGGATTGGCAGACCGGGGTGGTGGTCCCCATCTTTAAGAAGGGAGACCGGAGGGTGTGTTCCAACTACAGGGGGATCACACTCCTCAGCCTCCCTGGGAAAGTCTATGCCAGGGTGCTGGAAAGGAGAGTTCGTCCGCTAGTCGAACCTCAGATACAGGAGGAACAATGCGGTTTTCGTCCTGGTCGCGGAACACTGGACCAGCTCTTTATCCTCTCAAGGATACTTGAGGGTGCATGGGAGTTTGCCCAACCAGTCTACATGTGTTTTGTGGACTTGGAGAAGGCATTCGACCGTGTCCCTCGGGGTGTCCTGTGGGAGGTGTTGCGGGAGTATGGGGTGTCTGGCCCATTGCTACGGGGCATTCGATCCCTATACAACCGTTGCAAGAGTTTGGTTCGCATTGCCGGCAATAAGTCGGACTCGTTCCCGGTGGGTGATGGGCTCCGCCAGGGCTGCCCTTTGCCACCGGTTCTGTTCATAATTTTTATGGACAGGATTTCTAGTTTTATATTGTAATGTAATTTTTCAACAGTTGAAGGGTAGGGGACATCTCAAGACTTGTTATTAGAAATCATCAGCCGCAGACAAAATCTGACTTTTCACACCCTGTAAGAGAAAAACTGAGTGATGTAAAATTGGAGATGGTTGATTCTCACAAAGAACATGCAGCCTAAAATGTCCACAGTCTGTAATGTCATTAAAAAAAATGGTAGTTTTGGTAGTCCTAGTCAGAAGTAGAGCACTCTGAAACTGGTTATCTGAAATATGAAAAACTACTCAATGTTTTACACAAATTGATTACAGCTGGCACAAAGATTATCCTCTGACCTTTTGTGGGATCTGAGCGAGGCCTGAGGCTATCATGTTTGCCTTCTCCTTGGTGATGTTGTTGATCATGGATCCTAAAGTGAAGATCACAATGCCATCATCTCCAGAACTCTGCACAAATTCCTCCAGATCCTGTAACAAGTCGAATATTATCCCACTGCCAGCCAACCAGCTGTTTTTGCATTTTTGTTCAACATTTTGATGGCTTCACTGCTCCTGGCAGGAATATTCTGTAATGTAATGATTAATCAGATGGTAATAGTTGAGTGTCCTTACCTCTGGTAAAGGTTTAGCAGGTCTGCAGTGGATCCCACCAACATATTTGAAATTGGGGAGGAAAGGACGAGGGAATTCAAAATCCCAGTAGGTTCGGATTAACCAGATGTCTGCTTTGCTCATCAACTCACAGGCACTGGTGGGAGTTCCTGTTGCAATGCATAAGTAAAGGACACAAACGTATCACCAATAGTTCACACAAGGCATATTTTCTTTATCAGATCTGATGGGATATTAAAACCCTGTGTTTACAGTATTAGCAAATTTTAAATAGTTTTATAAATCAGTGCTTCATGTTCATTTGCTCACCTTTGACATCAGAGTAATATCTGTCTAATACGTTCCAAAAAGTGTGATCAATCACGATGTCTTGAAGAGCGTAGAAGAGAAAGTTCCACACTCTCTCTGAGAAGTCCATCTTATCTGTGAGTTTGCTCATAGCACCGGGCACAAAGGATGGTGGAGCAGGCATCTGACCACAATGCCTCTCCCAGTTATAAGCTACAGAGAAGCGCAAGGAGAAGACAAGTGGGATCCCCAAAATATCTGCTACTAAGTCACTGCCAGGGTAGAGGGGGTCAGCCAAGAGAAGGTCATAATTTCCTTCTTTCAACTTCTTCATGACGACTTCTGATTTCACCACACCGTCCAAATACTGGATAGAAAACTGCAGGTCAGTTTTCATTATGTCAATGAATCTGATGTAGAGTTCCAAGTAGTTCATATAATCAATCTCGTATATGGAGAATCGGAGGAACTCTTCTAGAAACTCTTCCATAGCCTCCAGTGAGAAAGAGACGTTGAAGGGCTCATAACGAAAGCGGGAGGGCTCATTGGTGTTCATGTACATTGACGAGCTTGGGGTCAGTACAGTTACCTGGTGTCCCCTGTCAACCAGCGTCTCCAGAACAGGCTTCATGTTTATCCAGTGGCTGCCTTCAGTGTACCACACCAAAATGTTCCCTCCATTTGCACTCCATGTCACACAAAGTACCAACAGGATGCAGGCAGAGAGACGCAGCTCCATGGTGTCTGAATTTCTGTAGGAAAACCAGCTGTGGTCTGATCCTTTTGTAGAAGTATCGCAGGAAAGATAATTATTAACTCAAAGTTGAACTCTGACTCACTTCTTTCTGTACAGTATTGCTCATTTCACAATGGGTTAAAAGTTAATGGCAATAAAGTTGACAGTACTGAAAAAAACAGGACTGAACTGGTATAAGAAATCCACTAAGAAATGAGTAAAAATGTCAGAGCTCGACGTTGTCGTTAGTCGGGGAGAAACAGAGTGAAGTAATGCAAAACAATGGTCATTTCAACTGTATAGGCTTGGACACTGTTGCATAATCTGAGGAAGTTGTGGGTGCCTGTGCAACTGTTTCCCTGCATGCCACTGAAACACAAAGGAGTCAGGATTGTAGGATTCAAACAAGCTGTAACCCCATTGGTGATTTGACTCTGCAGGTGTTGAGGTTCAAGGTTAAGCCAATATTTGAAAGGTGATGAGTTATCATTCACAACATATTTGGTAAAATAAATGTATTGATAAATGTTTAATTTACAGTCTGTGTGATGATCTCCAGATTTTTTGAGGAGGATGTGAAGGATGAAGTTGAAGTGCCCTGAGGGAACTGCTGTTGCGATTTGGCACCATATAAATAAAACTGAATTCAACTGAAATCACTTTATCAAAAGAACCTGTTGGGTTTCGTAAGTCCTGACTCCATTCTAACTGGATACAGCCTTAAAACGAACTTCTGTTTAATCAAATTTACCTTTCAGTTTCTTTTTATGTGGGCGACTGTGGCTCAGGGGATTGGGAAGCTCATCTTGTAAGTGGAAGGTTGCTGGTTCGATCCCCAGCTCTGTTTGTCTTGGTCGTTGTGCTTTTGGCCAAGACACTTCACCTACTGAAGCCCCTGATGCCCAAAGGGTTGATGATATGGCAGCCTTGCTTCTGTCAGTCTGCCCCAGGGCAGCTGTGGCTACAACTGTAGCTTGCCTCCACCAGTGTGTGAATGTGAGAGTAAATGAATAGTGGAGTTATAAATTGCTTTGATGGTCTCGAAAAGCGCTATATAAATACAATCCATGTATTAATACACAGCTGTTTCCACATTTGTTACAATCCTTACTGAAGTCTGATACACAAGTAACTGATATGAAACCACGTGAATGTTTTTGAAACCAGAAGCATGCATGTTTGTCATATCTGAAGATGGCGCTCTGAGTGCTTGTCAACGTAATTTCTCCCCCGAACTCATCTTTTATGCTACCCCGGGGGGGGGGTTATACAATCAAAGTATTCATCACGATGAACCCAGAAATACTGCAGTTATTTCAGATGTTTTTTAAATAGCACATACAAATTCACAACTTATTGGATTATTGGGTTTTCTCAAGCCCCTATAGCAGCACATGGTGACTCTTACTAGAAGAATGTTACCTTTAGAAATTTCTGAGCACTTTGATAGGATAAGATACAAGATACGACATGCCAAACACACAATTACTTGACAGAGCAACAGATATTGAAGCGGCATCATGCTCTTGTGGTCTTGTCCTGCAGAGCTGTAATTAATTGATTATGAATAATTTCTAGGCAAAAGTGTAAAAATATACAGTAATGTTTGGGACAAAAGTGATTTGGCAAGAACATGCATACAAGAGAAATCTCACTTTATTTCTCTCAGTCTTAACGAATTTCAATTTGACAATCTTAACTGTACTATTTGTAATGTCCCTAAATTTGGCTACAACTTTGACCACCACGTGGCAGCTGGAAAGTCTTGACGTAGCTACTCGCCCCTTTCTTGAAGTAGTAACAAATATTAAAGAATTTGCAACTAAGCTAATCATATAGCTTAATTCTATGTCATATTTTATTATATGAAAAATCTCTCAAAAAACATTTTAAAACCTGTTTGGACTGTCATTAACAGTTACATATTCGTAGATATCAGCATCTTTTATCACTCTACAAGAAATGTTGTTAATCAAGGATCATTTTTACTCTTGAAGAGCTATCGTGTTTGGGATTTGTTTTTTTTTGTTTTTTTCATAGGAAATGAGCATGGTGTCTTTCTGGGAGACTCTAGTGGTCATGAGGGCCTCCTTCCAGCTGTTTCAGTCATTGTATGCTGTCCCATTGACTAAAACACTGGTACTTCCTCTGCCTCTCCATTGTATTTCCTACATCTTTCAGGGCGGAGTTAATGCTGTATCTACTCACAAGTTGTTTAAGTACTGCTGGCTCTATTTCACATTAAATTGACATATCTATTGCATAAATGTTTTGGATAGTAAAATGTAGATTGCTTTTTTGGAACCAGTAAGAAAAGCTTATATAAAAGCTGATATCTTCCTATTTACTACAGCTGCTCCACGGGATGGTGGTGGATACGTCAGTGGTCACAAGCTGACCTTCAACAAGCTCACAGCTGAATACATCATAATGATCATTCAAGAGAGTGCTGGGTCACCACCATGCAAATGTTTTATTTGTTATTACAATATCCTTACAGAGTATCATCTCATGGCTGAGTTAATATTGATCAAAGATAAATCATCATCATACAGTGAAATTTGACTTTAAACGCCACAGAATCATGATGCAGATATCAGATTTATTGATGAAGATGTTGATTGTCACATTTCCTGGATTGAATTTGTTAAAAAAAAAAAAAAAAAAAAAGTGTAAATAAAATATATACATAAATAATGAAATGCTATTTAGGAAAATATTTCTGTATGCATTAAAAAAAAAAAAAAAAAAACACTTAGAATATACTGAATTCAATCTGATGTTAGTGTTTTTCTTTAAAACAAACAAAATGGCCAATCAGCATTTGGTTTTTAATGTCAGATCAACTTCAGGTTGTGTTACGCAAATTAATGCATCTGTTAAAGTCATTAGTGGTGGTGCATAAAGGAGAAGATGAAGGGAAATTCAACATATATGAAAGAAAGTTTCATGCTGGTAACAAATATTGCCCCAGTCCAATATTCACAGCACCGTTTCAGTTTAGTTATTATTCAGCCTTCCTTTTTGTCTTTCCTTTCCTGACACAACACCTGTGCAAGCAGAAACTGCAGGTCTTAAAGAAGATGAATATGAGGAGTAGATCTACGGTGAGGAAGAAGCCCAGGACATCCAGGCTGAGATACTGGTACCACGTGAGCTCATGGGCCTGGACCCTCAAGTGCTTGGCCCCTTTGTTTCTCAGTGTGAACTCGATCCAGAATACTGCCTCTTCCAGAGCACTCATGGGTCTGTCGTGGTGGATGCTGGACAGCCGCATAGCATTTTCTTTGTACCTGTGAATGTGCATATGGGTTCAAAAAAAATTAACCTTTGAATTGTTATACTTTGATTTATTTTTTATTTTTTGCCAGACAATACAGGGATGTATTTCAAAACTCTAAAACTGATAACGCCTCAAGTTAAAATTGACATCTAAGGATATTTCAATCATTTTGTGGCCTTTGAAGCTTTTGTGGTACTTCAACTATCGTGCTCATTAGACCCTTGTTCTCTCATGACCTGCTATTATGCTATGTTCATCATTTGGACTTTAGTATAAGCCACGCCCCCCAAAAAACTTTCAATCATGAACTTTATAAAAAAAGATGGAAGTAAAATAAGCTTTGAGACAACTGAGACCACACGACTTCACATTAGAGATGTAAAACTGGATCCATTTAAACAATGTTCTACAACCTAATAAATAAGAATTGGAAATCACTTCATCAAAATTAAATTGTTTGAATAGGTACTTGTCTTGGAAGTTCAAGTTTCTACTATTCCATCAGAGTAAAAGAGGCTTAACAGCAAATTAAAGTACAAAAACATTTCTACATTTTTTTGCATTGACAAATTAATACATAGACATTTAAATACATTTAAAAGTAAAAAGATAATAATTTTAAAAATTGGCCAAACTAAGACCAGATGGTGCTCAGTGTATGTAATTTCCAGCCAGTGGATTCTCTCCTTGCTGGAAATTCCAAATAATTCAAATTTAAGGTATGTTATGCTTGGCCTTCATACTTTTCATACTCTTGAGCCCACATTCGTCTTTGGTACAAAATCTATGCTTTCGGTACTTAATCCAAAGTACAGATAGTTCAAAGAACTCACGATTTGTCATTGATGACTGTGTTGACTGTGTCTCTAAGATCTTCAGTTGTCATGAAGTTCACATTGAGAATAACTGCAGCTCCTTTAGCCTTCATATGGGCCATGTTGTCTGGCTGGTCACCAAACATGGGGATGCCCACCATGGGAACGCCGTGGTAGATGGCTTCATAAATCCCATTTGTGCCTCCATGGGTGATGAAAGCTCTAGTTTTAGGGTGGCCTAAGACATGTCAAATAACCATGAAACATCTGAAGTAGGATTTTCACACATGGACAGCAAAAAGCTTTCAATAAACCTGAACAACTAATTTGAACTGATTTGAGTATTTTTATAAAAATTCTTAGTTGGCAGTGTTACTGTGAACTTTACCGTCTCTGTGGCATCTGATTTCATTAGGATTATTTCTCATGGCATAAAAGGCAGACATAGAAAGAAATAACTGTGACTGGTACCAACTTTACTTACCCAGGAGGTCATTCTGAGGAATCCAATCATATATTCGAGTGTTGGCACCCAAAGTTTCTGGCTTTTCTCCTCTGTATCTCCACAGCACCTTTAAATAGAAAGTTCATTGGTTTTGTTTTTATTATAATACATATATCACATTATTTTAATGTTGGGGTTTTATTTTAGAATACCACCATGGAGCAATTTTTAAATCAGGAAAGCATGAAGTTAACTAAACTTAAACTGATCTGCTAAGTAGCTGCGGGAGTTGTTAATCAGTTAAAGGTTGTGCAGGTAGTACTTCAATATGTCACATTGAAAGAAGGTTTGCTGACTCCCAGCACAGTGTCATGAGTATGGAGGAGTTTCTAGTTAAATGATATTTTGGAGAGGTATATCCATGGAGGGATGCATAGACCTACAGACTAGGCAACAGTACTTTTACTGCATTTAGGTATGTGGATAAAATCCTTGGACTCATTTTCAGACCCTACAATGATGCACTGGGCCCTGGGTTCTTCTTGATGCACAGCAATACGCAGGCTCATGTGGCAGGAGTATGCTGGCAGTTTCTGGAGGATAAAGGAATGGATACCGTTGACTGTCCCCCACACTGGCCTGACCTAAACCCAATCGAACATCTTTGGGACATTATGTTTCAGTACATCCGACTGCAAACCGACACCGCCAGTTTGCACCTCAGACTCTAAGGATCTAAGTCAGGGGTGGCCAACTCCAGAGCTGAAACTGGTTACCTAAAACATGAAAAACAACTGCATGCTTTCAGGGGTTGAACAAACTGATTGCAGTTGGCACAAAGATTATCCTCTGACCTTTTGTGGGATCTGAGCGAGGCCTGAGGCTATCATGTTTGCCTTCTCCTTGGTGACGTTGTTGATTACAGATCCTAAAGTGAAGATCACAATGCCATCATCTCCAGAACTCTGCACAAATTCCTCCAGATCCTGTAACAAGTCGAACATTATCCCACTGCCAGCCAACCAGCTGTTTTTGCATTTTTGTTCAACATTTTGAGGGCTTCACTGCTCCTGGCAGGAATATTCTGTGATGTAATGATTAATCAGATGGTAATAGTTGAGTGTCCTTACCTCTGGTAAAGGTTTAGCAGGTCTGCAGTGGATCCCACCAACATATTTGAAGTTGGGGAGGAAAGGACGAGGGAATTCAAAATCCCAGTAGGTTCGGATTAGCCAGATGTCTGCTTTACTCATCAACTCACAGGCACTGGTGGGAGTTCCTGTTGCAATGCATGAATAATAGACATTAACATATCACCAATAGTTCATGCAGGTTGTATTTTCTTGGGCAGTTTTGATGGGATATAAAAACACTACATTTAAATCTTTAGCAGACTTCAAATAATGTTGTTGTTGTTGGTTTTTTTTGTTGTTGTTTTAAACCTAGTGCTTCATGTCCATTTGCTCACCTTTGATATCAGAGTAATATCTGTCTAATACGTTCCAAAAAGTGTGATCAATCGCGATGTCTTGAAGAGCGTAGAAGAGAAAGTTCCACACTCTCTCTGAGAAGTCCATCTTATCTGTGAGTTTGCTCATAGCACCGGGAACAAAGGATGGTGGAGCAGGCATCTGACCACAATGTCTCTCCCAGTTATTAACTAAGGAGAAGCGCAAGGAGAAGACGAGTGGGATCCCCAAAATATCTGCTACCAAGTCACTGCCAGGGTAGATGGGGTCAGCCAAGAGTAGGTCGTAATTTCCTTCTTTCAACTTCTTCATGATGGCTTCTGATTTCACCACACCGTCCAAATACTGGATAGAAAACTGCAGGTTAGTTTTCATTATGTCAGTAAATCTGATGCAGATCTCCCAGTAGCTCATATAATCAATCTCATATAGACTGAATTGGAGGAACTCTTCTAGAAACTTCACTATAGTCTCCAATGAGAAAGAGGCGTTGAAGGGCTCATAGTGAAAGCGGGCAGGTTCATTGGTGTTCATGTACATTGACGAGCTCGGGACCAGTACTGTCACCTGGTGTCCCCTGTCAATCAGCGTCTCCAGAACAAGCTTCATGTTTATCCAGTGGCTGCCTTCAGTGTACCACACCAAAATATTTCCTCCGTTTGCACACGATGTCGCACAAAGTACCAGCAGAATGCAGGCAGAGAGACGCAGCTCCATGGTGTATGAATGTCAGCAGGAAAACCAGGTGTGGTCTGATTCTCTGGTGAAAGCATGCCAGGAAAATTAATCATTAACTTAATAAAGGTGAACTCTGGCTCACTTCTTCATGTATTGCATTGGTCATTTTACAATGGGTTATAAAGCAATGATAGTAAAGTTGACAGTACTGAAGAAACAAGACTAGTATCTAACTTGTATGAGAATTAAAAAAATAAATATGTGCAAGCCTGATGTTGTAGCTGTTATTTGAAAAAAGAGAGAGAGAGAGAGAGAGAGAGAGAGAGAAGCAATACAAAACAATAGTCAAAGTATTCAAAAGGATCCATCTATAAAGACTGCAATCATTTCAGATTTTTTTTTTTTTTTTTTTTTTTTTTAATTCGACATAAAAATTCACAACAGCTATGGACAGATTATTGATTATTATTATGGTCCGATTATTGGGCTTTTCTCAGTCCACTATGAGCAGCACATGGTGACTGCAAGAAGGGAAAAAACTCCCTTTGTCTCTCTTTAGAATAACCACCTATAGATTTTTAAAATGCTTATGAAAAGTAACAACTCTGTAACTAACTTCATGACAAGAACAGCGCCTCACCTAAGCAATCACGGCTATTAACAGCCACTATGTAACAGCAGACAGATGAAATATGATTGGTCAGAGCAGAGGAAGCTAAAGCAACCCTACCAGAATCCTTCAGAACGGCATCCCTTTCTCAAAGTACCTGCCCTTCAATTGTGCTACTATGTCTCTTAAAAACAAAAAAAACCAAAAAAATGCACCAAGGCAAGTGAGGTGGTTTTTAATATTAATACAACTTTTTAAAACTTTGGGGGCAGGGATAGCTCAGTAGGTAAAGTGGTTGCCCCATGAGCGCTGCCCACTGCTTCACTGGGTGAATGGGTTAAATGCAGAGGAGTAATTTCCCTACGGAAAATAACACATACACATTATTACGTTTTTTGTGTTTTTAAAAAACAACAACAACTTACACAATTTGATGCCTAGAACAGAATTAAAACGATTGCGGCACCGTCTATAGGCCCAGATGCTCTCCTAAAAATAAATATCTACAAAACTACTAAAAGGATAGTTAAGGGTAGGACTTAACACTATCTGGGAACCACACACACACACACGTACAATAGAGGGCCTTGTGAAGCAGTGCCCACCACCAGGAAGGTAACAAAGTCCACCTGTTGGCCTAATCCCACAAATCCAACAACAGAAACCCCCCAAGATGATTACTGGTCAAAGAAAACGTGACCACAAGACCGGAAGGCGTTAAAGTCGGTCCCTTGACGGAGACATGACCGAGCTCCCTAAAATAAAAGTATAAAGTATCAGTATGAATGTAACTGCTTGCACAACATGGGCAAAATGTCTCTAAGAGCAGTTTACCAGAGTAAAGAGACAGTGAATCCCGACAGCAGGTGACAGAACAGCGGCTCAACACCGCCGAAAGTAAACACGGGCTGAATCCGCTAAAACTCAAGGTTATGTGTATATAACCCTGGTTCTCTGAGTAACATGAGTGAGTGTCTTACTATGGGAAGGCCTCCTGCGTGACCTCATCAGAAGCTCAAATGCCATTATGCCAGCCCTTACAGGCTGGCTAAGGGACGCCCATGTCAGGAGGGGCTAGTGCCTCCCTATATAATAGGCTGACATAGTGTCAAATGTCATTCAAAACACAACGCATAACCCTAAGTTCTTTCATATCATTCCTTTCGTGTCTCACTATGGGAGAAATACCAACTGCCGGATTGCCAGACATGCTCCAAGTAGTTCATATAATCAATCTTGTATATGGAGAATTGGAGGAAATCTTCTAGAAACTCCTCCATCTGAATGAAAGAAACAAAGTTCTAATGTATTCAAAAAAACAAAAACAAAAAAAAACTAATATGCACCCCCTGTAGCTAGCCCAACTACAGAAACAGCAGCCACAGCTAGAAAAGGGGCCTCCTTCCAGTGGTGTAACACAAAAAACAAATGTTTACAAATCTAAAACAGTAAAGAAGCCAAATACACAACAAAATAAATTAAACCTTTGATCTAGAGCAGAAGGCGTCACAGTGTCACGCCAAATCATCCTCCATCTGACTGCTCTAATTTAATAATTCAGTCTAAGAAGCTAGGCAGCAACAGGGGAAAGGAAATCCCAAAAGAAAAAGGCAAAGCAGCAGCACTTCTGTCAGCGCAGCAGTAGCGGCTCCGCTGTAGGGCTATTGGCCGCCCACTGAGGCCCACACTTCCTGCAAGGCATCATATCATGAGTGTTTACTATAGAAAAACAATGAAAGACAGAGACTGTGACAAATCGGACTTACGTACCACTCAAACGGTGTCGCTCAATTCATTAACAGAGTGGCTCATAGGAGGCTTCTGCGGCTACAACCTATATAACCCATATTAGCACCGAGTAAGATTTTGCATGGTAACAAATAAACACATACCAGCCGCGATGGAGGCTTCAGGAAGATGATCCGCGGGTGATCGCTGTAACACGAACAACACAATCAACACGAGTACCGCCAATTCAGGCTGAGGCAGCAGCAACATGCACGCAAACCACTACCTGTAACACCGGGGGAAGTCAGGTGACCGAAAAGCCGGATGCGGCTGACAGCAGGTGAGCGATTCATGGACGCTCAGGTGGCAGCTACTATTTATAGCAGCGCCATCTAATGTGCTTGACTAATAATGGGATCAAAAGCCAGTAAATATAATACTCATTCTGCTACATAAAGGAACTGATAAAAGTTAATTTTACAGTCTGTGTGATGATCTCTCCAGATTTTTTAAGGAGAATGTGAAGCGCCCTGAGGCAACTGCTGTTGTGATTTGGCACTATATAAATAAAACTGAATTCAACTGAACTCACTTTAATAAGAGAGGTCCAAAAAATCCCGTTGAGTTTCGTATCAATTTTACCTTTAAGCTTCTTTAAAAAAATTTTAATACACAGATGTTTTCACATCTGTCAGTGACAATCCTTACTAAACTTTGATACACAAGAAAAAGATATGAAACCATCTCGATATTTTTGAAACCAGAAGCATGCATGTTTGTCATCTGAAGACGGCACTCTGAGTGCACACCTTTTATGCTACCAATTTCTTGACATTAGAAATTTCTGAGCACTTTAATAGGATAAGATACAAGACACAACGTGCCAAATACAATTACTTGACTGAGAGCAACAGATATTGAAACGGCATCATGCTCTTGTGGTCTTGTCCTGCAGAGCTGGGATTAATTGATTATGAATAATTTCTAGGCAAAAGTGTAAAAATATACAGTAATGTTTGGGACAAAAGTGATTTGGCAAGAACATGCATACAAGAGAAATCTCACTTTATTTCTCTCAGTCTTAATGAATTTCAATTTGACAATCTTAACTGTACTATTTGTAATGTCCCTAACCAAAATTTGGCTACAACTTTGACCACCACATGGCAGCTGGAAAGTCTTGACGTAGCTACTCGCCCCTTTCTTGAAGTAGTAACAAATATTAAAGAATTTGCAACTAAGCTAATCATATAGCTTCATTCTATGTCATATTTTTTATATGAAAAATCTCTCAAAAAACATTTTAAAACCTGTTTGGACTGTCATTAACAGTTACATATTCGTAGATATCAGCATCTTTTATCACTCTACAAGAAATGTTGTTAATCAAGGATCATTTTTACTCTTGAAGAGCTATCGTGTTTGTTTGTTTGTTTTCCATAGGAAATGAGCATGGTGTCTTTCTGGGAGACTCTAGTGGTGATGAGGGCCTCCTTCCAGCTGTTTCAGTCATTGTATGCTGTCCCATTGACTAAAACACTGGTACTTCCTCTGCCTCTCCATTGTATTTCCTACATCTTTCAGGGCGGAGTTAATGCTGTATCTACTCACAAGTTGTGAAAGTACTGCTGGCTCTATTTCACATTAAATTGACATATCTATTGAATAAATGTTTTGGATAGGTTGCCGTTTTTGGAACCAGTAAGAAAAACTTCAGACGTCTTCCTGTTTACTACAGCTGCTCCACGGGATGGTGGTGGATACGTCAGTGGTCACAAGCTGACCCTCAACAAGCTCACAGCTGAATACATCATAATGATCCATTCAAGAGAGTGCTGGGTGACCACCATGCAAATGTTTTATTTGTTATTAAAATATTCTTACAGAGTATCATCTCATTCTTGAGTTATTATTGATCCACATAAAGATAAATCATTATCATACAGTGAAATTTGACTTTAAACGCCACAGAATCATGATGCAGATATCAGATTTATTGATGAAGATGTTGATTGTCACATTTCCTGGATTGAATTTGTTAAAAAAAAGAAAAAAAAAGTGAAGAATATATTTATATAAATAATGAAATGCTTTTTAGGAAAATATTTCTGTATGCATTAAAAAAAAACCAAGTTTGAATATACTGAATTCAATCTGATGTTAGTGTTTTTTCTTTACCCCCCTGGTTTTTAATGTCAGATTAACTTCAGGTTCTGTTATGCAAATTAGTGCATCTGTTAAAGTCATTAGTGGTGGTGCATAAAGGAGAAGATGAAGGGAAATTCAACATATATGAAAGAAAGTTTCATGCTGGTAACAAATATTGCCCCAGTCCAATATTCACAGCACCGTTTCAGTTTAGTTATTATTCAGCTTTCCTTTTTGTCTTTCCTTTCCTGACACAGCACCTGTGCAAGCAGAAACTGCAGGTCTTGATGAAGATGAATATGAGGAGTAGATCTACGGTGAGGAAGAAGCCCAGGACATCCAGGCTGAGATACTGGTACCAGGTGAGCTCATGGGCCTGGACCCTCAAGTGCTTGGCCCCTTTGTTTCTCAGTGTGAACTCGATCCAGAATACTGCCTCTTCCAGAGCACTCATGGGTCTGTCGTGGTGGATGCTGGACAGCCGCATAGCATTTTCTTTGTACCTGTGAATGTGCATATAGGTTCAAAAAATTAACCTTTGAATTGTTATACTTTGATTTTTTTTTTGCCAGACAATACAGGGATGTATTTCAAAACTCTAAAACTGATAACGCCTCAAGTTAAAATTGACATCTAGAGATATTTCAATCATTTGGTGGTCTTTGAAGCTTTTTAGTGGTACTTCAACTATCATGCTCATTAGACCCTTGTTCCTTCATGACCTGCTATTGTCCATCCGTCCATCATTTGGACTCTACTATAAGTCACGCCCCCTAACAAAAACTTTCAATCATGAACTTTATAAAAAAGATAGAAGTAAAATAAGCTTTGAGACCAGTGAGACCACAAGATCATTGTCAGAGGGTTTACTGAGGTTATAGAAGTTTAACCCAGTAAGGCTTTCTTTGTGTTAGCTGGCTCCACAAAACTTAAAACCCCAGTTGGAGATGACAGGTATCACGACAATGGTTATGAACTTTCTTTGTTAAGCCAGGCCCTCTGCTTTAGGATCTGTGTGCGCTGAAATACAAATGTGTGTTTTGCAGGTCATTTGACTCTTGTTCTGCATACTAGAGGTGTTATCTGATGATAACATTGTCATTAAATTTTTCCAATCAACATAAAGTTAGTAATGAACTGTTGTAAAGAAAACCAGAGATTAATGCTGCAGAATTAGTTTCCATTTAGTTCCAGTTAATAATTCTATTGTTGAGTGTACTCAATTTTGCATGCTTTTTAAAAATGTTTTTAAAGCGCATTGTGTTCTGCGTCCTGATTGGCTGTAGACCATTGTCAATCAACCTCGTGCCGTGTCTCCTGTACAGTACAGAATGCGTTCAGCTTGTCAAATTGACATAAATCTTTGATCGCTAGCAGTGTGACTCTGGAGTGCTGTACTGTACGTTTGTAAGTTTTCTCCCCAACAAACACAACAATGCCGACGAAACGTTTTGCACCGTCAAAGGGAACCCTGGGGACCTTTGGTTTCATTCTATAATACTGGACTTTTTATTTTTTCTATGAAAGTTTGAAAGTGTTTAAACAAGAGAGAAAAGTGTGAAAATGTTTGTGCCTGTCTGAGAAAAGTGTATAAAGTGTGTAGTGAGGGGTTTTACAGCCTTAAAGCATCTATAATAATTGTAAAAAATAAAGTTGGCTACTTCGTGGATTTCACCTATCGCGGATTATTTTTGGAACGTAACTCCTGCGATAAACGAAGGACCACTGTAATCCATATTTATGGTATGTTTTGCTTGGCCTTCATACTTTTCGAGCCCACATTCATCTTTGCTATAAAATCTATACTTTCATAATCCAAAGCACAGATAGTTCAAAGAACTCACGATTTGTCATTGATGACTGTGTTGATTGCATCTCTAAGATCTTCAGTTGTCATGAAGTTCACATTGAGAATAACTGCAGCTCCTTTAGCCTTCATATGGACCATGTTGTCTGGCTGGTCACCAAACATGGGGATGCCCACCATGGGAACGCCGTGGTAGATGGCTTCATAAATCCCGTTTGTGCCTCCATGGGTGATGAAAGCTCTAGTTTTAGGGTGACCTAAGACATGTCAAATAACCATGAAACATCTGGAGTAAGTTTTTCACACATGGACAGCAAAAAGCTTTCAATAAACCTGAACAACTAATTTGAGCTGATTTGAGTATTTTTGTAAAAATTCTTAGTTGGCAGTGTTACTGTGAACTTTACCGTCTCTGTGGCATCTGATTTCGTTAGCATAATTTCTCATGGCATAAAAGGCAGACATAGATAGAAATAACTGTGATTGGCACCAACTTTACTTACCCAGGAGGTCATTCTGAGGAATCCAATCATATATTCGAGTGTTGGCACCCAAAGTTTCTGGCTTTTCTCCTCTGTATCTCCATAGCACCTTTAAATAGAAAGTTCACATGGTATTTTTTCATTATATCTTATCATACTTATTTATTGTAGTACATATATCACATTATTTTATTGTTGTTGTTTTTTTCAGCATAACTAAACTTACACTGATCGGCTAAGTAGCTGCGGGAGTTGTTAATCAGTTAAAGGTTGTGCAGGTAGTACTTCAATATGTAAATGGCCTGTATTTATATAGCGCCTTAACAGTCCCTAAGGACCCCAAAGCGCTTTACATATCCAGTCATCCACCCATTCACACACACATTCACACACTGGTGATGGCAAGCTACATTGTAGCCACAGCCACCCTGGGGCGCACTGACAGAATGTTACAATATGTAACTTGTAACACTGAAAGAAGGTTTGCCGTCTCCCAGCACAGTGTCATGAGCATGGAGGAGTTTCTAGTTAAATGATATTTTGGAGAGGTATATCCATGGAGGGATGCATAGACCTACAGACTAGGCAACAGTACTTTTACTGCATTTAGGTATGTGGATAAAATCCTTGGACCCATTTTCAGACCCTACACTGATGCACTGGGCCCTGGGTTCTTCTTGATGCACAACAATACGCAGGCTCATGTGGCAGGAGTATGCTGGCAGTTTCTGGAGGATAAAGGAATGGATACCGCTGACTGTCCCCTACACTGGCCTGACCTAAATCCAATCGAACATCTTTGGGACATTATGTTTCAGTACATCCAACACCGCCAGTTTGCACCTCAGACTCTAAGGATCTAAGTGATGCCCTGGTACCTATCTGTGAAGTCGTCTGTAACTACAGAGTACCCTGTTTGAGTTGCTGCAATAATATTTCAGCAAAATAGACTAGCCTGCCGCATCATTTTTTCATTTTCATTTTCAGTGCGTCTTTGAATTCAGCACTTGCTAGGTTGTCTTTCCCTTTACATGTTGTGGCAACTTTTTCCTTTTATTCCTAACAGTTTACCCAGTCAGTACCACTATAGATATTCAACATGTTTTTTGCACACTGAGATCTAATGGGTTTTCAAAGGGTACTTTTAAAATACACTGCTCAGAAATATTAATGTGAAATTTAAAAGAATAAGGATATAAAAATGAAGTAAGCGGATTCCCACAAGGTACATGCAACTTGAATAATAATTGTTAATTACAATACAAAATGTTAAGAAATAGTAACTCATTTATGATGGTCAGAAGTAGAGCACTTGGTAATTGGTTATCTAAAACATGAAAAACTACTCAATGCTTTGCACAAACTGATTGCAGTTGGCACAAAGATTATCCTCTGACCTTTTGTGGGATCTGAGCGAGGCCTGAGGCTATCATGTTTGCCTTCTCCTTGGTGACGTTGTTGATCATGGATCCTAAAGTGAAGATCACAATGCCATCATCTCCAGAACTCTGCACAAATTCCTCCAGATCCTGCAACAAGTCGAATATTATCCCACTGCCAGCCAACCAGCAGTTTTTGCATTTTTGTTCAACATTTTGATGGCTTCACTGCTCCTGGCAGGAATATTCTGTGATGTAATGATTAATCAGATGGTAATAGTTGAGTGTCCTTACCTCTGGTAAAGGTTTAGCAGGTCTGCAGTGGATCCCACCAACATATTTGAAGTTGGGGAGGAAAGGACGAGGGAATTCAAAATCCCAGTAGGTTCGGATTAACCAGATGTCTGCTTTACTCATCAACTCACAGGCACTGGTGGGAGTTCCTGTTGCAATGCATGAATAATAGACATCAACATATCACTAATAGTTCATGCAGGTTGTATTTTCTTGGGCAGGTTTGATGGGATATAAAAACACTACATTTAAATCTTTAGCAGACTTCAAATAATGTTGTTGTTGTTTTTTTAAACCTAGTGCTTCATGTCCATTTTCTCACCTTTGACATCAGAGTAATATCTGTCTAATACTTTCCAAGAAAACTGATCAATCACGATGTCTTGAAGAGCGTAGAAGAGAAAGTTCCACACTCTCTCTGAGAAGTCCATCTTATCTGTGAGTTTGCTCATAGCACCGGGAACAAAGGATGGTGGAGCAGGCATCTGACCACAATGCCTCTCCCAGTTATTAACTAAGGAGAAGCGCAAGGAGAAGACGAGTGGGATCCCCAAAATATCTGCTACCAAGTCACTGCCAGGGTAGATGGGGTCAGCCAAGAGTAGGTCATAATTTCCTTCTTTCAACTTCTTCATGACGGCTTCTGATTTCACCACACCGTCCAAATACTGGATAGAAAACTGCAGGTCAGTTTTCATTATGTCAATGAATCTAATGTAGAGCTCCAAGTAGTTCATATAATCAATCTCATATACATTGAATTGGAGGAACTCTTCTAGAAACTCCTCCATAGCCTCCAATGAGAAAGAGACGTTGAAGGGCTCATAGTGAAAGCGGGCAGGTTCATTGGTGTTCATGTACATTGACGAGCTCGGGACCAGTACAGTCACCTGGTGTCCCCTGTCAACCAATGTCTCCAGAACAGGCTTCATGTTTATCCAGTGGCTGCCTTCGGTGTACCACACCAAAATGTTCCCTCCATTTGCACTCCATGTCACACAAAGTACCAACAGGATGCAGGCAGAGAGACGCAGCTCCATGAATGTCAGCAGGAAAACCAGCTGTGGTCTGATCCTTTGGTGAAAGCATGCCAGGAAAAATAATCATTAACTCAATAAAGGTGAACTCTGGCTCACTTCTTTGAGTACTGCATTGGTCATTTCATAATGGGTTATAAAGTAATGATAGTAAAGTTGACAGTACTGAAAAAAACAAGAGTAATATCTAACTTGTATGAGAATTAAAGAAATAAAAAGGATGTCAAAGCCTGATGTTGTAATTGTTAGCTGAGGAGAGGCAGAGTCAAGTAATAGGAAACAGTAGTCATTTCAAATGTCGAATTCACCAAACTTCTCTATGATATGTCCACGAACCCGTGTCACATCTGAAGATGTAAAAAACCAGAGTATACTCAACAAAGTATTCAACAGGATACAACCTGAAATACTGCAGTTATTTAAGTTTTTCTAAAAATTTGACATAAGCCGGAGAGCCGGCACTGACAGATGAAATGTGATTGGTCGGGGCAGAGGAAGCAAAAGCAACCCTACCAGAATCCATCAGAACGGCATAACTTTCTCCAAGTAGCTGCTCTTTAATTGTGCTACTATGTCTGTAAAGAATACACCAAAGCAAGTAAGGTGGTTTTTAATATTAATACAACTTTTTATTTAAAACACCACCAACAACAAATTAACACATTTTTGGTGCCTGGAACAGAATTTAAAAGACTGCGGCACCGTCTATAGGCCCAGATGCTCTCCTAAAGATAAGTATCTACAAAACTCCTAAAGGGATTGTTAAGGATGGAACCATAAAATGACGGGGAAATGAAAGGACAAACACACTCAAGATGATTACTGGTCAAAGAAAACCCTAAACTGGATTTAACTAAGGAACTGACCTTAGTCTAGGTCAGGGGTCGGCAACCTGCGGCTCCGGAGCCGCATGCGGCTCTTTAGTCCTTATACTGCGGCTCCGCCTGGATTGGGCAAATACATTAGAAGTATTTAGCTGAAGTGTATTTTATTTATGTCAGTTCTTTTTAACTCGTAGTTCTAAGTTGGAAGATTATTGTGATATTGAAATATAAAAATAAAATTATATTCTATTATTTTTTCATCGCTCAAAATAAGAGTCACACTCGCGGAAGCCGGTATACCCGCCGAAACGCCGTGCATTTATCGAGACTTTCAACCCCAGGTAGGCCAATTATGGATCTTCGGATCCATATTATGTCAGCAGCTGTTCTCCACTGTAAACTATGTTAAAGACAAACACCGTTCACGCCTGACAGATGACAGTCCTGCGTAAACTGACTTCGTATAGCCCCGATTTGCGGACTCTGTGCGCAGAGGTTCAGGAGCAGAAGTCCCATTGTAAACAAATCACGGCAGACCCGACGATGTTTCCATGAACACGCTTTTGAGAATCTCTTTATTGACCACTTTTCACACACGGTTGCTGTACGCATACAGCCGGCTGTAGCTTTTCAGCTCACAGTCCGACATACACCACCAACAACACAACAGCATAGATAACGCAGACGTAAAGGCAGCGAGGCGTGATTGCGGGTGTCGCTCAGGTGCGTCCGCCTCCCCTGCAGCGGCGCTGCAAACCACGTCCCGCCGCACGCATTAACCAGGTAAAATACATATTTAGGCAGAATTTTGCAAATATCTATTTTTCATTTTCAGCAGCATAGTGCTTTTTTCCAATTATTTTTTAAGAGTCAGGTCAAGGCTCCAACAGCGCAAAGGCGATATAAGGGTGGCGGCTGACAACAGTTTTTGTTTGCTACATGCATCATTTTAGTTCAGCTGGGTGTCTTTCCTTTTGTTATATTTCTTTAAGAGTTCAAAATGTGTTGATTACATAAATATAATTTAATTTTCTCTGTAGCACTTCATGGATTTCATAAGCAGCACACCTTAGTTGTTCACACAAAGCATAAAGATAAAAAACAATATATACAGTGTTATCTTCATTTTAGATGTCAAAAAGTATTTGCGGCTCCCAGTGTTTTCTTTTGCGTGGAAACCGGGTCCAAATGGCTCTTTGGGTGTAAAAGGTTGCAGACCCCTGGTCTAGGTGCTTAACGGTGAGATATTGCAAATAAAACCACTGAAAAACACTAAAGTTTTATTCCAGGCACAAGCTTTATATCGTGTGTGTGTGTGTGTGTGTGTGTGTGTGCGTGCGTGCGTGCGTGCGTGTAAGTAAACAATTTCTAAGTTAGCCTGCTGCCTGAACCTGACATCAACAGCTCGATGGAACAAAATCCCCCTCGAAAGAAATTACGTTTCTGTCACGAGAAATACAAGCGAGAGAAAAAAAAACACAAAGCCACAAGGAAAAACAAACAAAAAAGTAAAGAAAACAATCTTCGAGAATGACAGGTCGCCAAAGTTGTGGCCGTTATACAACCTTGATTTAACGTGACCACAATACCGGAAGGCATTAAACTCGGGCCGCTGAAGGAGACATGACCGAGCTCCCTAAAATAAAAGTACAAAGTATCAGTATGGATGTAACTGCTTGCACAACATGGGCAAAATGTCTCTAAGAGCAGCTTACCAGAGTAAAGAGACGCTGAATCCCGACAGCAGGTGACAGAACAGCGGCTCAACACCGCCGAAAGTAAACACGGGCCTGAATCCGCTAAAACTTCCCTGACTGTCAAGTGACTCCGGACCGGACCCGCCCCGGATGTACCACAGGCTCAATACCGGATCCGTAACACCGGGTCCACTTGCACAGCGGGAAGGATCATGATCGCAGTCGCAGATGTGTGGAGTCATTGTGTGGAACAAATCATTTTCCAGTTCATCTGGTCTGGATCTGTGTTGGATCCGTTCGTAGTGGCTGATTTTTGAGCAGATCCTTTCAAGATGAAATGTAGCTGAGTAACATGTTCGTGGCTCTACAAAAGCTTAGGGTTTTCTTATAACACATTTGCCTTTGATGATATTTGCAATGCTACTTTGAAAGTTCAATGTGAAATGGGGTTTAATAGTAACTCAGTAAAACATCTCAATGCCCAGTGTCAGAGAGCCGTTGGCTATCAGTGAAGGCTGATATTAGTTCAGATTAGAGATGCTCACACTGGAGAATATTAAAACAGAGTGTTTTCTGATTATAATTTTTTTAATCCAGTTCAGAAATGTCAGAAATAATTAAATCCTCTGTCTAAAAAAGCCCATCAGTAAAATGTTCATAAACTGTACTAGTTTATTACTCTTAAGTATTTTAACTTTAACAATATTTTTCAGTACATTCATACATCAGCTTTAGACAATTAAGCGCAATCATTGTGGAATATCATTATTTGAACTAAATTATTTGCAACTCAAATGAACAAAACTAAGCAAATCAGTTAGGTTAGGTAGAAGTCATGTTTTGGAGATGTACAAAACAAAAAAATCAGTGTTTCCCACACAGCGATTTTAAGATTTAGGTAGATGAACGGCTGTTAGCCCCATTTCCTGTTTTTCTAGCTGGCTTGTCACCGTTGTCGCTGTAGTGACAATCCACTAAATCACTTAAGACTGCAGTTGGACAGACCACATTATCACCCTTATATTGACTGCAGCTAGATCTTGTTCTGCCCACGAGATCTGATGGGAACTGAAATTCCATCACCCAAAAAAGAGCGCCAAGTCGCCTGCCTTCGACATGGTGATGAAATGCCAATATAGTTGCCCACAAAAATCTTAAGAGTTGAAGCACCCCGACATTTTCAAAAAGATGTGCCACAGTGCCTGCAATGGACAGAAGACTGGGTCCAAACAACTGACCCTGCGCCATGAAGAATGAGATGTCACTCAAGTTCATATACATGTGAAGGCAGATGGGAAATAATGCAAATACTTTTGGCAAGATAGAGTATCTTAACTGTGCTATTTGTATCTTGGTGCATGCTCAATCATCCAGGTAAGTAAATTCCAAAAGGTTGATTCTGTTCATCTGGACGTGTCATTTTCAGTGGGAGAAATGTTTCGTCACTCATCCAAGTGACTTCTTCAGTCTCAGTTGACTGCAGGTTTCCCCAACATTATAAACAGTACATCTGCACAATGACTGAAATCAAGGAAAAGTGTCTGAACTTCTTTAAGTTTCCTTGAAGATGTTTCACCCAGATGTTTCACCCAAGAAGCTTCTTCAGTTTTAAGAACAATTGGTGGAGAGTCCCAGATGTTAAGCCCTGTGGGAGTGTCCCCAAGAGGGTCATGGGCACCCTATTGATCCTCTAAGACCATTGATCACTGATCAGTGACCATTGATCAATGGCCATGAGTACCATTCACAGAGAGTTGGGGAATGGCTACAGTTGGAGGTTGTTTGGTTTCTCTGATGTATAAGTCCTGGCAATCCTACTGGCACTTAACAGCGTACACTGCATTACTCTGTTTGTGTCGGGGGACCCGATCCTTGGGGTGGACCAATTTTTTGGGGCATCATGTTTTGGGGTTTAAAAGCCACAGAGACGCGGTGTTTAGAAAATCGCGTCTCAACTGTTCCAATACTCCTGACACATAAGGGATCACTAAGGGTTTTTGCTTAGGCAGCAGTTGACCATCTCTCCTGAATCAGCTGGAGCTTTCATCAACTTTTAAACGTCCCCCATTACTGATGGAAATCTCACAGTCTAAGAAGGCTAACCTGCTACTTTTCATATCCTCCCTGGTGAATTTGAAGCGTTGGTCCACCGAGTTAATGTGATCAGTGAATTGTGGTACATCCTGAGATTTGATTTTCACCCAGGTGTCATCCACATCCACATACCTGAACCAATGTGTGTGCTGTTTGAAATTACCGTCTGCAAAAATGAACCTAAAACTTTCACCACCAGGTGGCAACACTTTACTGAAATAGAAACAAATTCACAGTTTGCTCTGACATAATTAAGCTAATCATGAATAGCAACTGTGTTTGTATGAAACCGTTTCACAAAAAGCTATCTTAGCAAATGTATTTGAACTGTCCGTAACAGATTGCTATTCCTACGTGTCATCATAGGCAACAACATCTCTTATCTTATCAGTTCACAAGAAATGCTGTTAATTGAGTATCATTGATTCATTTTACTCTTGAACAGCTGTAAGCTGCTCCAATGTTATTTTCTTTGGAACTGAACATGTTATCTTCTGGGAGGATCTGGTAGTGATGAGGACCATGTTCAAGGTGTTCAAGTCACTGTTTGCTGTCCCCTTGAGTAGGACACCAGTGCTTCCTCTGCCTTGCATTGTATTACCTACATCTTTCAGGACAGAGAACATGCTACATCGACTCAGTGCACCATTTTAGTGGTATTACATGACAATATAGTGGATGCTGGGGAAGGTCAAAGAAGATAGAAAAAAATGATTGGAATAATATAATTCCTAAACTGTTTATAAATAAGAAGAAATAAAGGCACAGAAGGAATTTTGTGTGTGGGTGTGTGTATTTGTGGGGGTTTTTTCTTTTAAAAAACAAAACTCAACATCCAATCAGCATTTGGTTTTTAATGTCAGATTAACTTCAGGTACACTTCTGCAAATTGGTGCATCAGTTAAAGTAGTTAGTGGTGATACATAAAGGAGAAGATGAAGGACATTCAACATAAATGAAAGAAAGTTTCATGTAGGTAACAAATACTTTCCCCAGCCCAACATTCACAGCACCATTTCAGTTTAGTTGTTATTCAGCCTTCCTTTTTGTCTTTCCTTTCCTGACACAACACCTGTGCAGGCAGAAACTGCAGGTCTTGATGAAGATGAATATGAGGAGTAGAACTATAGTGAGGAAGAAGCCCAGGACATCCAGGCTGTGATACTGGTACCAGGTGAGCTCATGGGCCTGGACCCTCAAGTGCTTGGCCCCTTTGTTTCTCAGCGTGAACTCGATCCAGAATACTGCCTCTTCCAGAGCACTCATGGGTCTGTCGTGGTGGATGCTGGACAGCCGCATAGCATTTTCTTTGTACCTGTGAATGTGTATATGGGTTTAAAAAAAAAATCAGCTTCAATCATTTACTGTACGTAAAAAAATAAAATGGCCCATGTGACAAATAACAGATTAGTAAAGTCCTATTTTGAAGCCTTGACTTGAGCATGATTAACTGAGAATCTGAGGTTACTGCACATTCATAGGGTAATGATGCAAAGTAGCCATGCCCTAAAGTGTTGACATCTGTTTTATTTTAAATGTGACCATAATTTAGGAGCGTTTTGTGTTGAAAGAGCTATAAAGTTGTATATCCTCTTATATGGATTTCTGCAGAGGCAGACTTCACTTTTCATACTCTGAGCCTACATCCATCCTTTCTTTGAATGTTTTTTTGTTTTACAGTCTATGCTTTCAGTACCTAATCCAAAGCACAGATAGTTCGGAGAACTCACGATTTGTCATTGATGACTGTGTTGATAGCGTCTCTAAGATCTTCCGTTGTAATGAAGTTCAAGTTGAGAATAACTGCAGCTCCTTTAGCCTTCATATGGACCATGTTGTCTGGCTGGTCACCGAACATTGGGATGCCCACCATGGGAACTCCGTGGTAGATGGCTTCATAAATCCCATTTGTGCCTCCATGAGTGATGAAAGCTCTAGTTTTAGGATGACCTGACACATGCCAAATAACCGTGTGACATTGAAAGTTAGTTTTTTACATTTGGACAACAGGAGGATTTCAACAACCTGGAACAGGGGATTTTAGCTGAAACTGATTTGCACATTCAAACAGCTAACTCTATAGTGCAACAGAAGAAGAGAGAGAGAAAAAAAATCCCAGCCTAATCAACACAGCAGGTTTGCACAAGAAGTAATAAGTTATCAGGATAGTATGTCCGAAAATTCTCAGTCTTCAAATTGTTTCCTTGTGTCATAAAAAGTGCTCACAGCTTCCAAAAATACATTTAACCTCGTAGGACCTGGCATCCACATATGTGGACATGGCATTTTGGGTTGTCTAGACCAAAATACTAAATTTTGCACAACAAGGGCCTGATATCCACTTATGAGGACATTATACTGCCACTGTTCTATTGTAATTTTAAACAAACAATTTTAAACCTCATATGTGGATCTCATTTTTCTCAGAAACAAAAAACAGGTAAAAAAAAAAAAAACAAAATCTGGAAATTCATTGTTTTTACATTCATCAGGTCCCAACATGCCCAAATATAATTTATAATTTCTGTATAATTTCTGCCCATCCAAGCCCATATCCATGAGTACCAACATTACTTACCCAGGAGATCATTCTGAGGGATCCAGTCATATATTCTAGTGTTGGCACCCAAAGTTGCTGGTTTTTCTCCCCTGTATCTCCACAGCACCTATAAACAGTAACACATTTCTAAGCTTACACTGTGTTGTCAGTGTATTGTGGTGTTTTTGTTGGACACAGTGTATCAAGTTGGTGACAAAGAATTTTCACACTCTGAATTAAAAAACAAAACAAACTTAAGTTGGCTTGTTCCCACAAGGGAGGGGAACTTGAAATGTCCAATTTGTAATGTCATTAATAAATGTAGTTATCTGGAACATGAAAAACTACTCCATGCTTTACAAAAACTGATTATAGCTGGCACAAAGATTATCCTCTGACCTTTTGTGGGATCTGAGCGAGGCCTGAGGCTATCATGTTTGCCTTCTCCTTGGTGACGTTTTTGATCATGGATCCTAAAGTGAAGATCACAATGCCATCATCTCCAGAACTCTGCACAAATTCCTCCAGATCCTGTAACAAGTTGAATATTATCCCACTGCCAGCCAACCCGCTGTTTTTGCATTTTTGTTCAACATTTTGATGGCTTCACTGCTCCTGGCAGGAATATTCTGTGATGCAATGATTAATCAGATGGTAATAGTTGAGTGTCCTTACCTCTGGTAAAAGTTTAGCAGGTCTGCAGTGGATCCCACCAACATATTTGAAGTTGGGGAGGAAAGGACGAGGGAATTCAAAATCCCAGTAGGTTCGGATTAACCAGATGTCTGCTTTACTCATCAACTCACAGGCACTGGTGGGAGTTCCTGTTGCAATGCATGAGTATCACCAAACGTATCACCAATAATTCATAGAAGGCATCGTATTTTCTTAATCAGATCTGATGAGATATAAACCACTGCATTTATAGTATTAGCAGATTTAAAAAAATGTTTTTTTTAAACCAGTGCTTATTGCCTATTTTCTCACCTTTGACATCAGAGTAATATCTGTCTACTTTTCCAAAAATGTGACTCATCGCGATGTCTTGAAGAGCGTAGTAGAGAAAATTCCACACTCTCTCTGAGAAGTCCATCTTATCTGTGAGTTTGCTCATAGCACCGGGAACAAAGGATGGTGGAGCAGGCATCTGACCACAATGTCTCTCCCAGTTATAAGCTACAGAGAAGCGCAAGGAGAAGACGAGTGGGATTCCCAAAATATCTGCTACCAAGTCACTGCCACGATAGATGGGGTCAGCCAAGAGAAGGTCATAATTTCCCTCTTTCAACTTCTTCATGACGACTTCTGATTTCACCACACCGTCCAAATACTGGATAGAAAACTGCATTTGAGTCTTGATTATTTCACTGAATCTGATGTAGATCTCCCAGTAGCTCATATAATCAATTTCGTACATGGAGAATCGAAGGAATTCTTCTAAAAAATCCTGCATGGCGTCCTTTGAGAAAGAGACGTTGAAGGGCTCGTAGCGAAAGCGGGATGGCTCATTGGCATTCATGTACAATGACGAGCTCGGGACCAGTACAGTCACCTGGTGTCCCCTGTCAACCAATGTCTCCAGAACAGGCTTCATGTTTATCCAGTGGCTGCCTTCGGTGTACCACACCAAAATGTTCCCTCCATTTGCACTCCATGTCGCACAAAGTACCAGCAGGATGCAGGCAGAGAGACGCAGCTCCATGGTGTCTGAATGTCAGCAGGAAAACCAGCCGTGGTCTGATCCTTCTGTAAAAGTATATAAGGAAAGATGATTATTAAATAAATCTGAACTCTGACTCACTTCTTTCTATGAACCATTGCTTATTTTAGCGTGCGTTAAAACGTAATAACCATAAATTTGACAGTGTTGGAAAAAACAAAACAAACAAATAAGAGAAAAACACTAGGAAATGAAAAAAGTTTTCAGAGCACCAGTTTGTGGTTGTTAGTATAGTACAGGTAGAGTGAAATTTCAGTTATATAGGCTTATACATAACTCCCACAACATATGCGGAACTTAGTAAGTAATAGAGTTAGTAATATGATGTCTCATACTTCTGATCCCTTCCCTTTTTTAAAAAAGCCTCCTGTTTCACACAAAGTCTCTGCACGCCCTTCGTCACTACTTACTGCTACATCTACGATGTAAATCTGGATTATGGATGCTAGAGTTTTATATCTGACCTTGGAAAATGTTGCATCGGTGCATTCCTAGCTTAAAACTAGTGGTTAGTTCCAGCATCTCTGCAAGTTTGTGTGTTCTTTGTCTTTGTTATTTTTGTCTGGCATGTTAGGTGGTTTAGTGACTCTAAATTAAACCCAACATTGCCTGTGACCCGTCCAGGTTGCATCCTGCCTCTCTCTAAACATCAGGGGATGGTCCAGGCTACCAACCGAAAAAGTAGTTAAGAAAATAGATGGGTGAAGTTTTAGCTCTCAGTATCATGAACTGATCCTTACATTATTATGTTTGAGTTTCAACTTTGGTTTTTGAGCAAATACTTTCAGATCTGACAATATTCACTTGTGCCTCCAGTCCATATTTGGATAAGTCACCATGATACACTACGATGTTGAATTTTATACCATTAGCACTTAGCTGAAAGTCCTACAGTGTATAACTACACAATGTCTCCCAACATTTTAAAGACTCGTAGTAGAAAGATATCCAGGAGCAGAAAGAGGCAGCTGATTTCAGAAATCTGCTGAGGCCAGAAGGGTCGGAAGAGTTGTCAGCCATGCCTTCAGGAATCGTTGTTGTTCTTGGGAAATGTCACTGCTGACTGTTTGGGCGTGTAAATCTTAACTCTGGGTACTTTGTCCCCCTCATTAACATTGTAGATTCCTTTTGACACTGGATTCAGGAGCGTCTGGAAAAACAATAAGCATTTGAATATTGGATTCAATGGCCTGCTGAGGCAGTCACTGGCCATTCAGTGTGCGAGTGTGTACTGTTTTCAACCTTAGACCTCCCCTGGTGGTGCGGTGGATGTGTGAGAGTGAGTGATCAATGAGTGATTAACCAGCAGAATCACTGAGCCCCTAACTGTGCTTTTGCCCTCATATTTAATTTTCTCTGGAACTCAACAATCTACCATTTCCTGTTTGCATTCCTACTGCTTCCACTTCTTCCTTCCTTGCTCTGTCTTCCCACCACAGGGTAAGGGGTTACAGCGCAATGCTTTTTGAAGTAGACATTTGCATAATCAGATTAGGATGTGTGATTGTCAGTGGGCTCCCCCATCAGAGGGTGCTCCAGAGGAGAGAGGGTGCTGTCCAGCCCAACAATGGAAGACTCCCCTCCTCTCACTATCCAACCAGCCCTGCACCTGCATCCCACCCAGCCACCCAGCCACCCACCCACCCACCAACCCGTGCTGCAGGTCGGCAGCTTCGCAAGTCTATGCTTGGACTCGGAAGGGTAAGAGAGAGAGCGAGAGGAAGGTGCAGGGGGAGGAGGAGGGGTTCGAGTGCGTGATGGGAGTGGGAGGGCAGGGGTTGAGCTGAGATATTTAAACATGCAGAGTGTGAATTGGCTTTAAGGGGATAAAGAGCTCAGGGCCTATCGGTTGGCACCCAACTCCAGAAATTCTTTTTCATGGGCGCCTCAGCCGAGAGAGCGAGGGGCTGCCTGCACTGATCTGGCCCATTGTGATAACGGATTCAGACAGTGTGCTAGACGCTGATAAGGAAATGTGCTCTCAATAGACGATTGCCCACATACTTGGGAGAGAATAGTCAATCAGGCAAATATACTTGGTGGAGGGAATGAGAAGCGTACAGATTTGTTATTATTTCTCAGTGCATGGTTTCATAATCCTTGTGGAAAGTTGAGGTCAGAGTTATGCTCGCGCTGCCGTTAGGCGTTTTCTGTAAATAAGGTGGTTCAACAAAATGCTTTTTCACAGCCTTATAGCCTGTACGGAAAAGGCTTCACACGCCTTCAATGTCAGATGACTGAATTATGGAACATCATGATGACTTTCACCAAAACGTTCAGCCCACAAAGCAGTCCCCTGTTATTTTAATCTTTTTGCATTTTACCAGAAAGTTGCTCAATTTCCCGTTAAATTCCTCAAGCCATAAACAGTTCCTAAATTCATGTTATAGATGAGCCATACTGCTTGGTTGAAATATTTGTCATTCTGCCTCTACCATAGAATTCATTTAGTATTACTGCAGCATCACAAAGAGTCACCTGTCACTTCCCACAGGCCTGCAGTCACTGTGTCCAGCTGCCCTCTGCTCCGTTTACACACCATTAGCCGGAGTTTAACAGCCGGGGTGAAAGCGCCTAAAACCGACTCAGTGTTTACTCTGCAGCTCAGTTAGTTACTGCCTCTTGCCTGAAAACGGGGCCCATTTTCTGTAGTCACAATAGGCGATTAGACATGTAAATGTCTGACCTCAGTTTAACCGGCTGCCAAACAAGAAGACTGTTGATACTGTAGCTAGAGGTGAAAGAAATAATCCATTAATAGGTTTGCTGACTGAAAATTGATCAGCAGCTATTCTGATAATTAAAAAAAGGCCTAATTATTTACTGGCAGCAGTAAAAATAAGCAATGCAATGTAAAATTTCTTGTTTTTAAAGTACTGTAAACTGAATGTTGCTTTCAGAGTGTTTGTCGAAGAAAATATCTGAAGAGCACTTTGGATTATTAAACCCTATATATATATATATATTTATATATATATATGTATGTATATATTTGTATTATGTATATATTACATTTACTTTAGGGCTGCTAAATACTTTATGAAGCAACAGAGTGATGCTATCCTTTAAAAAATAAGAGAAAGAGAGCAAGAACGGCATTTGCACTCTGGTCATCTCAACAGTGTTTGACTCCAGAGCGACCTCTGACCTCAGAGGTTGCAAGTTAAGCGGTCACATTGAGCGCTCATCCCTCAGGCCTCTGGTCAGTAGACAGAGAGCAGAGGTCAGTTTTGTGTCCACACTGTCATCACAGGCGCTGCTGAAAGCAAATGTCTCTGGGCTTACAAAGACGCAGCAGCTTTGCTCTTAATTTCACATCAGCTGTGTTTCTGACTTAGTGTAAAAACCTACACTATCTATCTATCTATCTATCTATCTATCTATCTATCTATCTATCTATCTATCTATCTATCTATCTATCTATCTATCTATCTATCTATCTATCTATCAGAAATTATATATAGCATATTTATTGGTTATTGTTAATTATAAATTATTTTTGTTTTTTTTGAGAGTTTGTTTGTTTTTTGTTTTGTTTTTGTTTTTTTTTTACCTCAAAAAGGAGTAGGAGTGTCCACTTTCCTGTTTCCTCAAACAGTTTAGAATAGTGATTCCCAACCAGGGGTACAAATATCCCTGAGGGCACTTAATATTAGCATGACTAAAACAAAAAAAAGGAAACAAAATGTAAAAACAAAAATTATTGATAGCTAGAAGAAGTGCATAAATCATTTAAACACGGAGGATGGATGGGTGAAACAACTAGCTTTTGAAAATGAAACTGTTAGATAAAAAAAACAATAAAAGGTGGAAATGGCAAAGCAAATTAGTTAAAAGATGGAGTTTATTATCTAAAAGTATACAATTAAATTTTTGGTTAGCTGCATTGATACATACCTGGGGAAAGATGGGTAGAAGTCTGGATAATCTTTTTAACTCCTCTGAGCAGTTCATTTGTTGCATTATCTGATAATGATGATAATGCATTATCTGCATTATCTTTTATTGAAGTATCCTGAATGATTAGATTTCATATCAGCGCCTGGAGTAAATGTCAGACTGAAACTAGTCCAGATCCCCTTTTCTATAATAGGTTCAAATGATAAAATGTATCTATGTCTATGTGATTCAAAATTTGCTTACTGGGGGCTTTGAAACACTTTAGTGAAACAATTACTCATACTTAACAATTCAGAAGGTAACAAATCATTTATTAAATAAATAGTTCAAATAAATAACATACCTTATATTCACAAACAAACCAAAATAACTTACAAAAGAGGTATCAGAAGATAATCAGCACACTCTTAACAGGAGACAATCAACTTATTATTATTATTATCATCTTTGGCTATATGACATGCGTATTGTACAACAAATAACCAAGTGAAAACACAGCGAAGAGATTTGTGTACAATTACTGAAAGAAGATTGTCAGTTTTGCCAAAACCCAACCCGACTAGTAACAAATACTGACACTGTTGTGTGAAAGGGATGAGAAAAGGGGGAAAGGCTTTCGTAGGATTGATTTTTGTGAAGTGGTATAACCTTGATAATTGAAAAGAAAGGTCACATGTAGTCTTCTCTGGGAGGAGGGGGGCAGCATGTCGACTAGTGGGGAAAAAGTGCCCTTGGTTATTTTGAGATTATTTGCAGTCTTGGCTGAACCATTATCTATTCAAATTCCTTATTCAATCTTTTGCTCGAAATGAGAAATTCCTTAATCCCTTCCATTTTTCCTCATTGGCAAAACACCCCGATGCTGCAAAACTAAATTAGTTCCAGGCGGGCCGGCAACAAGGAATATTAACATAAAGACATGAGGGGAATAGTACATCCAGGTTTTTACACACCCATGCAGAACACAAATCAATTTCACCTGCAAATTATATTTCATAAGTTCAACACAGAGACGGTGCTCACTTTTCAGCCACGTTTGACTATCACACACTCTGCCCTGAGGGCAGACACACAACAGTCTTTACAGAGGACCAGATCAGTGCAGAAACCCCAGGAAGAAAGAAAGGGTCCAAAAGTTCACTCCAGAGTTGCTTCTGTTAGATGAGCTGCGGCTCTACCAGGCCTCAGAGCTGTCACAGCTGGATCCGGGCGACGGAGCCTCCGTGTCACTGGTCAGGGCCCAGGGGTGAGGAGGGGAGTGCAGCTGCTCCATGTTGCCTCTGAGAAAGGTGAGCAGGGCGCTGGGGGAGTGGCCGGCTGGCTGGCCGCTCTGGCTCTCCAGCAGCTGGACCAGGAAGTTGATGTAGCGCATGGCCAGGCGCAGGATCTCGTTCTTGCTCAGCTTCTTCTCCGGAGGATGGGTAGGGATGAGCTTGCGGAGCTCGGCAAAGGCAGTGTTGACGTTGTGCTGGCGCCAGCGCTCCCTCGTGTTGGTGAACACCTTTCTGGTCATGGTGCTGAGCTCAGCTGCAACAAGTGACACAACGTTAGGCTACTTAATTCAAGGCATGACAGTAATTTGTGTTTATTTTGAGTTTTTGGTTCCAAACTCAATGCAAGACAGAGAAAATGGATATAAAAGCTTTAAAATATATAAATAAGTAAATCATCAGTCACAGTGGTGGTGCTGAAAATGATAGGAGGAAGGTGGAGGCACCAGGAGCAGGGAGAAATTTGCAAATTGTTTTAAATCCCACAAAAGCATTTATCATAATTGATTCATTTGCTACCTATTTCTGCAATACGCAGCCTTTGTGTTTTTCTTCATATTTAAAGGCATATTCCAGAGTTTTTTTTGGCTGGCACAAGTGACACATCAAGTTCTTCTGCAGTGTTTACCATTTGCAAGCAATGAAGCTTTTAAATCATTAACAGATGGTATTTTAAACTACATTAGACACTATTTATTAAACTTCTTTTGCACTTAATATTTTGAAAACAAATATCTGCAGCTATCAAGCGTTTATTACAGCACATTAAATATCTACTATGCTACTATAAGTGGAAACATTGCCTCGGAGGAGGGAAAATCCTGGAGAATGAAGTCTCACCTGTACCTGTGTGTGGGAAATGTGCAGAAATCTCAGAGGCAGAGGTTCCTTTGTCATCAGTGTGTCCTGGAGACCAGTGTGAAGGTCCACTTAGACGCGTCTCCTCATGCTCACCGAGCTCCTAATGAATTAGAGGAGAGGGGAGAGACAGAGAGAGGGAGGGAGGGATGAGAGTGCCGAGTGCTCGCATCCCACATTTTTATAGCAGCGCGAGCTCCATTGTGTGACGTGTGCTGTCGTGGAGCCGCTGCGTGCATTGTGTGAGGTTGGTGTGATTGTTAAAACACATAACTCCTCCCTTTTCTGTCACTTGGAACAAGTGTGTGTGTGTTTATGATGCTGCTGTGTTTAAATGATTTGTCTTTATTTGTGGGGGCCTTTCTGCAGCTTTTATGATTTAACAGCTCTTTAAATGACTATTTGTGCTGCTTTTATGATTCATTGCTCATTTAATCCTTGAAGGTTAGCGCTAAAGGTGACAAATAAATTCCTATTGAAGTGAAACTGAGACGTTCATCTCTCTGATCCTTCTCTTACTGCTGTGGACACTTATTCCTTTCTGTTTCTCTGACATTAGGCATGGACAACCCACCGTCCCCTCCACCGAGGAAAAGACCTTGATATCAGTGGCTGCTCTGCTTTGAATCCGGCCTGATTGGGCCACAAAAGGTAAAAATACCATATCCAGATTGACAGTCGGACAATATGGGTTTTGTTATGACTAGGGTAATCTTGTTGAGCCATTCCAAGGGGCCACACATAAATTAGAGAGGAAACACGGAGAGCACAGCGTCTAACTCACCTCTCTGTAGCCACTCCTCACTCCCCCATCTCACCCCCTTCCTCTGCCTCCCACTTTCAACCTCCGTTCAGACAGAAAAACACATCTAGTTTAACCAATTGTCACTGTTCTTTTTACACCCTTCAAGTGTTGTTTCAAAGACGCAGCCTTCCATAAAAGTCTCTGTGTGGAGTAGGAATTTACATAATCCGATTAGGGGCTGGGATTAGCCCCGGGCCTGGAGAACAGGCCCGATGGGGGCCGTTTTCTGAATCGGGCATTCATGAGACCCCGCTGCACGTCCAAGAGGCTGCACCTGCAGGCCAGGCGCCGCTGCTCGCTGCCTCCATCCAGCCTCCACTCCAGGTCTGCAGACTCACTTCTCTGTGTGGTGGTTTGATGGCAGAGTGTACCTGCTGTAAGTCATCATCATCATCTGGGAGCAGAATGAGGGCAAACTCGTAAAATAAATTCAACTGAATGAAGTGCAGCATGTTGTTTTTTCAGGGGGTTCTGCAGAGAAAATCTAAGCCAGAAGTCACTGCAGAATTCATATATAAAGAAATGTTGTACTACATTACAAACACTGGATCTTTTTTTAGCAGTAGACCAAATCACATTACTTCATCTTACACTGTTACAACACAGCCAAAGATCAGAGAAGTTACAGTAAAATGAGTCTGAGCTGTTTGGATACTTCCCATTTTTAACTTTGTATACTAATTTATATAACGTAATAAGTCCTGCTGATGCAGTCCTTCAAACAGCTGACCAAAACCACATAATGAGGTGTTTTATTTTTTGGGTTTTTCCTTTGCAAGTTGATGCACTGGACCAAAAATGTTCCTTTTAATTTTATCCAAGCACCATCTCATTTCAACAGTTGGTATCACGTGAGGAGTTTTCATCAGAAATGTAAAACAAAGCAATCTTTAAGCAGCCTTGTTGATTGGGGCTTAGTTTTGCTTAGCCTTAAAGACATTTTTGTTCATCATCGGGAGGCATATAGTGGTAAACTTTATCATTTTTTAATCAACTAAGGCAACACAGAAGGTACACATTCAATCGGGCTCAGTCTACCTGGAAATGTCCATTTTTTGTGGCACAACACCCTGAAAACTGAAGACTGGAACCACATTTTGTACAGATGGACATTCATGTAGCATTTTGGTTATCCTCTACAGCACCATCATTAGTTTAAACAATTTAAATCATTCAGTCTAAGCTAACATTCATACGTTAGCCTATACAATTATAATTTTAGCAAAACTGTGACACCATGTGTGCAGTGGATTGCTAAGTCAATGATTCAAGTGTCGTCACAGTGTGACTTGACTTGAATTGACACATGACTAAATTGTTATCGATGATCACTGACTGACCAGTTATTATTACATGAACTGTTTCCTGGAGGCACTTTTTTTTTTAAATAAAAAAAAAGAAAAATCCTAATCTTAAATTCACTTCATTTTCAAATGTATTTACCTTAAAAAATGTTATAAGAACCCTGTGCAAAAATCAGCACCAGCTTTTTAGATATTTTTTTTAAATCAGTGTAAGAACAGCAACCCCAGAATAAAATTAAAATGGTAATAAACCTTATATATTAAAACTAGAACCAGGCAAAAAACTACAAGATAAATCTACATTTGGATTATCAAATACCAACACGTTACTCATACTTCAGAAAATTTTATTCTTACCATGCAAATCATTATTTCTTGATTTGTTTCATGGAGCTTGTGTCATTTACCTTTTACTCAGCATTTTGAGGTGCTGCTTTTTATGCCCAAAAGCAATCATACATCTCAGTTTCCCCCCCTCTTTATCTGTAATAACTATCCAACTATAAAGGTGCTTCTGCTAGGGCTCCATCTCTTCTTTAAAAGAGAAAACTCACAGGTGACTCTTAATTGCAGGCTGTGATTAAAGATAACAGTGTGACCTTTACAGCTGAAGCCAAAATAGGAGCCAGACTAAAGGATGCTTTGGTTTAAACAGCCTGCTCCTTCCCACAATATCTCTCCTGTCCCATTCAGTGCAGGGCTCCAGTGTAGTCAGGGACCATTACTGCACCATTAGGCTACTGTTTGCCTCGCCTTCATAGGGGGACTCCTTTGACCACCCTGCTGACTGCTTTTGTTCCTGTGCCATTAAAAAAACAAACCATTTCTCTCTTTGTTTGTCCACTGCTTCTAAGCAGGCAGCAGCCAGGGAGACGGACACGTAGAGAGAGGGACACATTTAAAAAAAAAAAAGAAAGTGGTGGGTTATTGATGGTGGTAGTCAGTGCTTGATATGGCTGTCCAGAGGCAGGGAGGCTTGGAGTCGATGTCCCTGGGGTCGTCTTTGTCTGGGGATCATTCCTGAGGGAGCTGGCTTCACTCTGCTGGCTCGTGAAGATAAGCACTCTCTCCACATGCTGAGAGAGCACGATAAGGGGATTGCTTCACTAAATTATATATATAAAAAAAGAAGCCCCGCCATTGGAGCTGCTAAAATGAGACTTTATCAGGTTAACTGGGAAACACCCTCCATCCCATTCCTCCAGCCATAAATCACAATTTGTTTTTCCTCAATTGAGCATGCTCAGTATGGGGAGGGGGCACAGCAAACATGTGCAGATAATTATAATTATGCTTAATCTTATTTTGTAAGAAGAACCTGCCAACACCTTCTCCTTGTTACTTAGCAGTATTTAAACATATAATCATTTATAACACATTATAATGTAGTTGTAAGCAGATTTAAGGCGTTAATCAATTTAAAATGCCACCATGTTATTAGTACTATTCATTGTCTGTTTCTATACCAGCTTGGGAAACTTCAGGGACACTTACAAAGAAAAACACCAAACAAATTCTGAATTTTGATAAATTAGAAATAGATAACTAAAATTAATTAAATTATAAATAGAAAAGGAGCAGCGTGCCCTGTAAAACTGCTTAAAATAGCTAATACTATAATATGAAAAAGTGCAAAGCAAATTTATACAATAAATAATATTTTACACTGAGATAATACAAAAATCATGATATTGCCTTTGAACTTTAATAAAATTAACTGTTCCTCCTTTTTTAAACATTAACAGCATTTTTGGTGACAAAAAAGGAATTCAGAAAGTCACAATTGCTTATAAACATTTAAAATGTAGACTTTTAGGTGAAAAACTAAAAATGTAATCTGAGAAAAAAAAAACCCCACTGCAAACTATGCCATGACTGAACTTTTAATGTTTTAATGCATTTTAATATTTTTTATTCCTTCTCCCATTCTTTTCTAAAACAATTTAAGCCTCGTCTGTCCATCACTTCTCCCGGGCACTCTCTCATAGCTCAGCCTTCCCTTCTTCGATGGTGACAACACTGCAAATGGAAAAAAAAAAAACAACCAAAAAATAAAGTAAGAACAAATGAGCCATGTTAGCGCCTAAACTTTTACCTGCGAAATAAGAAAAAGGAGACTGTAATGTGCATTTCCAACCACAAAATCTGTTCAGGATCATTTTCTCGTGCAGCTCTGAACATGGGATCTATAAATTAGATCACCCAACACAACTCCTGTTATGCCCACTTATTGTTTGCTGGTTCTCGTGTGACTATTCAACAAAATTTTTAATTATAAGATGTAGATAAAGGACCTGGGAGGAAAATCGAGAGTTAAAAAAAGTTAAAAAAAGATTCTGAGCATGCACCTAGTCTGCTCCTCACCTGATGTGCTGCCTTCAGGTTTGGAAACTATTGACTATTGAAGTAAAAGCTGCTCTGTTGTCACCAGTGACTCAGCTCACATCAGCAGCATAAAATTCAGGTTAGTATGCCAGACAATAAAAGTTGTTTGTTCTCTGTGGAAGTTTGAGGACCATGGTGTAAATCTTGTGAATGGTCAACTATACAAACTACATTCGCTTTCAAAGTAAAAGCTCCACCTTTTTGAAACAACTTTTACTCTGAAGGCGAATGGTCTCCATTTGTGGCTTGTGTGGAAGTTTTCAGTTTTACTGCTGCTCAGAGGGATTTTGGTGAGTGTTTACAGACATAGACATCTTCCACAAAAACTACAGGGAACCATGGCAACGTAAGTATAGTATCAAAGGTTGTGTCAACAGCTAGTATCGTGCTAGAGACCCGAATAGCTTCTATTTCTATTTTTCACCTGATCCAATCAAGCCTGCAGCTTCTCTGCTCCTCTTCCTCTCCTGTCCTGTCCAGTATCTGGAGCCATAGTTGGCTGAAAGTGATGCCATCTCTCCACCAACGTGATCATGACCCCACAGGATACCTGTAGGTGTGCTAAGACTGGAGGTGACGTGCTGACTGGGAGGATTAAAGTCCTTGTAGAGTGTAGGGTATGTGGACGTTTGGGGGCTGGCTGGCTGCTGCAGGGAGGTACTGTAACTGAAGGTGGAGTCCAGTTTGAGTGGGTTGTCAGCAGGGTGTAAAGAAATGGTGCAATCGTTTAGCGGAGTCTTGTGTGTCCACCCATCGACTGATCTTTCAACAACCCTCCCCACTGCTCCAGCTATGCTCCTCCATCCAGAGATCTTCCCATCCTCTCTCCATGGATCATTGCTGGTCCAGCTTCCCTGGAAACAAACATCTGAACTGCCAAAAGTATCACTCAGGTCAAGTTTGAAATCCGAGTTGCCATCCTCGAATGTTGGGTAGAAGCTCTCCTGTGGACTCTCGAACAGGAAGCTGGTGTTCTGGTTGCTACAGAGAAGGTCTGGATGGGGGGACTTCATGCATTCATAATCCCCAGTGTGAGTCTGTGGGCTGCTTTGTTGGTTTGTCCCAGTGGTAATAGTCTGAGGGCCTTTTGGATCTGGTGCCAGTGGATACAGGGAGGTCGTGTCACTGAAGAGCTAAACTCGGAAGAGAAGGGCGAAAAAATCCAATTTAATTTCTTAACAACTCGGTTTATTTATGTATTTATTTTCTAAATATTTTGGGGGGATTTTTTCAGCTTTATTTGATAGACGCAGTGAAAAAAGGACAGGAAAGCGGGGGCAGAGAGAGGGGAAGACATGCGGCAAAGGGCCTCGGGTCGGACTCAAACCCGGGCCGGCTGCTCTCAGCCGTACCTGCTCAACGCATTGAGCTAAACCGGCGCCCGAACTCTGTTTATTTTTATTTGTAATTTCCCTTCTGTCTAAAGTAATAAATTTTTCTAAAACAAGTGTTCCAAATACAAACATATTTACTGCACATGATCACCTTTAGCACTTTATGTGGCACCTCAGGAAGCAGCTCCTTCAGCTGACACAGTGAAGCCCCCAGGAGCCACTCAAAGGATGGCACTCTGCTCAACATCAGCTGTGCAACCAGGGGGTTAATGCAAGGGAACTGTGACAAACACTTTTCTTCCTGGAGGAAGCAAATGGAAAAAAAAGAAATGCAATCAATGACAAAACATGTAATAGATTTTGATTCATAAAAAAATATATAAAATCACACAGCAGACATAAGACAGTTGTAAAAGGTGCATTTAGTTTTTGTCTCTTTGAAACTTCACCACCATTTATGGAATAATTTCTGTTTCAAACCTATGAGGTCCTGACTGGTCTCTCAGTATAAGTAGTTAATGAAAAAACATTCTGTTAAATGTGAATTTCTGTGCATGTAGATGGCAACAGATCAGCATTTTTTCCTGATTTATCAGTCCTAATTATCACAGTTAATAATAAAGGATCCTGCATACAGTAAGAATAATTTCAGTTGTTCCTCAGTCTCCAACCACTGTTTTCTGCAGTGTGACTACAGAAATACAAAAACCGAACTGCACAGAACCTGCATTTTCTAACTGTATGCTGTCCAGTTATCCCTCTTGATTACAACTGGACCAGCTTATAATTAACCATTGATAAAAAAGTATCCACATGCTCTTAAAAATAGAGTCAAAACACTGCTTTAATTCATCACTGATGTTGGTGCAATTTATTCTAGACCTTTCCGTATGAATAGCTTTGATTTGGGGATATGAGCTTCACCTGTGAGGGCATCACAGTCAGCCAGTCTCTGTTCAGGAACCTGACAGGGTCTCTGTCACTGGACATCAGGCTGTGGAAGCAGATCTGACTGATGGACTTTGCTATTTCCAATACATCTGACACAATCAGCACCTGCAAGACAATGTTCAGAAATGCCTGTATCTTACTGTTGTTTATTCTTTTTTATAACTTTTGTTTTTTTTGTTTAAAATATTGGTGAAATGTCTTCAATATCCTGAAAGGATATTAATTTGATTTGAATGAAGATGATAATAATAATAATGATCTGTTACAGAGAGGGGCACCACATGTTCTACCTTTACATCCAGATCCTCAGACTTCATTCTCAATAGCACCAGAGATGAATAGACTAGCACCAAGTTGCTGAAGGCTTCACTGGAAAATCTGCACACACACAAAATCAAGCCTTCTCATACACTACTACTGTTTAGGGGAGATAAATAAGGACCCTTTTGGAAGACAAAATCATCAGGTTTTAGGGTCAATACTTGGTTCAAAGTTAAATACACTCTCCAAGTGAGGGTGTAGGGTTAAGTATATGTGGACACCCACCTTCCTCCCTGACCTTCTGGACAATGAAGGATGAGCCAGCAGCAGCTGTACTGAAGAGAGAGAGCAGTCAGCCTCATCACCACTCTCTCACTGGCTCGCTCTTGACATAGTTCATCCTGCTCCTACACACACACACACACAGTCAGCAAAAGTATGTGTGTTTTTCTTTAAGTAGTTGCAGAGTTTGTTGGTCAGCATTTCCACTTAAGAGACTCATTAGAGCATTGGGACTAAACGCAGAGGAAATCCGCCCTCATAACAAGTCTGTGTATACTGTCTTTATGAGGACTGATTGGACTGAAATTAAAGTTAAATAATGCTTCAAAATAACTGCCCAGAAGTGTATCAAGATGGTCGTCAAGTGGTGAGAGTAGGATCTAAAACAGCTTGGCTAAAACCAAGATGTTTAAAAACATGAAACCATAAACGTAAGTATGGAAGCAGACTTTTATCACTGATTTTGTCTGTAAGTCAAAATTCTGAGTTATGCATGTTTAAATTCTAACTTCAAAACTCTAAATTTTGAGTTAAGTATCTCAAAAATTTCATCAACTTGAAAATAACTTACCAGTTTAAATTTCATGTACATTTTTTTTCAGTGTTAGAAAAAAGCTTCCGTACCTAAGTGAAGCACATGTTACCAGTTCCCTTAAAACACTGTCAGACATCGGATTTTTATTTTGTCACTGACACATTTACAAACCATGAACAGCCTGAGATGTGTAAAGAAAAATGTTTCTTTTCCCACATTCGCGCAGTCTACTGTTATTGTATGTGCTTTAAAATTTACAACCAGCACCGTATTAAATGAAGTTTCCTCACAAAGATGAAGTGTTTATGTGTTTCCTGATACCTGAATGACGATGGTGGTGCTTTCGTCCACTGTGATGACAGTGTAATTGTGGATCCCTCCGAGCCTCTGCAGCGAGGGACAATGGCTCCTCTCGAGCACCGTCACATTAAACCTGTGACAGACATGTTTCACCAAATAATCAAACAGCGCTCATCAGGACTGGGAGGTCGGGTAAAAAAACTACAAAAAAAAAAAAAATAGCCTTTGCTGTCTGAAGGTAAGGAAAGTCCAAGGCAGAGGCAGCATATTGACTGATTGATTTTTAGCTGTCAGAGTTATAATTATCTGTTAAAATGTCAAAAGTGATGCAGCAGAACTAGAAAATAAGTTTCCTCCATGCATGATATGAGTAAACTCTGTGATGACTACGACAGCACTTAGACTGCTGGCTTACTTCCAAGGATATTTAAACTCACTCTGACTCGAGTGTTTGCAGTAGCAGCGGACAGTTAATAAGTCCCTCCGTCACAAATAACACATATGGGACGTTGTCCTCCAGGCACCACGAGATATTCTCTTTAGGGAAACAAGCACATTTAAAAGAATTTAAGCGAAAATATCAGACATAATATTAATACGTGGAATTTGGTGGCAGCTGACCTGCATCAGAGACGCTGGTGTTGAACGTTAGGTGGCTGATGCTCCTCTCCCTACAGATTGCAGACCATGGAGACTGGCCCGGATGGTCGTACTCCATGACTAGAGAGAAACAGGTCCAGGGGAAGTCGGGGCCAATATCCTGTTCATACACCACCACGCACACGCTATCATGCATGCTGGAAACAGGATAGAAGTATGACAACAACATGTTTACTTATACTCAAGACAGTGTGATGAATGGCTCCTAATCTGAAAATATAGCCATTAGATGTATACATTTTGCTATTGCCAAAATATAAAATAACAAAATAGATATTATTTACCCTTTGAAACTGAAAATACCCTTTTCAAGTCTTTTCAGAAACACTCATATGAGGCACTTCAGAGAAAATAAAATAAAATAAAATAAAGAATGTATGTTAATTTAAAAAAAATAACTTGGAAAGTAGGGGATGGGACCTCAAGCACAGCTTTATTATGTCTCTATAATATCCAACTACATCAAAAATATCATGTAATTATTTATGACTTCATATCTCTATATACCAATGTATCACACAGGCCTAGATGAATGAACTATGATACACTTTTACCTGCTGACTACACTTGCACCATTGAGCTTTATCTTGTCCTGCTCTGGACAAACTGCAGTTGCACCTCAAACAACAAAAAAAAAGGCAAATATAATTAACTCTATGACACAACGACAGTCACCTGTTTGTCTTATTTCTGCATGTTTTGCAGCATTTAATTTTTCTTTGAATATTTTTTAGTTTAGCAACCTTTGACTGAAATGATCAGTGAGCTACTTACCTGTAACCTGGTTCAAGCTGTTGATTATTGTTGATCTGCTGCTATCACAGTGAACTGATATGATCACAAGAATCTACACAAAGGTAAATAAACAACTTATCAAGTGTTTTTCACATAAAGATTTATGACTTTAACTGATATCATATTTAGCTGATAGAAGTATATGATTGATTACACAATACTGACTTTATCTTTGGTGTTCTGTCCTTTACTGCTGTTCAGCCACTCAGCCACCAGGTGCTGGAGCTCCTGCAGTTTGAGGTTGGACTCCTGGTTTTTCTGACTGAGGTAGAGGATGATGTGTAGCCTCTTCAGCAGCTGCTGCAGACTCTGCTCTGCACATGCCTTAGGTGCCTTTGTCAGGTACTCTGTTGTCCAAGAAGAGCAGGTTAAAAATCTCACCATATTTCATCTGTTTGGTTAAAACCTCAGTGCAGACACTGAAACTAAAGTTAAGATTTTGGAAACTCCAGCTTCCAGTTTTGAGTGATGGGATCCCACATGATTGCTTACTTTCTACCTTACTTTTTTGGGATATTTACAGGAGATATTTCTGTATCTTGCCCAGGTTCTCTCCTACTGGCTCGACAAAGTCATTACTTATATGAAAGTAAAAACAATATCATACTACATTATAATAAAAATAGCACAATTATGAAATTTACTTCCAGTTAACTGTCTGAACTTTGAATTTATTACAATGTGATTTTTTTCCCCCTTTAAAACTGCAGCATTTTGAACTAACTTAATAAACTTTAAAGGTTGGCTGCTTGTGTGACAGTAGATCAAGCTCACCCAAACCCGTACTGAGGTCGCACTTCAGCAGCAGCTCCTTAAATGTCACCAGCACATGGATCAGAGCTGCAAGGTTGAAAAGCGCTTCCTGATCTGCAACACAGTGGGAGAGGGAGTAGATAATTTACTTCTTTTAAATCTAGGTTTAATACATTAATACAACAACATGCAAATTAAAACATTAACATGGCATTTCCTACCTTTGATCAGTTCTGCAGTCTGTGCAGGGGCCCCGCAGAGCGCCCTCTCCTGTTGTTTGAGAAGGAAGTGAGTTTGGTCTGGTGCCAGGCTGCTGAAGTCTCCACACCCTGGGAAGTTGAGCCCCAGCTGTCTGGCAGAGCTCAGACAAGGCTGAGCGAAGGCCAGCAGCTCACAGTAGGCTCGCTGCTGGCTGTCTGCACAGGGTTTAAAACACTAATTTAAAACACCATCTGAACCACCATGCTTTCCAAACAGACCCTACTATAGTCTGGTCAATGAGAAATGCACTCAAGCAGCCTGACTTCAAAACAAAAAGGCAGCATTAAAGTAACATGTTACAACTGATACTAGCAGTGATGTTTTTGATGTCACAAAACTGCAATTGTTCTCCAAGAGCTTCTGTCGTCAGCAGTGGCATCGCCAAGAGGGGGATGGGGGGGCACTCCCAAACTTTGCTGGCCCCCCTAGTGGTCCCCCCTGTCAAGACCTCTCTCTTTTTGACATATTTTTCAAAAAACCTATATTGGAAATTCTGTTTTTGGTCTGTGACCTATTTTTAGTGGCCCAGATAGGGCCACCCCTATGAAAAAATTCTGGAGGCGCCCCTGGCTTTCAGGTCTCCATATAATCGCTGCTAATGATACATTTGTAAAAGTGTGAAATTACTTGACTGAAACTCAAATGTGAAAGTAAGGTGTGGATATTTGTTACTTTACTTCACTCTGATAACTTGTGTCGCACCTGTAGGTTTGATCTTAACTACTTGGCTGTCCTGTCTTTGCTGTGATTTTCCACTGAGTTGACCCGTCCACTGATTAGCAGGTTCTTCCTCTCTGGCCGAATTTCCTGGCCTCACGTCCAGTGTTTGATTCTGCACTGGAGAAGGCTGCAGCTCTGACAATAGTGCTTGCTGGTTCACCTCATGTGCTGATAAATAAAAGGATGAGGTTAGGTAAAACATGTTTTCATTTGGCTAAATTAGTTTTTACAGGCATACATCTGGAGTCATAGCAAGAAAGTTCAGACTAAGGTAAATTTACTGGATCTGTTGAGGTTTTTAACTATTAAAAAATAATCAGCTTACCTGAGAGCTTTAGAGCCTCCTTAGAAACAATGCCTTCTTTATGTGAGTTGGGTGAGCAGAAGTTTATAAACTTACCGGGATTAAAAGATTAGCTGAAGAAATTATGATGATTACTGAGGAATCTAACATGAAGAATCTAAGAGCTTTACAGTGCATTCACGCGTTTTGTTTTCTTGTGTGGGAAATGTAGGGATCTGTGGCTACACACAGTTTTCCTGTGGAGACTTTGGCTATAATACTTCATTTACATTTTTCACATAATAAATACAAACAGTCTGGTCTTAAGTTCAGAAAAAATGTTTGAAAATAAAGCTGCAAAAGCATAAATCAGGTGCTGAAAATCACCTTCAGACTATGCAAGAACAGATAGTAAGCATGGTGTACCTGCAGTGCTGCCTGAGCTCTGAGGTGATGCAGAAACAGGAGCGATCTGCTGAGACCTAAGCATCATGAAGGTGGCCAGGGGGTCAAGGTCCAGCTCTGGTGGATTTCTTGCAAACAGCAAACCTCTGTCATCATCTCTAGTATTCAGTGTGGAGGCGACAGCCTCCTTAGAAATGTTCGCACCCAGCTCCATCTGACAGTCGTGTCCTTGTCTGCCGATGCCTTTTTTATGAGCTGAAGAGCAGCTTGCAACTTCAGAAAACTTCTTGCCACCAATATCATATCTGGTGCTGGTGACAGCAGCTGGTTTTACATCTTTATTCACTGTGTTGAATGCAGGCATCTGGGAGGCATTCGGAGATGAATCAACAGTGGTTTTCTTTTGGAGAAGAGTTTCAGCTGTGGTGCTCAATAGAAAGGAGTCGACTGAAACCAGAGTAGAAGGAAAAGTGATGAGGTCTGATGATACTTAATATGAATAATTTTTGCACTTCACCTAAAAAAACAAACCAAAAAAACAACTGAAACAATTAACCTGGTTTTGACTGCATTTCGGCATTTAAACCAGCTGCAAGTGAGCTGCCAAAAACACATAGCGATGGACAAAAACTACCATGCAAACCACTAACACCACAGAGTGGACAATTCCTAAAGGGGTCTGAGCCCCACCTGAGACTGATTACTGCACAGCATCAAAAGGAGCAAGCAGAGGTGGTTCTGGCATAGGATCATTTCAGGATACCACCTAGATGAGATATTTTGGGCATGTTTAGCCAGAAAACCCCCAAGCAGACCCAGTACACGTGGAGACATTATGTCTCTCAGTTAGATGGGAACACTTCAGTGTGTCATTGAAAGAGATGGATTAGGTGGCTGGGGAGAGTGAAGTCTGGGTATCTCTACTCAGACTGCTGCTCCCAAGAAATGGATGCGGAAAAGTGTCAGTAAACCGATGGCTTAGTAATTAATTACCTACATATGTTTAATACAGCTACCACACATGGACACATTCACATGTAAAAACCAAAAATACTCACCCTCCACATGTTCAGGTGGCAGTTTACTGAAGTCTTCCCCAGTTTCCTCTGTGATGGAGGGAAGATCAGACTTCACACTCTCTGTGAAGTCGCAGCAGCAGCACGAAGATAACTGCGGGACTCCCGTCTCCATCTCGGACTGCAGTTTGTCAGCAGCGCTTATGAAACTTTCTTTCTCTAGTTTGATAACTTTTAAGGCTTCCCACAGAGGCTGGAAGTCAACAGCTGGCTCATACATTTGAGGCTCTGTAGGAAATACAGCAATTTAGTGACACAGTTCACAGATTTCTGTGTTCAGTAGGTCTGTAAATGTGACAGATTAGAAACAAAAAAAACCCAAACCAAAACAAAAAAATCTCACTTTAAGTCCAATCATGACACAAAAACATGCACCCCAGAGTTTCCATGATAGCAACATTCATTTGAATTGACTTTCTCTGCCTGGTAAACAGTCACATTTTGTCAACGCCTGTCCCTCGATTGTGATACATTAAGTTTTAAGTCTCTACATCCAATTTGAGACTCCATTTAGAGCTGCAAACCCATCAGAAATGTTTTCAGTAGATGGGTGGTTGAAGACAGAGGATGTTTTGGGGCCACAGTGACATCTGGTGGTCTCCAAAAACATCAGTCTTTTAACTATTGATGCCAAAGCAGTGCAGCACCTCAGTGATTTTAAAAGTCCTCTTAGTCAGACGTGCTGCAGCAGATGCACCACAAATTTTGCATAATAATACAAAATGTGTACTCATATCATTTAAACTTAATGGCTTTTGTTCCCCCTGCTGATTCTCTCAAAGTCACTTTAGCAAAACTGTCACAGTGAACAAAGCAGTTTCTAAAGAGCCAGTGGAGGCTTTGGCACTTTTCCACTGTTAATCAGTGTTGAGTATTTAATGTGGAAAATTTGTGGAGTCTTCCTTTAATTACAAAATTACCTGACAACACAAAGCCCACCACAAAGTTCAGGTGCTTCTCTGCCTTCCAAAGTGCCGCCTTCATCTCTTTCTGAGCTCTCGGCGACACCAAAGATCTAGATGAAAATCATTACTGTTTCAAAAGCTTCTCATCACTTATATTTTCTCATCATGCTGTAGCAGTTTATAAGAATTTATATCTTAATATACATGTTAATCCAGTGTGATGACATCTCTATTTGTGCATCATGTTTGTTCAGTTAATGTGAAATCAGTGAAAATAAACAAAAAAACACACACATTCTGCAACAAGGAGACAGCTCTTCCTTCTTGAGCTCAGAGGTGGACAGACTGATGTCAGTTTGACTCTTCAGGGGAGTCGGGGTGAGAGTCAACTCCAGCTCCATTTCGGTGGGAAGCACCGCACATCCTTAAAGACACAGTAAACTAAAACTTACATGCTCACATAAAAAGATAATTAGACACCTCAAACAATCGAAGAGACATGGTGTGCCTGATGTAGCTTCTGTACATTTCTCTACTGTTGGATAAAAAGTGCAACCAACAAGTTACAGTTTTTATCTAAGCTCTCTGTACCTGCAAAATCTGACTCAATCAGACCTCCATTCATCTTGGTTTCTTCACCGGCTTCATCTGGTACATTAAACTTGGAAATATCCACTGAAGGATTTGAAAGGGAAGCTGAAGAAAAGTCAAATATATCAGTTTATCTTTTAATAGTGTTTTAAAAAATATATTTTTTATTTCATCTTAAAGGATTTTGGTCTTTGTCACCTTTTTGAAGCACATCTAGGACTGGAACCTCCTCATCCATCAGCTCAGTGGAGACACTCACACGACTGCAGATGCTTGAAAACCTTGTGAACTTTTCTGTGCTCAGCTGAAGAGTCTCCACTACAGCAGGCAACAGCAGCAACTGCAGAGGAAAAACTATTAACAATAAACTGAGCAAATAATCTCATGTTTATAAGGATTAGTTACCTCTCCGTTTGTGAGTGGCTCTTTAACAAACTCCTCTTGAATGTCTGCGCATGTCTGAACATTAGTGGTGTCCACAACTGCCAGTTTTTCATAAGATGCACAGTGCTTGAAACAGCTTCAATCCAACAGGTTTGACACGATGGTTAGTGAGGCCATAAACACACAAAGATTGTTTATTTGCAGGTTTTAAAATACACCTGAACATGTTGTCTTCTGAGATGGGATTTCCCAATGAACTCAGCAGCGGGTCAGCTACAGGAAGCATCCTCAATCTGAACAACATGACTCTCAGTGTAGGCAAATGTCTCTTAAACTCGGGCAGGTGATCGACTGGAATGAGCTCTTCTGACAAGAGGAGGTCTTTCACAGAACACAAACATGTTTTATTAAGCATAACTGATTTCCTTAAGAAGATTAGACTCACAACTTTATTGTAGTATACAGAAATGGTTCACCTTCACTCTTATCTGTGATCTCATCAGGTGTCTGCTTTAAAAACGATTCCTGACATGGACCGTCAGTCTGTGAGTCTTTTAAAAGGGAAACATACAAATCTTCATCTAAATCCTGAAGTGAGTCAGGATTAGAGCTGGGTATCACCTCCACCTCATCTTTCACATCAAATCTGAAAAGTAAAAGTATTTATCATATCTCTCCACAAATACAAAATTCAGTGAATGGATTGTGTTTTTAAAAGGGAGAACCTTTCTGTTGAATTTACTGGTGGATTTTTTTCTCTCAGATTATCAAGGACAGAGCCACCGACATTAAGTCTGCAAGTGGAGATCACCTGTCCTGTCAAGGGAGTAAATATATAAGCAAATTAACTCATATGGCAGGCATGTGAAGATTACCTGTATCATCAACATGCTATTACTGTTTTTTTACGATTGCTTAAGTACTTTCAAAATTACTTTAGTAATTTTACACTTTGACTTATTACAATTTAAGCCCAAAGAGTCATGCTGACAGATTTCTTTCAACTATAGCAGCATTTCTTTATCATATATAAAAACTGAGATGTACTATTGAAGTTGCACATCTTTTTCTTATAATAGGATTAAATATGCAGTCAAACTTTTTTGCACTAACAGAAATGAGATTTTCACTAGTCTGGTCCACTTACATCCCCGCTCTACAAACTGACTCTATAATCTTCATTAAGCCAGCTCATATAAATGGCAACATATGACAGGGTGCACCAAATACACATTGACAATTACTCTGTGCAGAAAGCAGTCAGCACTAAAGTTCTGGCACACCTGCACAAATACCCAAATGTGTTAATGATGGATGTGCATTTTAACCAAAATCTTTAGCAATAAAAATACAATTTTTCTTTTCTCTTTCTTTTTTTTAAATACCTCTGACCCACGGTTTCCTGTAGGTGTCTTCAAGCAGCTTTCCACTATGTGGATACAGGTCACTGGCACCTGTCAGGTAAGGTGTTGGCAGAGCCAGCAGGTTCAGCATGACTTTCAGACTGGTGGTGGCCTGAAATAAACACACAAAGAATCAGAACAACAAGCTTTTAATGAAATACTCCGGGTAAAATGAACAAGCTCACCTCAAAAACATAGTCAAGAGCTTTATATCTGATAGCAGGGAAGACTTCAGTCTGGGGAGAGTTGTCCTTTTCTGACCTGTGCACACAAAGAATCGGAGTTACAGGTAACATGTCTGTACCTCAGTATCTTACATCACACCAACTAACTTAATGTCTCACGCTATAAACAAATATATTTATGTAAACGGATAAAAACTGTCACATGGAAATCTTTCAAGTTTATTAGCTTGCTTAGCTAGCAAGTATCGTACTATAGCTAGGTTTTAAGGTAAGACTTTTTTTTTTTTTACACATTTTAACTCTAAAATTAAAGCTTTAAACATGGAAACCTGACAAAAAAAATTAAATAAGAACACTGTGTGTTTGAGTAACAGCAAACTTACATGATGTAATTAAGTTTTAGTGTTGCGCGGCTGTAGTGTCCAAGATTGTTTATTCAAGATGCATTTACGCATGCGCTCTGAGACATGTGACCAGTAAAGCTAGGATCTGCCTTTGAAAAAAAAAAGTTTGAATAGTATTTGCCTAAAAAATGAGAAAACCTAAAATATTTCAGGGACCCCAACGAGCTCTTTGTCAATCCTGGAAAGGCCCCCACTGAAGTTATAGACCCATGGACACAAATATTCAATGGACGCTGGCCAACGTTTTTTTCTGTGGTCGTGTGGATGACAATGTAATACCTAACATAGGCCATCAGAGGCGCTAGGATTAAAATGACTAATTACAAAATTATACGCTACACTCATATAAATGTTTTTGGTCTGATAAGGAAAGATTAACTTGTTTCCACACTATAATGGTCCATGAGTCTTTCGTTTCTTCTTGGTGACGAAGCATTTCTATCTCAGGATGTCGCCAGATTTCAGTTTGGGTCAGTGCCGACAGGTCTCATTATGGCAGAAACACACATTTATGTGTCAAAACGCCTCTTTAAATTCCCCCATAGACTGAACAAAATAAAAGGTAAATTTAAAATTCCTATATTATTCCTGTATAAAGCCAGTCCACCAAGGATAACATCAACTAAGATGTTGACTATGGACTGAGTTTAATCACTTAAATCACAGATAACCATAAATAAATCTCACTGTAATACATATTTCTTAGCTATTTATTCATTATTTTCCCAACACAGTATTTGTGTAAATGTGCCATGTTGTGGCACAATACAAATTGTTTCTATATTTAAATATGGAAAAACAGGGTTGCAATTTCCCATACAAATCGACACAATAATAGTTATAGTGTAATAATGAACTAAATGGCTTCTGTGTTTTCTGCTTTTCAATTGCACGGACACTCTACTTTTCACCACAGGAGGGCGCTCTTCACCAGCAACATCAGTCAAGGAAGTACAATTACCAATCCAATTCTTCTATATGCCTGCAAGATATGGGCCCTTCGGTTTTCAGTTTCCAAACGAGATGATTTTCGATCTTACAGAAAAGAAAAGAAAGAGAAGAAAAGAAAAGAAAGTGAAACAAACTGCAAGGTGTTTCCGTCCTCTCTATTATATTTCCTCTCATTAGAAAAAATGGGTGTGGACAGTTTTATCTTTGTGTTGTCTCTTCTGTGACCTTGTAATTCATCTGTGTATCCTGATTGGGTAAATTGAAAATTATTAAACGCTTAAAGGTCTATGTCTGGAGTTCGCTAGTTTCTCATCAAGGTGACAAAATACCAGCATGCTTTACAGGCTTCACTTTAAGACAGCATATTCTGGCTATGTGAGCTTTCTCACAGGAGTGATAACATGCAGAAAATTCACACTGACATGAAACTGCACTAAATGTGAGCTGGTGTTTGTCTCGATTTCTGGATTACTGCCTCAGGTATTCACAGAAAAAACTGAGTGTGCCTCCGTGATTTAAAACATACAATATAAACAGATGAATATAAACAACCTTAATACAAGGCACAAGTATTTATATAATTTCTAGTTAGAGTCAACTGTATTATAATTATAGAAACTAAACTAGTAAATATCATAGCTTTCTATAGTTTTAACTTACAGTAGGGTGTGTGTTATGCAGCGTGGCTCCATGTGGTGACAAGCTGCCTGAACAAGGAAGACATTAGACTGTGAGACTTCATAACGATGTGAGAGAAAACAGGAGCGTCAGAGGGCTGCTGAACAGACATTCAAGCAGCTGCAGCAGACTTCAGGACAGTAGCAGACATCCTCACAGGATGATTCATCATAAACACAACTCTTATTCTGATGTTTTATTTTCATGTAGAGGATGTTTTTCATCCAGTCACACTGTCAGTGTTTAGCTCAGTTTGGTCTCAGCTACTTTATTCATAGTATATCATAGTATATAGATATATGTTTTAACATTTATCCATTATCTTCAGCTTTTTCAGCATTTTATACAACATATTATGACTCTTTACCCCTTTTGTTAAATACCTATAACTTTATAACTATATTTACTTACATAGATATTTATTCCAATTGTTATTATATGTATTTAAACTTAAAGAAATATTGCCACATTTATGTAACTATTTAGTTTTTACTTAGTGCTTTACTATTCATTTAATTACATTTACTTTTGCATTCTATAGTCTTTTTGTGGTTTATCCATACTTTGAAATAAATAACCTGTTCATATTCATTAAGTCCTCTAATTATATTGTAATTTAGGGTTTGTTTAGTTACTTGAGTAATATTAACCTGGTTACTCTATCACTGGGTTAGGAAATAAAATGACAGACATGCTATCAATGGCAGTCAGATTAACTATTTACACAGCCTTACAATGAAAACGTTAAGTTAAATTGCTCGTGACTTGGTAAGGATTACCTGTCATGCTCAGACAGTGTGGAGAGAAGAAAACAGAGAATGTATTTAGATCAGGTGAAGTTCAGTGTTGTGCCTCTACAAGACCACAAGATTGTCAAGGCTATATGAGGGTTTAAGGCGCGATGCCTGTGTGAATAAGAATGCTCCCAACACTGAATTAAAAGATGACTCCCGCTCTCCAGAAGGTTGACAGGAGAGGAATTAGATGATGATGCCAAACACACTGCAACAATCACATCCAGTGGTTTTTATAGGAGAGCTGGTGGTTTATTTTCTTTGACTGGAATCCTAGAACCCCCTCTGTCATAGAGCAGCTGTGAATAATTATCTAAAGAACAGAAAGAATCTCTACAGTTTATCAAAAGAAGACTGGTTCATCCAAAACATGTCACTAAAAATAAAGGAAAGTATTATATGTGTAGCATGGGGAAAACTGAGGACAGTGATGTCCATATGTAGAACATAGAGCAGAGGTGTCACAGCAGGTTTTAATTAAAAGTTATTTTCAGTCTGGGGAGCTTTAAGGGGGCTGCTTCAATGTTCTGGACTGAATCCCATTCAACACATCACCTCTATCCACACAAAACCCACACCACACACTGAGTGTTTTCCCATCCGGCTGTCAGTAAGAAGCCACAACAGTCAATGTGGGTTAAATAACTCACTATTTTTCAAGACAAGAAGACAGACACTGGCCAATTCACTCCCCAGAGTTCTTGGTCATAACAGAGCCATTTAAGCAGTTTGAGCTTCTGTAGTTTATGTCCAAGCAAAGCTCAGCTAGACTGCAAAAAAACAGAAAGAAAACAGAAATGATTACACCAAACAAACCAGGTACAGAAGGGAGCAGCCTCCAGGCAAAAAATGTGTTGACATGTGAGTGCAGGCAAGTGGAAATTACAAGTGAGATCAAAAGCTTCCCCATCAAAAAAAATGATGTAAATGTATACAGTAATACTGGATGTGCTGAATACTATTGGTTAATTTTAGATGGGAAACAATATATTTTTCATATTTTAAAAGTGGGCTTTCCCCCATGATTTGATCCACAATCTACTCCTCCTCCTCCCCCTCCTTTACTTTGCAAACGGTGAGATGTTATTATTTCATCCTAACACTCAGTAAGTTAATCACATTTACTGTTCTAACCAGGCTGTGTCTTAGCTTTGATATGTCCATATTAAATGTTGTGCTTTGGTTTAGGTGCCATGTTAATCTTAATGCATGTTTATGGCAGCAGGAGGTGTGTGCAAATACAACTCACTGAACTGATTTTATTTGGTTTTAACAGTTTCCTCAATGTCCCCCACGCCGGCCTTTTTTAACAACCCTGGAAACACCCCTGCTGCACACCTGCCAGCAATCCTGACTATTCATTACTTTGTGTCCCAACTGCCTGGTCCTTAGTGTTCTCATATTATGTAGAGTCATCACAAGAGCACACATTTTTGAAATGTATTCAGTATTTAAATGAAACCTCCCTCAACACACAAACACCTCTAAGAAAGATAAAATCCTTCAGCGACCAGACAACAAAAACTCAAAGTGGCTGAAATCCCCAAATGACATCCTGACTGCACACGGAGCACTTTGTTTTCACAAGGAAACAAAAAGAGGAACATTTCCCAGTAAAAAAACACAAAAACAAAGACGAATCCTCTGGGTAGACACCCAAGTATCTTTTGTTCAAGTCTCACATACAGCAAAAAAGCCCAAAACAAACTCTGATACAATTCTTACCTGTTCCACCTGTTGCACTTTGACTGTAGGCTCTTTGTTTCTGCATTGACATCTGACTTTTTCATACACCACCGCAGCAGACCACATTAAACACTGCAGGAGCTTGCTCTGCCATCTTTTTGTAAATTTTCACTTTAATGTGAACACAAACTCACAGAGACACATGCACAAAGGTTGATACCCGACACTGCTGGATTCAGGTTTGGTAGTTTCTGCTCTGTTGGTGCAGAATCACATTTCGTTTTGTTCTCTGAGTATTAGTCAAAGTTTCTGTTTCAAACAAACCCGGAACACAAAACACATTTTAATCACTGAGTTTTATTGGCACTGTAAAGCCGCTTTGGTTAATATGTTTATTCGGATATTAAAAGTACATAACAATACTTTCAGTAGTTTTTCACAGTGGAACTATCACACGATAACAGAGTTGGTACAGTCACTTTATGAATGACATTATTGGCACAGTTAAGACAAATATTTAATCACATTTAGCCTCCAGTAATGATCAAAAGAAAGGGTTTAAAGTTTGGGAAATACTTTCATTTTCACTTTTCACATACATTAAACCTTTAAAATATTGGAAACCACAAAAATACATGATTATTTTTTTCCTGGACGTTTCATTTTAATGCAGTTTGAGCAAAGTCATCTATGACAGCATAAAGGGAATAACATGTTGTGGCAGATAATTTCAAAAGAAACTTTTCTAACAGCTCAACAAATATCAACACAAACTGTTTGCGGGCAGTGTGTGTGCTAACTTCATGGATTTGAATTAAAAACTGAAAAGCACAACAAAGACCATCACAGTGCATCATTTTCTAAACTGACTGTAACCCTCAAGTGTGGAAGCGATTACAAATCTTTAGTCAGACTTATTTTAATATTGAAGAAGAAGAATCTGGTCAGCCCTGTTCCAATACACTGACAATCACAGTGATCTTGTGAGGTCTTATTCATCACTGCTTATCACCACAACCCTAACCCTATGGTAGAACAATATGCCATTTTTGCTTCTTTTTTTTTTTTTCAATTCTTTGCAATTGTGGGGAAAAAACGTTATTTTAAGTAAGTGTATAAACAATTTATGTAAGGCTATTATATAGGAAAGAATACCTTTTTATATTTCTCAAAAAAACAGGTGTTGGTTCAGAGCTGGAGCCATTATTTGACCCTCACAGGGCTAATATTAGCTGTGATTAAATAAAGTCAATAAAGAAAACAATAATTTGATCCACAGTCAGCTAACGCTTTGGATTTATGAAACATTGCTTCTGTACACTGATGCACCTTGGCTCATTTTTTGGGTTCCTCGATCTCCTCCACCTCGCTGGACTCATCGACTATTTTGCCATTGATCACTGTTTGAGTGACGACTTTCACAATCTTCCTAGTCCTCACATCAGGGTCTTCTGTAACACAGGAGCGTAGATAACAAGGGTTAATCACACTAATGTTGGTAATCTAAAGCCACAGAAAGTGTCATTAACAGTGAAACAACAGTGCAATGCTTGCATAAGAAGTCTATATTGAGGCTACGAAGCGACACTGAGCCCGAGAAAAGGGATTCCTACTTTCCCCGAGTGAGTCATGTGCTATTTTGATTTTTTTATGATCCCATGTGAATATCAAGTGAACACATGTTCACAAAAGAGTTTGAATAGCAAAGGAAAGGATCAGATTTTCCTCCATTGTTGGCTTACTGGAAGAATTTAAGATGACTAAAAATACCCAGCTTTACAAGAGCAGACTATAAAAGACATAAAGGACAACAGCACTCAAGTCCTTTTTATACAGACGGACCCTTTTGCAGTAGTGATGAATTCTGGCCTCTGGTATGACACTGGATACCATTCAACAATGGTGTGGTATGGTATGGTATGGTTTTCAAACCTTTTTTTGCCCAGAGCGCACCAAAGTTTCGAGGCACACCTGCATTAAAGTGTGTAAAAATAGATTCTGTGGCCTCGATCATGCCTGCTTGAGGATAAGCACACGCACGAGAGCTGCAGAAACTGCTGGTGAGTATGCCTTCCTTTTTACCTTGGTTGCGTTTGAGTGATGTACATTTCATCACCAATGAGGTGAAAACCAGGCTTCGAACTCCATTATTTGTCTAAGCAAAGCTTTATCAAAATTTACCAAATAAGAGTGTGTTGCTCAGAGAGACTCCAAGCAGACTGAATTTTTTTTTTAAATGTAATAATAGTGACAAGACGTCCCATCTCTGCAAGCGATAATATCCAGTTAAGTTGGCCTTAAAACGCATTGCGATTGGTGGATTGTAGTGCGACAGTGTGCCGCAGTGTGTCACAAAACATTTTCAGAAACACGGACATCTGCATCGAGCCTTGAATTTATGTCACTCTGTCCCAAGTCACATAAATTCTCAGAAGCTTGAGGCACAGACAGCAGCAGACACCATGAATAAATATCTATTCTATTCTCTTGTAAAGTTCTCTGAAGTTCTCCTGTAGAGCACATTTGTTGATGCGCTGTATTAAATGGCTGACAAGTGGACTTCCGCAACGAGTGTCAGGATGACTGTCTCTTGACAAGTGACATCACTCTGACCCAAGCAGACCTTAGCACACTTTTGAATGCAAAAACTCTAATTATAAAAACCATAACTGTAAGATTAAGGTACTTCTAGTAACCTATCTGTGGCATCTGCCTGTAGTATGACACCCACAATTTCTTATACTGTATTTATAACTGTTTCTTTTGCTCTACTAGCAAATAACTTTTGTTATGAAAGAATTTAACACAAACCATCGACAGCCTTTATAGTTCTGGTTCAAATTCAGCAGTTTTAAAGCAACTCAACTCTGGCTCAGAAAACCTGTTGGATTTCAAGTGCTTCTCCCAGACTAGCATTATCCAACCTGAACTTGCAGATGACACGCTCAGAATGGAACAGATTTGTTAAATTTAATAATCTGAACTTACTTTTAAGAGGCGGAGGGAGTGGAGTTTCTTTCACCCTGTAGGACAAAATTATAATCAGTGAAGACAAAGCAGAAAGCAGGTTCAAGCAAATACAGTTCTGCATTGTGGGAAAAAACACTTTGTTCTCATGTTTTCTTTTTGTCTAATTATTTATTGTATTTTATATCTATTCTTTTTTTCACTGCAGTTATGGGCATCATTTATTACACCTTAATATTAATACCTAATATTCTAATATTCATACCAGTCAAGGTCATTACGCTTGTTTATTAAAACTAAAGTAAAAACTAAAAGTAGATGTGAAAAACATTTTAGTTAATGATTAAAAAATGCTTTAACAAACTGAAACAATTGTGCTTAGTGTAGTAAAAATGTTATTACATCTTGCTTGACGAGGCATTGATGCACATTTTTATTGAGAGTCTGACCATCAGTCAGTTGCTTTAAAAACGTTATGTGTTTTTATTAGATTACCTGCACTGATTTTTCTAAATCTGGCCCCAGAGACATGTCCTCCATTCAGTAATTAAAAAGACTAAAACTAAAACTGAAACTAATAAAAACTATAGTAAAACTAAACATTTCCAAATTCTGAAAACTAACTGAAAAGAAACTAATATAAAAACAAAAAGTCAAATATGAAATAAATATACTAATTAGAAAACACAAAGCTATAATAACTCTGATATGAACAATCATAGTGAACTGAATATGAAGCTACAGTTGCTTATGGTTAGCTTAATTTTAGCTCTGTCCAAAGTTTAGTCTATACAAACGTATGTGCAAAAGTAAATAACCAAATAAAATATAAGGTGTTAATAAGCTTGAGATTCTTGGTAGGCTGATTTTTCTGTCTAAATGCTACCCCCTTTTTTTTAAATCTGTGCTAATCTAAAACAAACTGTGGTCTAAATTTACTGGACAGACACGATAATCTTATTTCTGCTAAAAAATGCACATATGTCCCAAAATGGAGAACAAGTCCTTTAATTCGAAGAATAATAAATGCACAAATGCCTCCTTCTTGTAGAAAGTATGTATAACTACAAGAGTCAATTGTTTTTTTTGATAATATTCAAGTAAAATAATATGCATTTGAAAAGAAACTGGTCCTGTGACTGTTGTTATTTTGGGACTGTGCATCCCTTAGGTTTGGATTTGTTTTTCTACTTGCTTACACGTCCTCTCCTTCCAGCAGCCTCCTGTAGGTGGCGATCTCCATCTCCAGGTTCTGCTTGATGCGCAGTAATTGCTCGTAGTCAGTCTTGTTGCGCTGCATGTCCAAACGCATCTGAGACAGCTCATCCTCCAGCTGTGTCAGAATGGCCTGAAGACGGTCCATCTCCACAGAGTACTTGTGTCCCGATTCTCCGAGATTTCCCTCTAAAACGCTAACCTGTAAACACAGCATACTGATGCTGAATGGCCACAACAGATAACATCTTCTCCTCCGTGTTACATAATTACTAAAGCTGGCTTGAATATTCAGACAGGTCACCACCAAACAATAGTAGAAAATTCGCTATATGCCATCAAGAACTGCGTTTAAGGAACAACTTTTTGTTTTATCCTGAGAAGCACAGATAACAGTGTGAGTGGCAGAAGCATGCTTGGTTAAAAACACATAATGTCTTTGGAAACAATAATCAGATTTTGGAGTTAGTTGTCCAAAATGTCGTCCTTTGCTTACTTAAGATGGTACTGCCCACTTTGACATTTAAAAAAAAATATTATTTGCTGTTTTCCAGATAGTAAAATGAAATAATTAATGCTCTAATGTCTGTGTGCTAAAGATGAAGCGTCACTAATGAGGATGTTGGCTTAGGGTGAAAGTAGAGTAGATTTGCCTTTTGGGGAATTAATTACAGAGCAATCACAAATAACAAAATAACAAAACAGCTGTTTTAATATTTAAAACTGCATGAACATTTTTATTTTGCTCTTAATGGCATATACAAGCTGCATTGGTCATCGATTGTGTAAACAGTGATTCCCGACAGTCAAACAAAGCCAGAAAATTTTAAAATGACACGTTATTCTTGATTTTCTGACTTTCTTTTAATCTTTAACTGTTAAATCTCATCAGTAGTGCAAATAGCTAAAATGAGGCACTGACTATAAGAAGCCGAAATGAAGCCGTTACTGTGAAGGAAGCTCAGCACCAGGAAGTAAATCTTTAGGAGACTAAAATGAATCAATTAAAACATAAAGGAGGATCAAAGCTGTGTTAAAGGTTTGACTTTGTTAAAGCTTTTCACATTTCAGAAAGTGGTACAGCAGTCTTAATTTTGGAAATGGCTGAAAAAAATATTAAGTTGTTAATTTATAAGTCTGCTCTAAAGGGGTGTATGGTCTTCATGTAACAGTAGAAACTTTTAGGATGAAGGTAAATACAGTGAGGATAAAATGTTAAAACATCCGTATTAATTCACTGTTCACACGGACCATAAAGAGTGTCACCACTGTCAGACAATCAGTCAAAAGATTGCTGCTTTGTAATTTTACCTATTAAGAAGTTTTCCTGTCAGCACTATAATACGGCTGCATTCATGACTGTGTGATCAGGCTGAGCAAATATCTGAGAGCTATATTTGCCTCCAGTGAACATGTCTGTATGCTGTACATTAGTTCTGAGTTCACAGGAAGTGGAGACAAAACACCAGGTTTTTGTGTCTTGTCACACTGATTGATTATGGAAGCATTATTAACCTGCTGTGTACATTGTATCTATACAGCAGCAGCTCTTCGCTGACAAAAAGAAGGCAGCTGTTACCTATAGCTAGTCTCGACAAGTGTGCGGGGGAGGATGTGAGGATGTGGTGAGGACCAATCATTCATGTGCCCTCATACAGGGTTTCTAATGTCTCCATCTCACGGAAACCTCACTGCTGAAGAAGACAAGTAGGAAGAAAAGCCAGTGATTCACATGTATATGAACAAACTGTACTGTACCTGTTTACGAACGCTCTCAAGCTCAACTTCTAGAGCCTGAAGGAAACGCCGCCTCTCACCGAGCTCACTTTGGGCACAACGCAAAGCCTCGTTGCTTTCTTTGACCTCTGACTGTACTGCCTCTAACTGTAAACACATAACAACATAATATTCAAAACAATTCACTACAGCACTCATCTCAGGGTGCTTCATACTGTAAAGTAAAGACCCGACAACATTAGGTTGAGAACCCCCCAAAATCAGGCAATCCCTTATGACTTGGAGACACTGAGGAGGAAGAACGTGCTTTAACAGGAAGAAACCAGAACCAAGATCAGGGCGGAGCAGTTATCTGCTAAAACTGGTTTGGTGATGACAGAGAAGGGAAGGGAAAAGAAAATTAATGTAGTAGCACAAAAATGCTTAATGAGTAACAAGCGGTGAAGTACTTGATTACTTTCTAGCAGCCTAAGCTGGATAACTAAGCAATGTTTCAGGTTAACATGATGCAGCGCTAACTATAAGCCAAAAATGAAAGTTTGAAGCCTAATCTTAGTATATAATTGAACCTAGTTAGGGAGGTGGTTCTGGTAGCTGAAAGCTTTGCTTCCAGTTCTATTTTTAGAAACTCTGGGAACCAGACGAAGGCCTGCAGTCTGAGAGTGAAGCACTCTGATAGGATAATATAACAACTTAAGGTCTTTAAGATGTTATGTGGACTGACTCTTCAAGACTTTCTATGCAAGAAGGAGGATTTTAAATTAAATGATGAGCTTAACAGGAAGCCAGTGAACAAACAAGGGACGAATATGATACCTCGCTCTCTCTCTTTCTCTTTTCATTTGGACCAACTGACAGTTATTCAGGGAGTTTTTAGGACATGTTGATAAAAAGGAATGACAATAGTCCCGACTAGCTGTAACCAATGCATGGTTTAGTTTTTTAGGTTCACTCTGCAACTGGATGTTTCTAACTTTGACAATATTGCAGAGATGAAAGAAAGCAGTCGTACATATTTATTTACTGTGGGGAAAAGACAGAAGAACAAGAGCTGGTTTGTGCAGTTACACACCTTCTTCAGGTACCAAGACTCAGCCTCCTCCTTGTTCTTGCGAACAATACCCTCATATTGGACTCTGAGTTCAGCCAAGATGGCCCCAAGATCAGGACTTTGAGCCGCCTCCACCTCCACGTTCACCTGCTCATTGTCCAGACGGGCCTTCAGGGAGTTCATTTCCTGCAGACATTTAAAGAAGGAATGGGGGAAAAAAAACAGCATCTCACTGTAGATGCACTATAATGTAAATCATGGTTATAACAGAAATATTTTGATGTAAAAACACAATTGAAGAGCCACAGTGGGTCTTCACATTTGACTCGACTTATATACAGTACTTTCCTTACGCACACAAAGCACACTGACACGACAACATGTGCTGTACTTTGTTTTGAGATTTGTGCGTTTAACTTAAACTTTTCTTCTCCACCTTTTGATCCACCAACTTCAACTTCAAGTGGTTTTAGTACACTTAGTACTCTCTGATGATACAGACACTGAGCAAACAAAACGAATATGTGTGTAAAAGAGCTGCTATATTAAAAGAAAACCATTAACATTGTTGACATTTGTTTGTTTGCATTTAGTCATTTAAATGTCTCTGGTGGATTAAGCTGGTAAACTGAGATGTTCAGGGACCAGAGCTGAAATTAAGAAAAGGTCTGATGTTCAGATGGAAAAAGCCTGTTGAGCCTGCTCGTTTTGTTTGTTTGTTTTTTATAAAGGAGGAGCTTTGAGGCTTCCTTTTATTTGGCGTGAGACTGTTTTAGCAGCGTGAGACTGAAGGTGAAAGTCATGCCATCACCGTGAGAGTTGGTAAATCTGCTTTAACATCATCCACGTTGCCTAATTGGCTGTTTGTTTTCAATGAGCTAACCTATTGCTACAGCAGATGTAGGTTGGAGTCAATCAAAACTCTAATGTACTTTGTTAAATTAGCTTTACAGCTGTGCAACTTTAGTGTAAACCTGGTGCTGCAGATGCTATTCAGCAGTGAACTCATAAAACCTCTTACAGTAGTGCACAGCATTGCCAAAACCACACCCCATCTCCATCATTAAGTAGCTTTAGTTTATGTCTGTGAAGGTTCTCAGTCATCCAGGCCATCAAAGTCTAAGGAGCTTGGAAAGAAAAGCGTCTGGACTTTAAGTTTCTTGAATTCAAGTGAATTCAAGAAACTAGCATTCTGTTTCTTCCTGCTTCATTGCAGTGGTCTGTTGTGTATTTAGTTCTATTGAAGTTTCTAAACTAGACTAGCTTTAGTTTAGTATTTGTATTCTCAGGTCTTAGTTTTGCTAAGTTTGCTCATATTCACGCCTCCCCTGTGTTCCCTGTGACTTCATGTGAAGTCAGTCTTGTTTCAGTGTTTGTTTATCTTTCTGTCTTTGTGTCATGTCTGAGTTTCTGTTTCCGTGTTCTGTTTCTTCCTGTTTCATTTCGGTGGTCTGTCGTGTATTTAGTTCTATTTGCCTGTCACCTGTAATTAGTTACAGCTGTTCTCACACCTGTTGGGTTAGGGTTTTATGTACATATGTGTGTGTGTGTGTTGTCTCATTCATCCCTTACCCTTTATCACAGTCTCTCTCATGGCTGTGTCCTTCCTCGTGCATTTCCCCAGAAGAGTTGTACTTTCAGCACCTGACCTGCTGCTCTTTGTTTAGTTAAGAGCTGTGCAATAAAGTTGTTCTTGAATTTTAATTCTTGTCTTCCTACCTTTGCCTACCTTGACACCTGTAATAACATCAGCTACATGTGCAGGACTAATGCCACAAAATCAGGTCAGCTTTCGTATCACAGAAACACAGAAACTTCACAGCTCTCCGCTAACTATTTTATGCCACCATTTTTCACTTCCTTTTACATCTTTTCAGTAGTTGTAAAGTTTTTATTCACAACATATGAAGCCTCAAGAAAAAGTCAATGCCAACTGATAATCTTCAGAGGACTAGCCAAATATAATAAGATTTTTTAAAGAAGGAATGCCACAGTGAATTAAAAGTTATTACTGTATTGTTCATAAAGCTCACAATATAATTAAAGTTTAAATGAGTGATGAGTTTAAATGATCACTGTAGCTGCCTAAAAGAGTGTCACCACAGGTTGTGTGTCAGAAGGCTACATCTACTTCACCCTTGCTACAAACTAATTTCTGAGACATTTATTTGGTAGCTGCATCAACACCCATTGGGTTTTGCAGTTCTTACTTGCTGCAACAATTAGAAAATATTTGTGTTTTTAGATTCTCGTTTTGAGAAAAATTAGATGTGTTAAAAAATAACGAAATTAAAAAAGCTGCACTGTACAGTTATCATAACACTATAATTACAGTCAGTCAAATTTTACACATTTTTAAAACAAAATAAAAAAATTCCCTCCGTGCAAAATTCAGTCTATATCCTGGACACCACACCTGACTGCCTAAACACACACAGACTGCTGCAATGACTGGGCTCAAACACTCCTGCTTTGTGTACATTGGAGTTACCTCGTTATCTTGAAGCAGTCTGGTTACAAAGATGAAGGGTGTGTCCCTGTACTTATATTATCGTATTTCAGACACCGAACACTGTTTAAACCTTGTGGGAGAAAACACAAACTGACCTGGCAGAGAACTAGTTTATATGAACTTGTGTCTTGTGAAGAAGATTATAATAATGGATATGTAAACACTGTTTAATCTCATGTAACCTTCGTTTTGGCAGCAGTCTCACCTCCTGGTGGTTCTTCTTGAGGAAGTAGAGCTCCTCCTTCAGGCTGTCCAGGTCTCCTCGGAGAGTGGCGATGATCTGGTCGTGATCTGACTTTGCTCTCCTCAGAGCCTGACAGTCCCTCTCTACTGACTGGCACAAGGTGGCCTCTGCCTCCCATCTGCAGTTTAAAAAATCAGCATTAAAGATAAGTTTAAATCAAATAAATCAACTGTCACACTTGTGCTGTAGCTCTGCACTTGAGAACAGAAATATCTGATGTAGTCAGGTTGGATATGAGGAATCAACAAAATAACAGCTGTCCCATGTGTTGTGTTGAAGAGATTTCATATAGCAATTTGTACCACAATTTTGTGGCAAGTCAGCCAGGCAAATCAATAAGAATGCACACATACATTATCCACAACGTTCTGGGAAAAGCTAAAATTTCTTGAGGAAATGGGGGTAAATGCAGAAAGTAATCACAGAAACTACTTTTAACCTGCCAGCTCTTCCTGTACACTTTATCCAGGTAGCAACGTTACCCATGGCGCATAAAGCATTTCTAGTTGTGTGAATGTGTCTGAAGCGGCTACTTCCTGCTGTCTGCACATGTGAGACATCTGTGGAAAATATCCCAACATGATTCCCTGTAAATTCTCACAAGTTCATCTTAAGAGAATAGAAGTTCATCAGTAAACATGTGCAATATTAGACCAGGTTTCTACCTTTTGTGTACATTATTGACAAATACTCATTGTCATGAGATCTGAAAATACTGCAGGTTATTTAATACAATCTTTCTGTACCTATAGCTCAAAAATATTCCTGCTTGTGCATAAAGAAAATGACTTTTGAACAAGTAGCCGAACACTTCCATGCTATTTTCATTTTTCCTTAAGTACCTCAGGAGGCAACTACCTCTCAAAGAAAATCAGTTTCCATAAAATCCTACAGTAAAATATCCAACTTTACAACATTAGATAGCAGATTTAGAGCCTGGTAACTCGTTCATGTGGATACTGGTGTTGGGGGTGTTGACACTTTGATTAACAGGCACCTGATAAAGGCAGCTGGAGCTAATTAGTAATTCTTCTGCTAATTTGACACTTAGGCCACTCAGGAATGGATGCACAAATGTGAAAAATAGCATGCAAACTCCTGCAAAGCTCTGTGTTATTAAGGTCCACACTCACTTTGCTGTAAATACCATGAATCACTGTGAGCTGACATAATACTCCCTCACGATAGACCACAAAACATACCATCAACACACTGTGAAAAACACCAGCAGCAGGTATTTCCTGACTCTGTCACCTTTAGCTTCACCTTGCCAACTGTAGAATCTCCGTAAGGGGACGATCCTCTTTCTGTCCTGCACCATCTATCATATTCTCCTCTAACTGACGTGCCATTGTTCGGTACTGGAGCACCCACCGTGGGAATAAGGCATTTATTTCGGCGCCTGACAGAAAGGTCATTTATTCATACTGTTTTGCAGTCTGGCGCTCCCATGTGAACATTCACAGCCAGGGAAAAGGCTGCAGTGTGACACTCACTTGACCCTGAAGTCATCAGCCGCCAGCTTGGCATTATCAATCTCCAGCATTATTCGGGCATTCTCCAGTGTCTTCCTTCTCACCTAAGTGGAAGAACACAATGCACAGCAAGTTAAAATCATGTGTAGTTTTAATGTGTCTAGCTCTAACATATGTTAAATATTAATGTGTTAAGCTGAGTTCTTCCACCAAAACTGTACTTCAAATTAGAGAATTCATGACAAGACATCACGCACAAATATGAAAAAATAAATAAATCTCAAGACAGGAAGTCTTAAAATTAATTGTATAGTCTAAAGCACTAGACACTGACCTCCTGTCCAATGGCATGGGCCTGTGCCATCATCCCCTCAATGTCGTGCCCTTTTGGAGCTCTCTCCAACATAAGCTGCTTGATCTTCACCTCCAGCTCAGCATTGGATTTTTCCAGCGACCGCACCTTGTCCAGGTAGTTGGCCAGCCTGTCGTTCAGGCCCTGCATGGTCTCCTTCTCGCTGATGCTGACACTGAGGCCATTGATGGAAAGGCTGGAGCCCAGCACGTTGAGGCCATTGCCCAGAGAGAGGGAGCGTGACAGACTGCCGATGGAGGAAAGATTGGAGACAGCGGGTTTGGAGCGGATGCTGCGTCCACTGCCCCTCACAGAGATGCTGGAGAAGGATGGCTGCCGCACCGAGCGCACAGAGAGAGCAGAGGCCATGGTGTCCACTACACAGATAGTTAGATACATTTGGGTCAATAAGATCAATAAGGAAGACAAAAACACACCTAGAGGTCTTTTTATGCCTATCATACACCAGAATACTCTGAAAGGGCTAAAAGTCAAGGCACCCTGTCATATCTTAAGCTAGTATGTCATTAGGCTATAACATTGTTCAAAGAATGGAGTCACTATTTACAAGACTATAACTAGTTTCCTTTTGAGATGATTTCCCATCAAGAAAATAAAATAAAATAAAACTATTAGTAGATTGATACATGAATAGGCTGTCATGGCCACTTTTGTCTTATTTTGTTCTCAAAATCACCCAAAAGGAAAAAATAGAAAGTACTTCAGAATAGACAACACTGGTTAGGAAAACAGAGAGCGCACACCTATTGGTTCTTAAAGTCACATGATTAATCCAGCAAGCTCAGCCATGTGATTTGTCTTGTTGGATTTGATAGATCTGAAACAAGTTTTATGACTTTCTACTAAACGATTACCAAAGATGTAACAATAAATGATTTTCTTGAGATCCTGAAAAACTTAAAAAGTCATTTGAATCACTCTGTCTCCCTGTCTCCCTTTTTCAGGTTTCTGTTGAACATTCAAGCAGGAAATATTACCAATCATATTTCTAATCTACTAAAGAAACATTGTGTTTGAAATACAAGTGCAGGATACAAAGCATCATCAGTCTTTCCTCGTCACAGAGTCATTTAAAAAGAACAACAATGAGGATCAAGTAAATTTCAAGTCCCTGAGAGCTTTACATCATCCAGAAAATGTGTTCCCTGTTCAGCTACTCTGAGCTGTAATTTGATGAAGAAAAACAGAGAAGGACAAAAACAGTATTTACCTGGAGCTCAGTTGTTCAGTTGGTCTCTTCTGGTCGCTGATGGTGAGAGTGACTGTTGTTGCTGGAGCAGCTTTCACAGGTGAGTCCGGCTGTAGAGGATCAGCTGTCCTGGCTGGGGAGGAGCCAGTCATGTAACCAATCCCACAGCAACAAAGAAGAGGATGCAATATGACACCTTGTGGAGGACTGAAAAAATACAGAGGTGCGCATGAGTTTAAATCAATGTGTCCTTTCATTTGAGGAAAAACCTGTACTGCTACTGTCAGTAGTTTAACCTGCTTTTTTCAGGTAATATAAGTATATCTAAGATGAATATGGCAGAAAAAAATGTTAAAATGAGAACAAATGTAATAGTTTGCTGGGGTAAAAAAAGTTGTATTCACTCAATATTGTTACATAAAAAACAAACCAGTCCTACCCAGCAGAAAATTTGGCCTTTACTGCTATATTTGTCCTCACAATAGCTTCCTCAGACTTGAATCTGACCTGTCTCTTTCCACAGTGGTTGTATTGAGAGCGGACACAATGGCTTTAGAGTGATGTGAGAAGGCTTCACCTGAGGATGGCCAGCCAGGATGGGCAGAAACGAGAGGAAACGGGAACAATGAAGAGAAAGAATGAAAAGAAAGTGAAGACCCCTGAGAAATACACAAAGAAATGCAGGGCGTAGGTGTGGATGAACTGGAAACCTGGCTTATATTTACACACACACAGACACACACACCCACATCAACACGCACACGCACCATTTTATAAGGGTGAATTGTCTCTCAGCCCTCTATTTCCATCTTAGCGCATATAATCCCCTGTTACTGTCGAAAACATGTATGACTTTTGATTTCTTTGGGCTTTATTATGCCAAGAAGATCAGAGCTCTCAGTGACAGTGACCTGATTTAGTGCTGTATGAATTACATCTCATTGCACCCATCCCCGCCCAGCACTCGTCTGCATTGGCCGGCTACCTTCTGGGACAGCTCAAGGTGGAAACTTTCTTTTGTGCCGTTTCTAAGCTAACCGTACAAGCCACCTATCACCCGTCTGTTTCTACAGGCTGCAGGCACACTAACATTAATGACTTAAAGCTGTCCAACTTGGCCCAGAATGAATCAAACAAATGGATAATTAACTTAAAATAAATGTGGTCTTAACTGCAGGACAAGTGTGTCTGTATTACTGTGTCACTACATCATAGTGTAATACAACTGGATGCATACATGTTGTAAAAATACACTTGTGTTGATATTCGTTACATTTTTCTCATGTATGTGTGGGATCTTTGTTCCTTGGACAAACGGGAAAAGCCATAAAACGGATTCTCACGAGGACTGAAGCAAGACATAGCAAGGATACAGCGCCTTCATGTGGCTTAAAACACATACTACAGCAGAGAACTTCAGTATTTTCAGACACAAGTTACTTGAATCGTAAAGAGCCATGGTATGAAAATTAAAAGTTATATAGAAATATAAAGATTTATATTCCAATAAAGTGCGCAACTCTTGACCTACTCCTGATTTCTTTATGACCCAGACATTCTTGTAATTTTTTAAAGCGGTCTTGAGCTGTAGGTCTCTAGGCTTTGGCTACTTCACTCATACTTCACAGTCCAGTCTTTGTATCTGACCATTTTCAGAAGAATTATGTTTAAGTTACTTAGAAATTATTCTTAAATCATTCAAGCACAAAAAGGGAATCTATAACTCAAGGGACGAATCAGTGCTGTTGCTACACACAACAGACGACTTGAGCTATTAGTCCAAAACTAAGGATATCTTGGCATGTTCAGTGTCTCCTTGAAAAATTAAGTAAATATGACAAATATGACAAATGGAGGTTGTAGGCTTCAAAAACGCTATCTACCGCAGATGAAAAGCATCTAAAAGTCCTTTCCTTAAGAAATATTGGGAGAAATACAGCAAATCCCTGACACAGGTCCAGTCCAGGTCAGGAGAGAAGTACAAAGGTGAGTGTCTAAAGCCATGATGGAGCCTCTGTCATGGGTTGGGTCTGTATTTCAGCCAGTGGTGTTGGGGGATCTTGTCAAAATGAATGGAATTGTGAATAATCTGATCAGCATGGTAAATGGCCTGCATTTGTATAGCGCTTTTCTAGTCCATAGGACCCCAAAGCGCTTTACACTACATTCAGTCATTCACCCATTCACACACACATTCACACACTGGCGATAGCAAGCTACATTGTAGCCACAGCTGCCCTGGGGCGCACTGACAGAGGCGAGGCTGCCGGACACAGGCGCCACCGGGCCCTCTGACCACCACCAGTAGGCAAACATGGGGTTAGTATCTTGCCTAAGGATATTTGGCATGCAGCCAGGATGCAGCCTGGGATCGAACCACCGACCTTTTGATTAGTGGCTGACCTGCTCTGCCACCTGAGCTACAGCCACAGCATAGTTTCATTTTTCCTAAACACGTAACGTAACGCAGACTACTAAAGCCATGCTGGTGGCAATACTGTCATTCATAGATTGGCGTCCCCAGAGCCCAGAACGCAACATCCCTGAAGCAGTGTAGGATCATCTTGACAGAGAACGGAACAAAAGGCAGTTGACATAAAAAAGCTTCTTCTTCAAGAGGCCTTCAAGACTAACTAGCAAAATTCCAAGAAGGCTTACCTGAAAGTGTTTATAAAAGTGAGCATACCAAATATTGACTTTCAAGCTTACTATAAATTGCCCTTATTTGCTGTATTCAATGTAGGTTTGCACAAGTTTAAATAAATCACTTCAATTATTTCCCACTTTCATGTTAAAATTATTCAAAAGTTCGAGATAAGTTTAAGCTCAAGACACAATATCTTTCGATAAGGATAATGATTTATGTGGTGCTTCTGTTTAGCTTACAATACTGAAAAACTGGAGAATAACTGGAAAAACTGCTTCTTAACGTGCAGACTTTAAATTAGACTACAGCCAATATAATCTATAAATAATGTATAAAGTGATTGCACATGTTGTCCTCATGCTTTTGATATCCCATGGCCTGGAATAAGGACAACTTTAGCCTTAGCAGGCATCTCATTCCAGTATGGCAGAAGCTCAAACTGGATACAAAACAAATATAACTTTTTCATGTTGTCTTTCCCATATCTTTATCAGGCCATTACCAGGAGACTGATAAATTATTCTGGACTGGTGATAGACTTTATATGATCAAACCTTTAAGTGTACTACTACAAGATTCACAAATAAGTGTACTGGGTGTACTTTCGTAAAGTTTTTTTTTTTTTGCAAAAGGGGAGGAGATAGCATTAAACCCGCTGGTCACTGTGGCCCATTTTTAAAGTCTGAAAACTTCATGGGACCCAACAAAACCTTTCTCTGATTACCCCACGAGCTGAGAATGAAACACTTTCTACTTTGTGTTTCTATCAATTCACTTATTTGGGAATCTCCGTTAAAACAATAATCTGTAATTTTAAAGTGCAGTACCTTCACGGCCCACAAGGGGCCGACAGACCACACTTTGGGAATCACGCTTTAATAACTTTGAAAAAGCCATCATCAGCAGCCATACGCCACATAACTGACATGGAAATGGTTGAGTGCAGAGATTAAAAACATTTAGATCTTTCTTGTAATACACTACAGTGACTTCTTCTTTACTTTATATCTATTTAGTATTTGTCCAGGACTGAATTATAGGAGAATTTGAAATTTCTGAATGTGTCTGTGGAACCTGTGGAAATGGAGGAAGCTATACAGATATGCATGATATACAGAATCATTTCATTTAAGCTCCATCTGAGAGGGTAAAATGTAGTAATTTAACAGCATTCTCAGCCTTCAGGTGTGCTTTAGTGCCACTGTCTTTATATGACATGCAGCACCTAATCATATCAGTCTTCAACATGTCTCAGGAGATTGATTCAGAATCTGCTCCAGCTTCTTATAAATCAAACTTAAGTGCAGTGATGTTTCAAAACCAGTTGTCATTTCCCCAAAGTAAACACTATCTGGGAACCTGCTGTGGAGTTCTATGTTTATTTTTGCATGGTGCGTGGTTGGCCGTCAGCCTGGGTGAAGTGAATCATAAGTTTCAGCTATTTCCTTGCCTTTCGTCAGGGCCCCTGCTCTCATGTGCTACTGTAAGAGTTATCGTTTACACACACAAAAAAAGGGTCTTTGTTTATTTCTATGACTTTCTACAGCGCACTATGCAAAGGCCCAAAATCCAGAGCCAAATAAATTCCTTTTGCTTTGTTTTGACTTTGTTTGGAAACATGATACCAAATACAGTTGTGCAGTGCTTTTATAGCCAGGGTTAAATGGTAGGGCTGTGCAGTATCTATATTTAAACAAAACACTCTAAGCCATAAAGTAAATTCACTGTGGTCCAGTTTTCCTAAAGAAAGGACATTTCACCTAAAAATGCTCACTCATGTAGTGTTAACCATCACGCTGTTTGTCGACGTGGTCTAGCTCTGAAGCCTCAAACAATCCACTTTTGAGGGACAAATTTAGAGTCTTAGAATGAGAAAAGATGAAAATGTTGATGGTTGATGACATTACATTTACAAGTGAGACCTCTGCAAATAAACACCTGTTTTTTGGGAGGAAATTAGCAAAGTCATTGCTGTTTGGCTGACAGCTGGAGGACTGCAAAAGATGAGAAAAGAAAAGAAAGAAAGAGAAGGCTATTATAACCAGATCTAGGTTATAGAAATGACGGTAAAATTTTTTTTAATTTAAAATCAGTTATAATTATGGTTTCCAACAATTATGAAATAAGATAATTGAGAAAAGAAATTGCATCATTTTTCCTTTCTTATATATATTTTTTCACCATAATTGAGCAGCCCTGGTGACAGGTAATAAAAGCTAATCTAATCTAAAAGCTAATCATAAGTATCAATCTTTAAAAGATACTGGAGCTCTTAGACACTCTGCAACACTTTTCATAACACCCAACTATGCTAAGGCTGAGCAGTATCAATAAGTTTACAACTAAAAATTTGCAATAAATGTAGCTAGCAGCGGAGTAGCTAGCAAACCTATTTTCCTTGTAACTTTATTGACAAAACTGATAATAAAATAATAAGAATATAAACTGTTATTATATAAAAAATATAACAAAATAACTAACATGATGCATAACTGAAAATAAATAAATACATAAAAAAATCACATGATGAAGTATCTTCTCAATTATAGCTGATTAGCTGCTTAAGCTAACATTAGCTTAAAAGGAAAGTTTAAACATGATAACTGCTGTATAAATTAAGTAAACTGTCAATATCATGAAAACTAAATTTGAAGCTTCTTATACTAAAATGTAGGAAAGGCTACATTTTAGCATAGCAAAGGCTAGTTGACACAAATCAGTCAATCACCAGTCAATCTTCCAGTTGTAGAAGGAAACATTAACTTGAATAACCACTTGTTACAAAAGAGACATGCAGAACAGCATCTCAAAACAAACCTTGAAGCAGATCGGCTACAGCAGCAGAAAACCACAGTATGTGCCACTCTTGTCAGCTAATAACAGGAAACTGATGCTATTCACTGGGGCTTAACAAAATTGGACAATAGAAGATTGGAAAAACATGTTCTGGAGAGTCTCACGTTTGCTGTAACATCCAGATAGTCGATCAGCGTTAACAAAATGAAAGTATGTCAGGGGTGTGGAAGCATTCCTGGAGGGGGTATTTACTTGGAACTCTTTGAGCCTCTTGGTACCTATTGAGCATCATTTAAACTCTCCAGCCTAGTTGAGTGTTGTTGCTGTTATTTCCAGCTCTTTATGACCACAGTGTGTCTGTCTTCTCATGTTTCCTTCCAGCACATCTCAATCTGGTCACCTTCGGGATGTGGTGGACATGGAGATTCCTATCATGTAAGATGTGAACACTGAAAATCATCATTTACATTAAATTCGCAGTTGATACAGTCTGATTTTATCATGTCAGCATAGTCTAGAGCCTTGTAAGATGTTTGCAAGTAAGGAATTTAACTTATACTGAGTCAAAATAAAAAACAAAAGTTTAAAAATGCTGTAAGAATCGAGAACATAATGAAAGCTCAAAGCTGTGATGCCCTGTCTTGCAGCTCCTCAGTACCCCTGATCTGAATGGTGGAGAAGGAGAAGCAAAGTTAGAATGACTTTTAGAGCCACAGTAGCAGCCTTAATGGGAAATACATCTGATTGAAATACACCAGAATGATCTTTTAATATGCTTAGCTGATGTTTTAACTGGGAGAGTTTCATGCCAAGATGTAGATAGACATCCACTGTGAGTCACAGAAGACTGTCTGTGGGAAAAAATAATTGTCTTCCAGAATAAGGGACATCAGAAAAAAGACTCCTTGCTCATAGTAACTATGACTGGAAAAAAATGTCCTTCTTCTGGGATTGAGTTAATAATTACATGATTAAGAACATGAAGAACCAAAAAACCATTAATAAAGATATTAGAGATACATGACTGAACAACTTAAGCAGAGAAGCTGCTTATGTGTAACTAAGGAGAAGGGTTCAAAGAAGCAAAGAAGACCCTAATAAACCTTCGGGTACATCTTTCTTCCATGTTTTTACAAACTGATACACAAGGCTTAGCAAATACCAGTAAATCAAAAAGCAACTCAACAAAACTGTACTGAATTTGTTTAGAGCCTGATCTGCCAAGCTAGATCAAGAGGTTTTGTCAAGTGTGGATGCTCTGACATGGAGAAATATCAGTTTCAGTTTTACCCAGAACATTATTGAATAGATATGTTAGTTTCATCACGTTGTTTCATGTATGCACACGGATGTCTCCACAACCAAAGTTATTTAATCATTTAACAATCTAGGACACTAGTATTGGTTTACTCAGCAGGAACTTCATTAGGGACACTTTACTAGTACAATGTTGGACCCCCTGTTCCCTTCAACTGCATTAGTTCTTCATGCCACAGATTCAAGAGAGTGCTGGAAAGATTCCTCACACAGCTGCTGCATTTGTTTGGGTGTATATGAATTTCCCATTTCACCACGTACCAAAGGTGCTCTACTGGACTGAGTTTGACTCTGGTGGTTGACTACAATTAACTCAGTGACATAAGAAATCAGTTTTAGATGATTTGAGCTTTGTGAGATGATGTGTTATCCTGCTGGAAGCACCCATCACAAGTGGGCACACTAATTACAAAGGTATAGGCGTGGTCAGGAAATCATTTAAACAAGCTTAGTTGATACTAAAAGACCTAAAGTGTGGCATGATAAACCACCAGCATCCTGAACCACTGATACCATGCTTTCATATTGTTTATGCCAAAACTGACCTTACTATGTCACCGCAGAAAGTGAGACTGATCTGATCAGGCAACGATTTTCTTCTATTGTTCAGTTTTGGTGCAACTATATTGCAGCCTCAGTTTTCTATACTTAGCTGACAAGAGTGGATCTAGGTATGGTTTTCTGCTGCTGCAGCCCATCTGGCTCAGGGTTTGATGTGTTGTTTATGCTCTCCTGCATACCGTGGATGTAACCAGTGGTTATTTGAGTTACTGTGACTTCCTATCAGTTTAAAGCAGCCAGGCCTTTCCCCTCTCTCCTCTGGCATCATAATCCCCCAAAGAACTTCTACTCATGGGATATTTTCTCTTTTTCAGACCATTATTTGCAAAACCTAGAGAAGGGTGTGCAGGAAAATCCCAGTTGATCAGCACATTCTGAAATACTCAGACCTGCCCACCTTGCACAAACAACCATCCCACGTTCAAATTAAATTAAATAACATTTGATCCCCATTCTGATGTTCAGTTTGAACTTCAGCAGGTCATCTTGTTCAAGTCTGCACTGGGTTGCTGCTATGTGCCCGGGTGATTAGATATTTGCTGTAGCGAACGGTTGAACAGTACTAAAAGAGACGTATTACTGCGGTATTAGGTACTACTACTGTACCTAATGAAGTGGCCACTGAGTGTACATTTCATTGGTTCAGGTTTTGTACATTCAGTGAGAACTATTATTAGTGGGATATTTCAACATGCTTAAAAAAAACATGGAACTTCCCAGATTTTCTGAAAGCAGATCCAGGGTCAAAGAGGAGGTCAAAAGGTCAAAAGTAGAGATAAAAGTTGAAATGTGAAAATTCAGTTTTATACTTCATAGAGTTTTATTGAAACTAAATGAATAGTTAAGGAAGAATGATGAAATGAAAATTGCCTGGCCTTATGCGGGACATTTTTTGCCAAATTTCAGTGGCCAAAATGTATTTGAGTTTTTTCTGGTTTCAATTAAGAACTGACTTACTGACTTAGGTACATGCCATGAAACCAGAGCCAACCAACAAATTTAAGCATCATTTTTAGTTTCTTGTAAAATTAGCAAAGTTTGACTACATTTATTTGTAATGCATTTGACTGTAGACCACTGAAGTAAGAAAAAACACAAAACATCTAGCTTCTTTATTTAAACTGAACTGAGCTATTATCATGTTCATCAGCCTTTCAGTTACTTTGTATAACATCTTCAGTGCAATCAAATAATATAATCTAGTGAAGCAGGAAAAATAACACACACACAAAAAATTCTAAGACCCCGCCAGCATATGGCAGTCTGAAAAAAAAACTAGAGGAGGAGGAGGGTGCTGATGAAGATGGCTCATGTTGCAATCTTCCACAGAGGTTTTGTTGACTGTTGTGCAGGGGAGAGCTCATCAGCGTGAAGGAGAGAAATGTGAATACGTGGAGACGAGGGGCACTGCAGTGTATCTGCTCATTAGGCGGCCAACGCTGTAATTCAGCGAGCGAGCAGCTCTGCAATCAGGGGCCTATTCATTAGCATGGGGGGCCCGCTTTCATCTGCAACCACTTGAGGCTGCCAATCACAGAGGCGGACGCATGACAGCATGACAAAAATGGGTCGACTTTAGCGTTCGGGGATGCTTGTGCATGGAGAGAGACATGCCTAAACGCTGCCTTAAGCGCTCGCGTCTGAGAGGGGAAGAAATGTGCGTTTTTACAGTGTAGTGCTGGCAGGTGGCCCAAGCTGTGTCAGCCTGATAATCATCTCTGCTCAGCATGAAGACAGCTTTTGTTCTGAGATTTCACAAGGAGCAGCGTCGTTTCAGTGAACAGGTTTCCTCCTGGATTGAATTGATTGAAAGCGATTGATTAGAGGAAAGTTTGATTTAAGCGCAAAGTTTAGGAAAGAACAAGAGCACTGAGATAATACAGCACTCATATATACATTAAAATCAGCCTCAATAGACACTCAAACACACCTGGCCCAGCCAACATATGGACATCTTTAATTAAATCTCTGAGGAGTATAAAGGAACCATTGTGTGTGTGTGTGTGTGTGTGTGTGTGTGTGTGTGTGTATGTGTGTGTGTGTTTATCTGCTGTCTGCTTAAGGCAGCAGGGGCTCAAATGGACTTTCCTGCTTCTTTTTTACAAGCAACAGGAGGAAGACTACCATCAGTGGAAAGTATGTCAGTTCACTGATCCTGGTGTTTCTGGATTTTTGTGCAAATAGCTATTTCATTTCACAAGATATAAAATACAAACTAGGAATCTAAATAAGCAGTTATTTACTGTGCATTTATGTCCTTTAAATGGATCATTCTTTATACACAGAAAATAGCTTTTCACTTTGATTGCAAACAGTCAATTTCTGTAGGTAAAGAGTCATCTTCAAAACTTACCACTTGTCAGAAAATGTGCTAATGCTAACATTTGTGCTAATCCTAAATATATCTGTATCTATAAACCACATCAGAAAACTGGTTTAATATAATAAAAAATCTCTAGTAAATCAATACGCACCCTATTCTTTTTAACTGTATACTGGTCACATGGTCACACATGTGATCTCTTATTTGATTTGTTAAACTCTACAGAACCTGACAGGGGTCTTCTTGAGCAGGAATGTGAAATTGCACAGGTGCCGCACTCTTGGATTTGCTGTTAAAAAGCCCCCACATTGATCCGGTTTTGAAAATACACATGTAACGATATGCTTTAGCTTGAAGTATCCCATTCACTCTTTGCCATCACGGCGCCTTAAGTGCTGTCAATCAGTATAACAGCTGTAGATACTCTGTGCTAAAAGAGCTCATAAAAGCCGACAAACTGCCCAATCGATGGCCACGCTTCGAGTGAAAACGGCTATAATCGTTTTCACAGTGGGATTGATCACATTTCCTGTAAAGTACAGCGTGTAAATTGGAGATGATGTGTAGGTTTGTCGTGGGATATTGCTCTTAATAACAGGTTACTTTAGGTACTTAGCCTCTGACAGGTGACCTTTAGATTTAGTGGTTTTGAGTGTCCTCATACAACATCGCATTTTTCTACTCCATCTTCGACAAGCTGTTGCATTTTCAATCACACACACACTTACGTATAAACACTTTACTCCTTGCTCTTCAAGTCAGCCTGATTGTCTATTATTCAAACACTAAAACCTTCATAAGGGATCTGATACATTTTATTAAACCATGGCCGTATTTACAATGTACAGTAACTGAATTTTTCCATTTCAAGACACATTCAAAAGTGCGTTTTTAAAAGTGAAGTTTTGCTCTGAATAAATAAGAGTTTCCATTTTCTGACAACAATACAACAACAAACAACAATAAAGCTGCAAATGTGCTCATCACCAGTACAAAATGTAAAAAAGAAAAATGCTGAGGTTTTACTGTAACACTGCTACAACCACTCCTCTTTTCTTCTGTTCTTTAAGATCATGTTGGAGCAATTAAAATATCTTGTATGAAAGTGAAAACCAATTCCGATGCAATGTTTCGTGTCCCGTGGAAAAAAAAAAAAAAAAGGAAAATAAAATAAAAGTGGTCTTCTGCATTATAAAAAAAAAAACAAGGCAAAATTAAAAAGTAACTCCTGTGTTAGCCTGAAGGCTTCACCACAGTTTACTCAGCAGTCTCACAATGAAAAACCCGACTGATTAGAAAGCGCGGTCCTGCCGTCACCCGAGGACTTGACTTCCAAACGGAGCAAATTGCTGACAGGGCGTCCCGAAGGATTTTTTTTCCCTCCACAACATCATCAGAGTGTCGATGGTGGAAAAGTAGACACAGCAAGTCAGCGGCTGATGGGAAGTTGTGGTAAAGAGATGGACGGGTGGGTCAAGTGGCCCGGAGCAGCGAGGACAGAGAAGGGATGAGCTGCACAAAGAAAGAGAAACAACATGAGCTTGGCAAGCAACATGACCACGTTATTATAATTAAGCTGAACAAAAATGCTACTGATGACTGACATAAATACTTAAAGCATCAAAATAATGAGATAAACCACAGAGAAGAAGGCTCAGAGTGAATGTTTCAAAGAATAGTTCAAAATCACAAAATATTCCCATATAGGGTTTTAAAACCTACAAAACACACCTTATACTATTACAGCATTTTTATAAAAGTGTAACTTCACTGGATGTAATCTGTACCTATGAAATACTTGCTGATACCCACATAGTGTACAGTGGATGTTGCTGGTGTTGTCACCAGCAACGTTCTGCACAAGCTGTTCACAAATAACTTCCACCCAACAGCAAATTTGTCCTGTGGTCAGTCTGAAGAACCTGGACTGGGTGGAGATGAGGTGGGTGGATGTTTAAACTGTGAAGTCCACCCAACAGTGATTAGTTATTTATAGCTTTCTTCTCCCAACCTACACTTTTGTAAACAACATGTTTCTAAACTTAAGTTTTGGCATCCAGTTTTTACATCACCATTCCTAAATGATTTCTAAACTTTATTTCTTTATTATTGCTGTTTTTTTTCTGTTGTACATATGCAAATATAAAGAAATTTCAAAATCAGAAAAAAATTTTTTTACTCAAAACAAACATGTAAGTCTGTCATTGTTTTTTAATGTGAAGCTATTTTGGGTGCAAATATTTATAGCTAACGTTTTTTAACATTCACTTTAAGTTCAGTGCACAAATAGAGTAATACATGTTAAAAATCAGTTAAACACAAAAGAAATTAGGCTCCTTGTTCTTTTTTATGTAGTAATCTTTGCAGTTTTATTACCTTGTGACCACAAAGATGTGCAGGCTAAAAACTTTCTATACTTTACAATGCTAAAAAACTAGCACAGTTTTCTCTTTTAACTTATTTTCTAGTACAAATGTTTAATAAACAATATTCTAAGCCACATATTATTTCATGGCGCTTGAACAGAAAGTTGTTGTTTTTTGCTCAGCTAGTTTAAAACTTGTGTGCAAAGCGATTCCAGTGAACATTTAAGTACCATGAACACAAGTGGAATTTACCAGCAATGACTGAAAGTCTGATAAATACATTTTTCTGTTTTGTTGCCAGAAATCAAAACAAAATTCTGATGAGAAAAAACAAACAAACCAGAGAGGGGATCCCTCCTTCACAGTCCTTCAGATTTCCATGTTAGCAGTCAAATGTTTCCATTATTTTACTTTAAAGCTTCCCTTAGAGCTCCAACACTCGATGAAATTTTCAGCTTCCACCCCAGAATAAAGCACCGTTTATCTCCCATGCAAATCATGATATTGCAAACATGAAATTCGCCATTATTCACAAGAGGTCACCAGAGTGGATGGCTCCCCATATTTGATTTGGCACGATCCCAAAGGGATTTGTGTCTCCTCCAGGTCTCAGACCAGGAATCGTTTGTGTGTTGGGTGATTGTGTTTCACATGTAAAATAATTACATCTTTCATGACTTTCCTTCCTTAAAGGAAGCACGAAGTAGCCTCCTTACATACTTCAAGTTCCTACTTAGGGGTTGCACTTGAGTAATTCGGCTTCCACCTGTGCATAGTTTATGATATAAAAGAGAGAGATTGAGGTAAAATGTCACATTTAAGCAGTGGAAGCTGATCGTTCACCTGCCAGGAGTGAAAAAAGGACCCTGCATTAAATGGCACTAGCAGACGATTAAAGACTTGACACTCACTGTCCAGGTATCCATGCAGGGCCAGCAGGTGTGGTCGGTCTGGGCTGCTGAACGGTGAATAGTGGATATCTTCTGGCAGTGACGGGGGCATCCTGGACAGCGGGGCGCTTTGAGAGAAGCTGCTCTGAGGCGGCTGCTTTTTGTGTCGCGCCCGGCAGTTCTGAAACCAAACCTGTAAAAAATATTACTGATAATGTGATCGTGCAAAATGCAGGTGGATATGATCAAACGCTACAACAACGCTGAGCAGGTCCCGGGTTCAGATTCCCCTCACCACACCCCATTAATTTCTTCATCTAAGCCAGGTGATAACTCCAGTTTGATGTGTGAGTGTTTTACTCTGCAGCTTAATGGTGTTAGTGTTTAAACTGGCCTCTCTGTAAAGTACAACAATGGTAATTGTGTTTTATTGGTCTTAGAGTTGAAATGGAATCATTCCCAGAGGGGTCATGTTTTTAAAGCACTAACAGTGAAAAGAAAGGAAAACTTTCTCAAAGATGTCTGCTTTTTCTTTTGGAAACCCTTAAAATCAAAAACTTTTGGGTGGAAATTAAGTCATAATAAGACAAAGCATCATCAGAGCAAATTGCAAGAAAAGCATTGCGAGGTACGAGTCCGTTAGCATGTGAAGTTTTAATGTAAGAATAATGGGATCACCCTTTTAAAACTCTGGATACTAAACAGATAATATTATACCGTGATTCCTCAGTTTCTTTAACTTATGATCCTAAAACATCAAGTTACAATCACAAATTTGTGTTATTAAGTGTGATTATTAACCAGTTTCCAGGAGCCTGAAAAAGCAAAACCATCCTATTCTTTTCTATCACGCTTATATTACATGAAAACTTTTTTTTGTTTGATATAATGTAGAAGTTGAACCATAGTGTATCACCAGATTTGACCATAGCCTACCTGTATGACTCGCCTGCTCAGTCCCGTCATTTCTGCCAGTTTCTGCAGCGTCTGAGCATCAGGGTTGTTGTCCTGGGCAAACTGAGTCTGCATCACCTGCGAACACACAAAGCCACACACAGAGGGCATGAAATGGCAAGTAACACTGTGCTGCACACATACACAATCATATGTATCAGAATGGTGCTAACCTGCAGCTGCTCTGCAGTGAAAGATGTCCGTGCCCTCTTGGCTGGTTTTGGTTGGCAGTCCTGATCAGAAGGTAGTGCTCCTTCCAGAGTCAGTCCTGTGCCTTAAGATAGACACAGTAATCATTCACTAATTAAAATGCAGTCATCAGAGTGCAAAGTTACACAAAGCAAGTTAAAGGAAAAGAAAATCTTATTACAATGTCCCAAAATGGAAGATTTACTCAGTAACATAATTAAAATGTTTTCTTGCCAGCGGCCGCACTATCCAAAGTATTTACACCATTATGGGATACGTTTGAATCACTGAGAGCACAGCAGAGTGAGAAATGAAGGAATTATTCCTCTATTTGTCTTTCATCGAACGTCTCTTATTATTGTTAGCCCTCCTCAAAACTTCCTTTTTTCCAGGCTCTCTTAACCTCTACACTCTCTCTGTTTTCAGACCCTCGCAACTTAATTTTAGTCCAACAAGTTAACAGGAGGGAATTTAGATAGTCAAAGTAAAGCAAAAGCAATTCAGAAATTTTACACCAGTTAAAATGATGAATCCGAAATCCAAACACATCAAGAAAAACATTCCATTCAACTGATTATTTGCATTACATCGCTGTTAAAAAGGGCTGAATAGCTCGAGAGCAACTGAAGTAGAAGAGGTTTAGAGCTTGAGCTGCTCCTTCTGTTACTGAGGCTTAAACCAAGGCTGGGTTACAAAACAAGTGAAGTCATAAGTACACAGGGGCCTCAAAAGCCCCCTCGGTTTACTCCAAATTATTTAATTAATAACAAATAAGTTTGAAATCTGAACCACTGAACCAGCGTGTCAGCCATGTTGGTTCTTCAATCTTGTAGCCCGATTCTTAAAGATGTTTGGACCAATTAACACTCCAAAAGACATTTGTGATATTATTCCACAAACGGATCAATGATGACTTACTATCAGTAAGATTGCTTCTTCTCTCTAATTACAAAGTCAGGCCGTGCAGAACAAATAAAAATCTTCTTATATCTTGTCAAAGACCACAAAAATGTTTCATTAACCAAAAAAAAAAAAAAAAATCCCTCAGAATTGCACAACTAGACATTGTGTATGATTCAGGTTTTGCCATTCATCAGTCATCAAAAATCTGCATTTCTAGTGTGCCTAAATACTAGCAGGTACTTTCCCCTCAGCGGTTTTAGCTGGTAATCCAACCTCAGACATTCATCTTCAATGTCTGTGAGATTAACTTTCACTGGTTGGGTTACCGTTCTCTGCAGCTCTGCGTAGATTGTCCAGCATGATGTCGTAGTGGCTGCGGCAGAGCACCCTGCCCTCCACCAGGCCGAACTCCTCCCCGGTCGACAGCTGCCTCTTGCAGGAGAAACAGGCGAAACAGGCCAGGTGGTACACGCTGCCCCGAGCCCGTCGCACCCAGTCACTGGCGTACACCTGTCGGCCACACTGGGCGCACTTAGTGCCGAACCTACTGTGAAGAAGAAAAGCACGAGCAGGTGAAGGCTGGCTGCAGGTTACAGAGTTCAAGAAGGGATATTCTGGTGTCCAACCAAACTCTATTCTATATTTGTTAAATTTTGTTAACACACAAAAAGACTAAAAAAACAGTTTGACTATATAGAACAGCAAAATATGAAATAATTAGTTTTACTGTTTTGTGTAACATCTGTGCGGAGGAGTCGTATTACTGATACGATCTTGCATCATCTGCTCTCAATAAAGCTTTAGTTTTTGAACATGACTTATCTTAGCATGATCCAACATCTCTGTTTGGGGTAATTAAACATTGCACACACACAGATTGTTTGTCCACCAAATAGAATCTGCATGTAGCCTGAAAGGTACAACCCAGGACAAAAACAATGACTCAACATGATCTCACTGAGTGTATGAACATTTCTGGTGCAGAAAGAAAAGCCAGTGAGATTTTGGAAAACTGGAACCGTGAAAAGTGAAAGGTGGAGGCATTCCTCCCACCAGTGGAAACTAAATGTCCTACGCAGAGATTTCTGTGAGTCACTCGGTTTGAAGTAACTGGACTGAAGAATAAGTGAGTGTAAGATAATAAGTGTCCTCTTTCTCTTTGAGTGATTTGTGTGAGATGCTGGGTAAGAGGATGTGGGAGAGCAGGCAGTGGCAACAGACTGCTACATCTCAAGATGATTGAATTTTGTATATTTTTAAAAAGTCAATCAAAAGAAGTTCAAATTAAAATAATAGCCATCACTTCCATTAGAAAGAACCACAAAATTAGCCAGTAAAACTGTTGATTTTGCACATTTCGCCAGTTTTCTATCAAATTTGCAAATACTCAAAAGGCCAAAACTAACTGAAATGGAAAGGGACATTTAGGGCAGCCAGCTGGTAATCAGGCTGTTTCCTCTGGAGGCTTTTGGTCATTAGGTTTTATGAGAGTAAGCAGATAGAAACACAAGAAGTCATTTTTAAAACATTGTTTTACTGGTGATTTATTCTATTTTCTTTTTTTCAATTATGACTCTAAAGCCAAATCATGTTGAGACCAAAAGATCAACTTGGAGAGCAAAAATCAATAAGCTGTAAAAACAGCTGGACATTAATTTAATTTAGGTGCAATAATTTATCACATAAGCACAATAATGTTTTATGGCAAGTTTTTTCTACTCTATTAAATGAAGGATTAAATGTAAAATATTTAGGGAAAAACACTTTCCACCCTTTCCGCATTTTAAAAGGTTACTTTTTGTATTTTTCCCCCAAATAATTGAAGATATGTAGAGTCTGCCCAACGAGTCTGGCTGTGTAGATTTCTATTGATATGATAAGACAGGCGGGTGCTGTTAAAAATGGCAAGATAAATAATCTGTATCAGCATCATGCTTTTAGTGAAATACACATTTTTCATTTGTTTATTCTTTTCCGTAAAGAGGAATTAATGCGCCGCGTTGTTTATTAATAAGACACGTTTTTAGATATTCTCAGTTAAATGGAGTGGCATCGAAACCACCAAACTAAATCGTCGCATTTATTTTTCTGAATAAATTACATCGATCAGGCAAAAAAGCGACCTACACTTTACTAAATTTTTTAATTATTATACATTATTCTTTAATAATTGCCAAATTTAATATTAATCCTATAGAAACGATAACTAATGATTAATAAGTTTCCATTCAGGCCTTATAGAAAAATAAACACATTTCAGTGCTGTGGCTGTTATCAAATTACATATCGGAGTTTTTATGTTTTAACGGTCGAAAAAGCTCTAAGGAAAAATAGTAAGAAAATATTAAGAAAAATATTAAAATGTCAAGAAAAGCTTATAAGACTCTTACAGGCAGCTTTGGAAAACTACAGTCGTCGTAAAACATCAGAGCTCTTACCTGAAATAATCGAGCTTGCAGTAGATTTCTTTGTTTTTAACGTAGCAGCTGCTGTGTTGGCGCAGAGACGCTCTGCACACTGAACACTCCAGACAGCCCAGGTGCCAGTTCAGGTTGTTGACCTGAGTAGATTCAAACACACACACACACACACACACACACACACACACACACATTGACATATCACACTCCGATAGCTCTCTTAATCGAGATGCTCAACTAGAAATTAAACCGCGTTAGAAAAAAAAAAACTAAAACAAAAAGCATTTGAACAGTTCTGTACAGTCTTCTTTGGAATTCTACACTAACTGGGATTTTCTTCGAAAAGAAAACAGACATGAAGAAAAATGGACAGCAACCTCAGGAAACGTTTGCAAAATGATCATTTCTGTCATTATCAGTGATTTCCTGAAGACAGGGATGTGAAGAGAAGCTTACGCTTAAATAAAAAAACAAAAACAAAACAAATCTTACTTCTCACTGTAGGTTTTACGGGTTAATTTCGCACCTTCAGTAGGTAGCGGTCGTGGATCTCCATGCCGCAGCTCGCGCACTGGTTCTTTGCCGCCGGAGGAGGGCAGAGGCAGGCGGCCTCCGACGGGCTAGACTCCCCGGACTCCTTCTTCACCTCCGATTTAGACTGCGCAAAGACAACAAAATAAAATTACATGAAATAAAAGAAATAATAAATAAATAAAATAAATCACTTTTATAGCAAATACAGTTTCTTGCATCTTTTAGATTTTATTAAAAAAAAAAAAAAAACCGTCAGTGAAATATGTAAATCCTAACCAGAGACGTGGTACCAACATGAAGATCCAGTCCAGAAAAAAACATTGATATCAAACAAAAAAAATAACTCGATCTGGTTTGCCAGTGAGTGCTAACTATTTCTGTGTATATTTACTAATAATTTCCCCGTATATGTTGTATGGTATTTCGCAATTTCAAGTTTCATAAAATTACATGAATCTGTATCTCAGCCTAGAACCTTTGCAATATGTGAACTCCAACCGCAAAAGGAAAGTGGATAAACTGAGTTTTGGCGTCTTTACGCTCCATCTCCTCCCGATTAAACCTGCGCTTCCGCCAAATTAACTCTATCCCGCTACGAAAATAAATAAATAAAATAGGGAGAGTCAATGAAAGACAAAGAAATGAAAAGGTTGAAAACCAAACTCGTCCAGATGTTTGTGACTCACCATTTTCGGATCTTGAAGGCTGCCTATTTGGAGAAGAGATGGAGCTTGCTCTGCGCATTACGCATCTCTGCCCCAACCCACACTATATCCGGTCCAAAACAAGGAATAACAGTTTCTCCTGCATTTAAACCCTGGCAACAAAAGAAATTTTGATGCAATTAGGAGGGGAAAAACTATATATGATCGATCATTCCTCTTGTGCACGATAGGAGGCTGTATTCCCATGCAATCAAACGCAGTGAAAAGAAAGGATGGCACTATATCTGCAATTAGCGGTAGATTGAAATGCTTCGCTTGATAAGAGGCAACCCGAGTGTCAATTTCATCTGTCAATCAAAAAAAAGCAACCAAGCCACCAAGCTAAGAGAGAGAAAAAAAGCGCCACATCCTAATTTCAATAGCCGTATAATCGAAAATCGAAAAATCTCAAAGTGAAGAGGCTCAATTGGAGATCGGTCTATTCATAACAGACAATGTGCAGAAACTGCAGCTGATCTTGAGACATAAAGGAGCTTGATTGTCTCTTTCTCGTGATGGACCCATTTAAGTACTTGAGGCTCCCCTGCGTGATTACAGCTGCATTCATAAACTGCCAAAAAATCTGCGTTTGGGTGGCAATCCGGACTCCGTGTTGTCCTTCATTCCTCGAAATTAACACGAATGCAAGATTATGTTAATTACCAGCTACGGTATAAATATTGGAGGCAGTAAAATGAAGCGAGAGGGCCTATGGGAACATAAAAACATATACTTCATACATAGAAAACCTCCCAAAAGCAGAGAAAACATCGTCCGATGAAAGTTTTTCCAAAACATCACAGGTAAAATATCCAAATAATTCCGGGGACCATGTTTTTTTTGTTCTCCCAAGGGCTTCCTTCTGTTTTTCTGCATTCAACACAAAAATAATAATAATAATCCAACTTCATTCACTCTGCAGGACAAACCAGTGGCTCCAGTGACCCTCCCAAACAGCCTCCCAGTTCTGCTGTTCCTCCCCGCCTCGACTCGGAGTTTACACCCAGTTCAGTCAGACAGGATGTGATGCTGCACGCTGGACCAGCAGATCTCCTTTCTCACAGGAAAATGTACATTTAGCGCATTAATTCGAGAAAAAACGAGCGAACACCCGCTAATTAACTGAATTTCTTCATTTGGATATAAAGGTCGCAGCTTTGAGGCCACTTCATTGAAATCGCTTCCATGCATAAGAGCTGATTGCAACTTCAGGAGTTTAATGACGCCTGCAGTGATAATAATCAGTCATATAGAAATTCTCTTAATTCTTCTAAAATGGTTTAAGTGTTATACTTTTTTGCATTATCAGAATGAAAAAAAAATCTATTTGTGATCCTATAGGATATAGGAAATGCTGCTCTACAGAAATTTAAGGTCTATTTAGAGTTTAAACGGCATATAATTAGACCCAGAAGATTTCTATTCATACTTTTAGAGAGTCCATGTTCAGCGCTTTAGCAAATAAGTGAATACTGTTCATAAAATATACATTTGGGGTACAAAAGTAATATTATGTGAGTTAAAAAAGTTTCAGTGAGAAGATGAAGTCCTTCTGCTTAATGACAGATTCAAGTGACGCCATACATTTTGGGGATATTCTAACAAACATGATTTCCTCCAGAAATGGTTCAGTGAGGTTAACAACTACTCTTCAAGTAGTTGTATTAAAACTGTTTTGGGGGTATCTTATATTTGCACTAATATGAATAATGTTTTGTAGTGATGCAAAGCAGAGGGCGGAGGATGTCGTCATAGAATAGACTACTTGATCGTGATGAAGGAGACTTTGTAAAGATGTCCAAGCAAAGCACTGAGAAAACACCCCCAGACTTAAACAGTCCCACCACAAAGTTTCACTCATACCCTGAAGGATAAAATTCTCCAGCTCTTTCTTGGACACCTTTCTATTGCCTGTCAGAAAAGAAACATGCTGATATAACTTTGTTCACCTCAAGTATTTGGCACTGGTCTCCTCCAAAGAAGGGGTTTTGTGATGCTTCTCCTCCACTGATACCATCGATCAGCCTTCATTTGACAGGATTTTTGCTGGCCGAGTTATTTAGGTCTTCATCTATGATGTTTTTTCTCTTTTTTCTCTGTTATGCAGCTGCTTTTCCACCACTCAGTGAACAGGCTTCATGTTTTGATCTTCCAATGGACACTTTTGTTCTCCCTGATCATGCTTTAGAAAATGATCCAATAATCTACACAGTATTTTTACAGCGCCTTGCAGTGAACCCATGATTTGGTGCAGAGAAAGCCCCTCATTGCTTAGAATAACAGTTTTACTTCCAACACTTAAACTTAGTACTGATGACACGTTTCCCAGCATCACACTGCTACTTAGTAAACTAGAGAGGCAGCTCTTTCTTGGCTTTTATTATCCCTGACTGATGGTTTCTGTTGATCTGCTGCCATGTTTGCCACCTGCACTGACATTTTTAGGCTGAGAAATACCACAGGAAATTAAATATAATGTTACTGGTCCAATTGGCAGTATTTTAGAGACAATATTAAAGTTTGATTGAATCTCAGGAACTCTGAGGTAATTTAATCAAACTGAACGACATACAAAAACACTTGAATCTAAGGGACTCTGCAGTACTGTGATCGTTGTGGATACCTATTCTCATGCTTACTTACACATTTGAACAATGAAGGGACGTGCAGAGCACATCCTCTACCAAGTCCACTTTAAAGAAAGTGAACTGAAGCAGTGCCAACATTTTATGGTTTCTTCCTTTGCCTATGCTCCACCTCTTCTGTAAGTTTCATGAAATTTAGCTCGGTCGTTTTTGTATAATCTTACTAACAAACAGACAGTCAGCACTGATCACACACCTCATTCTGCTTGCATCCCCACAGGGATACTTAAGAGGCTTCATTGTTTAACTGCAGTCATTTATATGATGTTTTATGTTGTTGCTAAATATGCTAAAATGGCAACATGTTACGACTGCCACGTTCACTTCAGTGTTTCCTGAGGTCATGGAGGACAAATAACACCTTAGCTGTTGTGTGAATATGATGATGTAAACATTCATGTTTGATTGGCTAAACTGATAAGTAAATGTGATTTATGAATAGCTCCCCTGATACATGGTAATATAAAACTGAGTTTCTGTAGAAAGAAACTTTCGTTGACAGATGTTTAACTACCATTTGGGTACAAATATACATTTGAAATGTTTCGATCTTTCTTTCTGTGCTTTAAGTTATGTGTTCCCTAGAGATTTTACAGCATCGACTTCAAGAATATTTTCCCTTGTCTATAAATATATATATATATAAGGTTTTACTCCAAACACCTTCAGAGGGGGAACAAAAAGACCAAAAGTAAAGGTTTCCACAAAATCAATGACTCTTAATTTTTATTGATCGCTTAAAAAGCACCCCTGATTGTCTCAGTTTGTATTGTCAGTGTAATGCACTTCAGCAGCTCTCTGTGTTAACTGTAATTACTAGATGGAGCAGGGTCAGCTTGAAGTGGGCTGGTCAAGCTGTAGGAGAAAAGAGGTTCTTTAATGATAATGTGACCGTGTTTTTGGAGGGTTTCGACCAGTTTCTGACCATGTGAACACTATGAGGTTTTTATCAAAGACAGTGATGTTTGAAGGATGATCTGAAAGGACCATTTTCATCCTCAAAATGAGAAGTGGCAAACAATGATGCTTTCTGGAGCGTTTACTTAGTGTGAAGCCAAAAACTGAATTCCGCATATCACCCAACTTAAACAGTGTCACGACAAAAGAAAAGGGATGTTGTAAACTAGCAATAAATTAGGCACTTCATAAAAATAATAATGTATTACTTATAATATTATAAACCTGTATATGAATAAAGGTGTACTCCAGAATTCTGAATACCAACATCTGTTTATGCTGATGTGTTGTATATTTTGCTTCTCCTGGAATTTTCAGCATCGCCAGTGTTGATAATTTACTGAGCAGCTGTGTGTTTTAATTATTGTTATTTTTGCTAATACTTTGCTAATTTTTACAATAACTCAATAATGAATTTCAAGCATTTAAAATGTCAATATTTTGAGCAATCAGATGAACTCTGTGATTCAAAAGCGATAAAGTGGTTTTTATGATGAGAGATTTAGTCTAGTTTGCTGTTCAAGAACATCATCAACATATAGACCAAAAAAGTCATCAGGGATTAATGACAGATTTGTTACCTGCATTTCCAAAAAGGTATGTTTCCTGCGACTAAGAAACCATCGGAATGCCTATATGAAAGTAGGCTGTAATGACAACAAAGTCAGTCTGGTGACAAAACTGTCAGCATTAGCTTGCCTACATGCTGTGCAGCTAACTGGCTATTTATTTAGCTATCTGGCTCATAACACCACCGTTGTATTGCTTGTAGATGGCAAGCTTACATGATATATGGACCTTTAAAATGATTTTTTTGTAACAGTCTCAAAATCTACATCATTTGTTTTATTTGGTCCTTATTTACTAGTAATTTTCTACGCTAGCCATTAGCCAGAGGAAAAGTGTTACACAGTTGTTTGAATACACTGACAATACTAACTCTGGTTTCTTCTGCCATTTGGCCAAATATGATTTACTGGATAAAGTCATACACAGTATAAGAGACGGACAAACCTACCATGTCTGAAAACCGAAGGGAACACTTAAGTCCCTTAAATCTGCAGTGTTTTCAGTGGCCACCAGGGGGTAACCCCTGTGTTTGCAGAAAGCCTTTTGTTTATATTGAGCTTTTGCACACATGTGAGCGCCAGCCATTTGACGTAAACATGTCAGCCATTTTGGGCATGACAAATATAATGACAGCGTAGAATCAAAGCTGGGCAATGGTCATTTGGCAGGATGCAATGAGGGAAAAACAAGAACTACCTTGCCAGTTGCAAGTGGTTGCTGGAGGTTGATCGCAGCTGTTGGCACTGGCCTAAAGATGGTCAGTGACCCATATCTTTCCCTAGTGACCCAACTATCACAAGCATAAACCTCCTTGTGACTGTATTGGTTCTCCATTTCCGGTTTTAATACCAATCAGCTATTACTTAGTGAGTGTTAGCAGACAAACATGAAAAACTACAGGAAAGTGTGTAAATTTCAGGTCCAGGAGCTTCTTTGCAATTGATTTCACCCAGCGAACCACTGCAGTGAACCACTTTTGGGGTTCACTGCAGTTGGGGTGCAGTTGGGAAGTTACTTTTTTCCCTAGCAACCAGTGGCTATATCATGTCCAGTATCATGGAAAAATCTCAATAATGTGCCCATGACATCACATGAGAAATCTTTGAAAATATTTGAAAATGCTTGCTCTCTGAACTCAGCGAACACTTTTATAATGAGTTAATGGCTTATGTCTCTAGTTGCTACTCATACTGAATAGAGCATTAAGACCATTTGGCAAATTATGAGCATTTTTTGAGTCAGAAAGGTTCACAAGTTGCTAGCAACTCATCTTATTTCAAGGCTTCTTATTGGGATTTCACTATATTTCACTAACATGGGTGACGTCATGCTGAGCATGTTGTATATGCTTAAAACTGTCTTTCCTCTGTTAGATTACATGTGCTAGTCACCTCACATTACAGCTCACTAGCAAACCTTGGCTTGCATCCTTGATCATGTGGTGAGCAAAAAACTATCAGAACCCACATTAGTGGTCCACGTTGCTGGGAGATGGTTTTTCTTGTCAGCAATAAATGGATCACATTTCCAAGTTAGTGTTTTGCATGTTTGGCACTGCAGGAGAGCAAAACAGAGGCATTTCAGCAGGGCGCTGTGGAGCGACTATAAACGTCAGACTGGATTGGATTTCTTTGGATTTCTGCTGAAGATCTTCTACTAGTTCTTTCCACAGAAATTAGTCCACAGGCTGTTAGAGGCAACCTGAGAGAGTAAAGGAAGTGAGCGTTAGAATAATTTGCATTATGCAACAAGTTTATTTCACATATGTGACTTCTCATTTCTTTGTCCTCGCCTCCCCACCCACCCCCCCGCTCACTGTACAGAATTTCCTCTTTGAAGATCTGGCAAAAAGAAATGCACAGCAGCCTCTTGACAATGCAAACATCTGATGATGGGTCACCTGTTGCATCCTGTGCAGCTTTGTGGATGTAATGATTTCACACCACTGCTACTATACAAACAATAAGAAATCGGCATAATGCCATAATAAAAAAAAAAAACTGCAGCACATGCTAAAGTCATTAGACTCGGTAGGCCCCAGAGGATTGTTTTATAGCTAGTATGTCAACAACGTATGACGTCTGTTGTCCACTCACAGTGGACGTGCAGCAAGGTTCACATAAGGGCAAAGTCTAATTTAAAGTGAGGAACGCTGGGAAGCACCCGACATTGAGGCGGGGTCCTTTTGTCATAACCCAGTAACAATGCTTGTGTAACGTACTGGCCTGTAGTCAATGAAGTTATGAAAGAAAGACAATTCTCACACACTTGGCACATAAATCATCTTTTTTCCAAGTTTTCCACACAAGATCTACTTGTGCTCTCAACTGTGTTTTTTTTTTCTTTTTAAGGAAACTGTAATTTATAATTTCTCTCAGTTTCCAACTTTTCTAATATCAAAACAAATGTATGAAACCCCTGATTGGTCTATTGAACAGAATAATTTATTAATGTAAAATGCACAGCTGTCTGCCATATGTCTGGTTTTGCCCTTTCTTCTCTATTCTTAATACTATTACACATTGTTTAGCCTATTGAAGTTTTGTTTATCTGATATGACTCACTAAAAAGGTCATCTCAGTCTCCAAAATATGAGTCTTAGTGCATTTTTAGTATGAGTCATTCTTCTTGTCGAAGGTGGAATGTGCACATACAAGTTTTTGAGTGTACTGTCTCAGAGTTTGAGGAAAGGAGTCCTGCAGTACCTGGACAAAATATGTTGTGCCAATCCTACACCCTGTGGTAATTTCACATGAGAGATATTTGTTTTTACAGTTTTGTCTGTGGTCTTTTTACACTGCTTTGAAGTGGGCGAGTCTCACTTTTGCAAAGGGCACATACTCTTGTGAACCAATCAGGATTCAGCAGCATTTGACTCAGGATCAGAGGACAGTTATGGGTAGTTTGCTTATGTTGTCCATGAATTCTGATTAAACTAAACCCATATGATGGAAAATGTGTTTTTTCACTGTAAAACTCCTATTTAATATTTTTCACTTTACTGGTAGATTGTTTAGTCAAAAACATTAAACAGAAATAAAGTTTTCATTTGTTATGATGATTTTCTTTTAGTTATTATCATTGAAATCCCCAATTTTATATTGTAGCGTGTATGTAGTAGAGTAAAATGTTACACGATTTTTCTTTAATCTCACTAAAGATGTGGTTGCAGTCTCACACAAAACTGTAAAAAGCCACAAAATTTGTCACCTTAAACCAAAGTTATCTCGTTGTACATCGACCGTCTTTCTTGTACAAAGCCTGATTTTTGAAGTAGAACCTAATTACAACAGTTTGTCACAACATTAAGATTTTTTTTAATGACATGAAACTGAAGTAGAAAAATGATAATGATGTTGTGGTTCATCTTGCCTGCACACTGTTTTGTTTTTGTTCTTTTCTTCCTAAATCGATTTAATTTATTTGTTTTCTGGCAGCACAGTTTAAAGACTAAACACAGACAGTCAGTATTACATGTTGCATCACTTCTTTTGTATCTGTCCTGCCATTGTTGAAACAGCAAGGATATACATTTTGATTATAGGATTACACAGTTAAACATGCAAACTTTCTTCTTTAGAAGACAGATATATGCTCTTAATGATTTTGTCGGTTTTCTGTGATTCTTTTGGGGTGAGCTGCAGTCACAATGCAGTGCGCATGATTCGTGACTCTCTGTATCTGGATATTACAGAGAACAGGGCCAAAGTCACATTACAGGGATGATTGATGCTCTGCTTGGCATCTTGGCCAAATTTAAAATGTTTGGAGAAGGGTGGAGTGAGCCCTAAACGCAACAGTAGGTTCTTATCTTGTTTCTGTAGAAACTCTGCTACTCTGTGTGAGTATTGTTACATATCCGAAGTCTGAGTGAGAGCAGGGCTCTAAAATGTTGTTGGAAACTGATTTATCTGCTCTACTAACCAATTCACAAGGTTACTTGTGTAGTCACCAGAGTGACCCCCGAGTGAATGTGGAAAGCCCGAGTCTCTCAACCGAACAGAGAAGTTGTGAAATGTACTTTATATGTTTACATATGCCTGCTAAAGATAAAAACATGGTTAAAAAATGGTTACATAACCATATATGTTAAAATTACAATAAATACAAGTGTTCGTCGATATCGATTTATCCACTTCAGGGTGACATGGGAGTTGGAGCCTGTCCCAACTGTTATAAGGTGAGAGGCAGGGCACACCCTGGACAGGTCACCAATCTGTCGAAGTGCTAACATAGAAAACAGACAACGATTCACAGTCACATTTACCCTTACAGCCAATTTAGGCCATTACTGTGACCCTGTGCATGTCTTTGAACTATGGGAGGAAACTGGAGTACCCGCAGAGAACCAGTGCAGACATGGAGACAGGAAGAACATGCAAACTACAGGCAAAAAGGCCCCAGGATTCAAACCCGTGAGCTTTTTGTTATGAGGAGACAGTGCTAACCACCACACCACCCCCACTGTTAAAGGAAGAAGCCACAGACTGATAGAAAGAGTTTGAAAACAGACCAAGAAGAGACATCTATGGCACAATGATTTCCTCAGTTTATGAATTCAAGCATTTCTAACAGGCTGATAAGCTCAATAAATAGTTTAAATCTTCTTTAGTGCAGCACAAAAAAACCTTTTCTGTGGCATCTTGGCTCCTTATATAAGGTGGCCCTCAGGATGTAGCCAGTCATCTGTAAGCTCTACATTCTAATTAAACCATCTACTGTCACCAACACTATGCTGACCTTTTTGTTTTTAAGAAAAAGAAAGAAGACAAACAAAGAACATAAAGTAATATAACACATAAATATGACACCACTCATAACATCCTGTTTAGTGCAGCAATATCTGACTAAGCAGGGTATATTTTAGGGAATGCCTACCATATGATTTAAAGTCTGTACTGTGCCAGATCTCTTTGGCTGTTCAGTACTTGGCAGTACTTATAGTCACTTTAAAGATTAATCCACAAATAGAGCCTTCTTTGTAGCACATAAGTTGGTCACTGGAAGGCATTTCAGGCTTTGGTTGCATGGATAACAATCCAAAAGTATAACTGGTAGTTACTTCAATCATTCATCTCAAAGCTCAGCACTTGCATTGCTAACAGTTAATTTGCTTGGTGTTGCTATAACTTATATTTTGATGACCTTTCTTTGCATTGCTGATCTCTTCCATAAACAGTATAAAAGTTTGGAAGTAACTGTAGAGTGACGCATCGACCCTGCTCTCCTTTTAAAGGCCACCAGGAGGCGATACCTTTGTGAACTATACAAGTCTACGGAAAAATGGGTTGCTTTCCTGCTAAGGCTATCGTCTGTGCCACTCATTTCCGGTAACACCAAATAAAATATAAAGTCCATTTTGGCCATTTTTGTCATTGTGTGGAGTGTCATACCATGTATGCTCACTAGCTAACAACCTGTGAGTGATAAGTTGTTAGCCACTGACATCTCATTTCAAATCGCAAAGATTTTGGCAGTGAAAACACTTCACGGCTTCATATATGACCTTATCATAGTAAATAATGTTAGGTTGTTAGCTAATTATGTCTCATTCAAGTGTGGCCAAATTTGGGTCAAAAGACTAGGATGCTGAAGTGAAGTGTTCAGAACAGTTCAGTGGTGGATTTGCCTTCATTCGTACAACTGCAAGAAGTCACCTATGTAAACATTGCTCATTTTAGCCCCCAGTTGCTCTCCTAATGAGGTCGGGCAGCGTTTGGAACGTGATAAATGAGCTCAAATGGAAAACTGGAAACCAGTGCTACAAGTGTCCTTATATGTTTGTTTAAATCCATTGCTGTGATGGAAGTGAGGAAAATTATGTTTGGGGATTATTTTTTCGTCACAGAAAAAGTAGTGAAAATGTGACGATGCATGAATAAAACAAGACAATACTCCATCCAGCTAGTGAATGTTGCAGATCCGCTTTATGTTTAAAGACTTAACATCCAGCAGTGTCCATTGTTCAACAGGCTGTGTCTACTCTAAGATCAAACCCATCTAGATTACAGTCCTGCAGCCAAGCTTTCAACAAACAAAGGAAATGGCACATTACACCATCCCTCTCTCTGAAAAGTTGCACTGGGGAGGAAAAAAACCCTCTCCAGTTATTTAACAAATACAAGTTTATTTGAAGTACAGACAAGGAAAAATGAAGTGCTTTTTTCAGGCCTTGCACTCCATATGACAGCAATTTGGGAGTATTGTGTATTTTGGCCCAAGCGTGTGGTCTATGATAGATGACAGGAGAGAAAATCACGAGCCGCTGGCTTGAGCACAGACATGCAAATTGCTTTCAGCTGATTGCCGTATTCTCCTTGATATTTATCAAGTGGGTTACAGTATGCCTCTTTATTTACAGACAGGAAGCAGCTGATCAATTCCACTACAGGAGGGAGGAAAGAGACCAAAGCCTTTTCCTCTGCTAGGTGAAAGTAGAAACCCCTCTAGTAGCCAGTGAGCACCTGGTTTACCCGACTAACAGGGACAAAAGCCAGAGATATACACATCACAAGTTTATGCCAAACTCATATTGGTTTGTGGTGAAATTTCATTTACAACGAAGATATCTTATAACATTAGTAAAAGTAGCAATTTAAACTTTTTTTCTTTTAATTTTGTGACCTCTTTGCAGCTGTGCAACAAGCTGTGAGTACAATTCATGCTGATTGATGCAAGACTGCCCAAGGCTTACACCTACAGCTCTACTGTCATTCAGATTATATTTGTGAAAATATATATGTTGAGTATTAGTAGTACAGGCTTGAATTTGCTGGATTTACTGTACATGACATCTGCTGTTAAAAATAAAAGTTCATTTTATTCATTATGGACAGTGTGCCATGATGTTGGGATCCTGTCAATTCATTTCCAGTTTTATTTTATTATTATTGGGCTTCGTGTATCCAAGCTGGTTTTACTTCCTGTCTCCATTGCTTTTTCCCTCCTTTGTGACTGTAGGCCTAATTAATCTTACCTGTGTTGTCCTTCACACCTGTGTTCAATTAGCCTAACATGTTCTGTTCATGGTACATATCCTCCTATGTGTTCAATTAACACTTTGTTCTTTCTACCATTGAGTCATCTGTGGTAGATCTCTTGTGTACTTATTTTACTGTCTTCTGTCACTCTGGTGAAACTTTTCAAATTTTGTGAAAGAAACAGTGTTGATGTCATCAGGTTTTCGGTTCACATTTCAAACGGTTTGACTAATTATTAGCATGATGCTGAGGATTTTTAATCTTTTGATGATTCTGACCTGGATCCAACTTCTCCACTTAGTGAATTTGACCCCTCACCTCCCTGAAGGGTTTTGTTTTTTATTTGTTGTCTTCTCTGCTGATAATAACAAACATATGTACACGCATCTGCGTGAATGAAGTTTCGAGGGGTTTTTCCCCGCCCTGGCAACTACTCATGACAAAAAACAAGTCACTGAGAACGAACAGGAGAAAAGTATTTTAATGTAGTTCAGTTAAGTTGCTTCAGGTGCAATAATTCCATAGTTCTCTAAAATAACAGGAAAAATATGACAATTATCTACAAAACGTTTAACTTTATGAGCACAACATATTAATCTACCCCAAATCTTGCCTCTGATCAGGCTCCAGCTCAGCTCTAGATATGTTAGAGGACTTGGGTCAGTGTCAGAGATCAGCTACTTACCCAATCAGGTAACCAGCTCCAGAAGGAAAATTACTTCCTTCCGACCACTTGTACTCACCTGCAGTGACCCGCAGCAATCAGAGGTGTACGAGACTCCTAATCATGAAAACCCCTTTAGGTCAGCACATGCACACCCCACCACAGCCCACCCAGCCTCCTTCAACACCACCACCCCCGAAAGGTGAGCTTTGAGTTCAAGTGTTTAAACTGTCACATCAAATAGACTCAGCGTGGAGATTACTTGTGCAGGACGCATTGTGTGTTTAGTTTGATGCCGACTGCAATATCCTGAAGCTCTATTGATCCCAGCAGCCCCGGGTGTAGGGCAGCACTTTTGAGCCATGTCAAGTGGGGGTGACTGGCAGCGGGCACACTCATGTTCTGATGAACAGGGTGAAGTGTGCAAGGTGGGCCAGGAAACATAGGGGTGTTTTAGCAGAGAGCACTGGGAAGGATCTACGACCCGGAGCACAAGCAGGACTCCCAAAGAGTTTGTTTTCATATGAGTGCGAATAAAGAGCAGAATAGCGTGATAAAGCAGAGGGTGCCAGGGATGAGATAGTTTAGACAAAAAGACGGTTGGCACATTATAGATTTAGCAGTTCTGAGGCCGTTTCTGGTAGAGTGGCAAATTTGCACGCAAGTTTTTATTTTCTCGACCATATGTGCCTCTAAGCGTAAACACTTAAAATGTGGTCTAACTACAGAGTGGCTGCATTACAGAGGGGGCACTCTGTGTTTTTCTATGGTGAACTGTGCCAGCTCGTCGACAGCTGATGAATGACTCCAAATCTGGCCCCTCCCACAGATCCCAGATCATTTGTAACAAGTAGTGTAAAGGCCTCAGCACTATGGCCACCTAAACAGTGCTCACGAGAAACTATGTTGACCCAGTTAGAGATGATCTCTACAGTATAGAGCTATTTTTAAATGGAGACAGGCTATTTCTATTTATCTCGGGTACCATTAGGTAGTAACAATGTTGATATGTTTTGTATGCATATAAAATCCTTATATAGGAAAGAAATATAACAGTTCTATTTCAATCAATTTGCAGCTTTACATGAAAATATATCAAAGCAGCTGCTTTGAGCCACTTGGTAGCAGTAGAGCAAAACACAAAACTTCCATCATCATTTGGTTACTACATATTATTAATATATATTTTACAAGACAATAAGCAAAATTATTATTCCTTTGTAGACCTAATATTTGCACCTCTTTGTGCTCGATTTTGGTCTCTAGTGGCTCCTGAGGAAACTTTTCTCAGTGGTCCGAGTGAAGCCACAATTAGTTTTAGTCCAAATTCAAACTTTTCAACATGTCCCTTTTCAAATGAAACATTTTTACTTTGGTGATCACCTGACTTTTCATCAATATAGGGTGCACAAATAATGACATTTCCATCAGTTTCACTTGTTTTCTCATGCCAACTGCATCCAACTGTCTGCAGGACAGCGATATGACTACAGGACACGCTCTATAAGTAATACCTGGTAGCCATGCATGTATTAGTCTAATCCAGCAACCTAGGCAGAGCTAATCTGAAGGAACAGTGAGATGTTCCCAGATCTCTGCGGAGTGTCTACTCCAGGTCTACCCTGGGGCCTCTCCCTGTAGGACATACCCAAACCACCAAAGCTGGCTACTTTCAGTGTGGAGGAGTTGTGGCTGTACTGTGAATCCCTAATAAATGAATGAGCTCCTCACCCTGTCTCTAAGGGAGAGCCCAGTCACCCTCTGAAGAATGCTCATTTCGAACACTTCCATCCATGATCTTATTCGTTCGTGGCTATAAATGAGACTTAGCTCGACCAGTAAATTGACAGCTTGGCTTATATGCTCAGGTCTTCCATTACCAAAAAGAAAGCTCAAATTATGAGAGCTCATAAGAACAGCAGCTGAATGTAATGTAAAAAAGTAGGTTTATTTAAAAAGTTTTCTTTAGTATGTCAGTTTTGGTCTTTTGCCTTATATCAAGAACAGTTTGAAGCCAAGTGTTGTTTAAATGCCCAAACCTTTGGAATAACAGACTGACATTAGCTGTTTGGGGTTTTTTTTCTTTTTTTCATTTCAATCTGCTCTTTGTACCTGATCATTTAAACTTTTTGACCATATAAAGAAATTACAAGTTGTTTGTATATAAGCACTTAGTCCAGCTAGATCCTCACATGATGCTGGCAAACAATATTTTTGAAATTTGTTCTTTTTACACAATTTGGCTAGTGACTAGCTAATGTCAGCCCATTTGGTCCAATGAGTACTGTACTGTTTGTACTGTACACAAAATGTTACTAGTACAGCTGGACGACTTAAGTAATGTAGTAACTTAATATGGACCACCACCTGACTCCAGAGGAGGTCTGCCCTCCTTTGCAATCAGCTGCTTCTTCTAATAAGTTGATACTTTCAGGATCCATGCTGTGTGGCTCTGTCAGAAATCCCATTTGAGATAACACATGATGCCATTGCCCATACACCTATTGCCTCTCCATCAGTTGGTTTGGCTTATTCCACAACTGGACAGGAAGTCTGCTAATCTGTAACCCGAACCAGGGGAAGGAAGAAGTCAGGAACCAGCCTTCACTGCTTTCACCAATCGTATTCATCACCAGAGCCGGGCCGAGGCTCATTTAGAGCGGGAGCAAGGCTTAACTAAACATCTTCTCCATAAAATAAATGCTTCCAGGTTACTCCCAGTCCAGGTTCCACTCAGAGGAGCATCTGATCTCAATTACCAGGAATGCTGTAGGAAGCAGCGAGCCTCGGTTGCAGCCTGCGCCAACATCTCCATGGCAACCTTCGCAGATAGGTCCTTTTCAGGCACTTGTAAGGCGGGAAAAGATGATTTGATAATTAGTTCCTGATGCGTCTCATTCTTCTTCATATCGATCATGTCTAGGAAACAGAATGGAACCCAAATACAGTTTGAAGCCTCAGATGTTGGTTGGCTGGTTTGTACACTTAATGCTCGCTGAAGAGTGATCCTCAGTTTTCACTTACAAAGCTTCAAGATGCTAAACTCCATAAAACTGTGAAAAACCGTGCTCAGACAACTGTAAACAATAGGTGTGCTGATTTCCTCTGAACAATAAGTTGCTATAAATTGTGCATTTTTTTTTCAGAAAGCACACAGCAGAATGAGCTGGATTAAGTTATTTCATATAAAATGAGAGTGTCTTCATTTTGGTTACAGAACAGTGCTGTTTTTGATGAACTCGGGAAGAATATAAAGCAAGCGAATGCAGAAGAAACTATATATGGAAATCGAGGATGTGTGCCATTTTTGAGGTAATTAAAACAACAGTGGAAAATAGATTCTACATGAAGTGGACTTTTTACAACACTCAAAACATTTTAATTGAAATGGGAGATTTTAGCTAGCGCAAAGAAGGCAGAAGTTTAAATTCCTAGGGGATAATAGTTTAAACACCTTATTTTGGGCATAGTCAGCAAAAGTTTCTATTTGTGACTCTATACGTAGAATTTTTATTCCCCAGTGCCCATTAATTAATTTAATAATAAAATAACTGTCCAAATTGGTGTACAGTCATTTCTCCCGTATCGTTTCTTGTTGTGTTAGTCTGTTCATTTTCTATATGAAGGTTAAGTAACTAAGTTTGTGAAGGAAAACCAGCTTTGAAGACTTTGAAATGTCATCTTTTGTTGTTTTTTTTTTTATTATTTTGTTGCAACTTTTAGAAGTCTGATTTTCTGGTCAATTTAAAGTAGACCTTCAGCAATCTTTTTGGAAACACATATATATCATTAGAAAACAGTAATATTTTCCTAACTTAACAAGTTAAATCAATAAGTTAGATTAATGCAATAACAATATTACAAATTAAAAAGCGACATTAATTTCACTGAGGATTTTGGAGAAAATGGATAAAGTATCTGTATGATTTTAGCAGGCATTTAAAGCTACAGAGCACATGTTAGATATAAGGCTAACAAATAGCTTATATTGTTATCATTTTACAACAGATTTGATTAACTTCCTTCCGAGACACCACAATTACAGAAGTATGCAAAGTTTAAAAGAATTAGCTGAATTCTTCAGTCTAGATCAAACTTATCTGAACAAGGACACTACAAACAGGTTAGCTCTAAAATTGCTACAGTATGCAGGGAATTATACAAAAGTGCTTTCAAAAGGCTAAAATCTCACAAAGGTTTGGCTCAAATAGCATCTCAACTGGAAGGTATCAGAGATCAGAAAATGGAAACTCGGCTGCATTTGTTTCTTTCCTTCCATTTCCCCAGTGATTCAAACCTGGCTAAACCAGTGACAGTGTTCCTATCTTTATTGTAAGACTGGTGACCTCAGCCTACTAAAAAATAAACACAGCTCTTACTTTCTAAGATCACAGCCTTTTGTTTCATGCATATGAAAAAATTTGGCAGAACCCAACAGGTTTTGACCTTCATCCAAATAAAAATTACCAGGACTGTGATTTTTGACACATTTGTTTTATAAGTGTGATTTAATTTACTCTGACTTTAAAAATACGTTTTTGATTATAAAATGACAAAAAAAAAAATGTAATATTAACCTTTATAGAATTCAGTAAAGTCAGTGAAGTCTTTCCTTTAATTATATGCAGACTACTTGTACTCATGTGCCTACTTATAGCAGTTATATAATGTATTTTCAATACATATGTTTATCCAATAGTAGATCCTTACAATCATTTCTTACCTCTCGGACAACTAAAGTATTCACAATAATTAAAAGGGAACACAACCTTTATCTACAAACACAAGGGCCAATAATAAGTTTAGGAGAAGCCCGTATTCTGGTATTATATTTTTATGTATGATGATTAGGCAGTCTTAAAGTCTTTACTGGTAATACAAGTGAAAACAACTGAAGAACCAACTTTTTGCCTGAGTAAACTACTTTATTTATGTTTGGGGCTGTACTGTATGTATGTATTAATGTATTTGGTTGAAAACTTGCCTGAATGGATGTTGATGTTTACCATAATTAATATAAAATAAAATAAATACAGTGTGTCATTGCCTTTAAGCTCCTTAAGAGCAAATAAAGCACCAAATAAACCAAATAATACAAATTTATCCAGTAAAGATATGGTTCTAACTTTCTTATGAAAATGTTTGTCAGATCTTTCTAAAAGATTGTTGTGTGGGTGCAGTCTCAGAAGACCTGCGCCACTGTTTCATTATGAGTTTTATAAAGCACACACGTCACTTTCTGAACAAACTACACCCCTGTGACTCCACTGTTTCCTAATGATACTTCAGTGAGTGAAACATCCTGGGTTAGGATTAGGGTTGCTTCAGCGTCCAAACTAACTATGGACCAAAATTCAAGTTTTTAGAAAAAACAAAACAAAACAAATTATTTTGCTGTGAAATTCTTGGGGGGTATTTATGTTTTGATAGGTGCAAGTACACTACAGAAAATACATACAACAGTAAGTGCAAATAATTGTGTATGCTAATTAAAAAAAGAATGGTGGCTTGACTACAGTTTTGCATCATAATGGTCAGTTGATTGTTGATTTTTCCAGAGCTAATGCCCCCTGTATTAATTTAACCGTTCACACAATGCGATTGTAAATTAATTTACCAGCAGGTGGGGATATAACACCTTGAAACTTTCTCAAAGCGGTTTGGTTTCACTGCATTGATCTGAATGGTATATATATATATATATACATATATATATATATATATACATATGTGTATATATAAAAAGGGTCCATTTCAGTTTTTGAAGTTTGAATTTCTGCCAGTCTGTCTAAGACTGGCCAATTAGAAAGCTTTGAAGCCAGTAGCACACTGTGGGTTTTCTGTGAAATTCTGCTCAAAACTAAATAGAGGAAGTGGAGGATGCTTTGTTACCGCCCATTTCCCGATAGTTAATTATAAAGCCAGTGAGACTGCATCAGAATGGTCTCAATGACACGTTATGAAGTCAGCAGCCTATCTGTTTCTTAAATATATTAGAAAGAACAGAATAGCACTGTGATAGAACATTTAGACTCTAATTTAGCTCAGCATGAAAGGTGAGTTCTAAAATTATCTAAACTTGATGCTTGTTTTTAAAACATCAACTCAGTGTCATCATTATTATTCTTATCTTCTGTAGCATTTAGCATCTTCATCTGGGTGTTCATCACCCTGCTGCTGCTGCTGCTGCTGGAGAGTTCATCATGTGCTGGTGACTCAAGTGTTGGTAAGCAGTTTCTTTAATTACAACATGGGACATGATGGTTGATTATCCTGATGACCTTTTGATTTTCAGTAAACAATAATTTCTCCCGTATCGTTTCTTGTTGTGTTAGTCTGTTCATTTTCTATATGAAGGTTAATCAAGCATATTATCAACCACCCAACCAACTATAATATTTGCTGATTAAACATTTAGCACATAAAGAGTCATAAAGAGTCAAAGCTGTGGCCTCAATGAGAGTGTGGGGAATGAGTGGGAGGGTGGGCTGGGGTGGGGTGGGCTGCTTTTAACCATGTAAAGCACTTTGTGCTACCGTTTTTTTTTGTATGAAAAGTGCTTTATAAATAAAGATTGATTGATTGATTGATTGATGGGCCCAAAATTAGCCTTCCCATTCATTCCATTGCAGGGCTTTGGAAAGTGCACAGTGGAAAGTGCACTAATATTCCTGGTATTCCCGCCAGAAAGTAACACCTCACCAAACTTCAGCTGTTCACAAACATCTCAAGCTGCCCGTAGTGCGTTCTCTCTGTCAGTGGTTTGCTTATTAAACAATATTTATAAAACTATCTGTCATCCATTCTTCTATTATGACTTTTAATTGATGTGCTGCAGAGCACAGTTGCATAGTAACAGTCATTACCCACACATGTGATGGTTAGGAAATTATCTGCTTCCTTTTTCATTCATCATTCATTCAACAGCAGAAGACGATGGGTGCAGAGAGAGCTTCAGATCAGGAGGAACTATTGAGAGCTTGACAATGCTTTAAGTTCCACTGTTTAGTTTGTTTCATATATGGTTTAGAAGGGTTTCATATGAGTGCACATGTAAATTCGTGTGCTGAAATTTGGCAGGGTACTCTGCACAAAGAAAGAAAGAAAAAAGGTTTTTAAAAAGCCAAGATAAGGGAAGGTATTTAGGAAGGAAGTCAACAAAGGCATACAGATTTAAACTTCTTGCAACATAGTTACTATAGTCACTATAGTCAGCGACAGTAAATAGGGAATCTCCAAATGTTCTTATCTTGAAAGTGCTTCCATGCATAAGAAAAAACGAATTACTTAACAACCCATCATGAATTAGGTCGACTATGGATCAGAGAGATGAAAAGAAGGCTTTTTCCCGAGCTCGCAAATGTTGACCCCTGTTGGTTTCAGATAAGGTCATTTTCTTTACAGACATACACAGGGCAAATTATTGACTATTCTGACATGAATTTATTGATCATGGGAGAGCTTGCTTTTTCCCCCCAGTACCACTGGGAAAAGGGGTGACATTTAGAGCGATGGCACTAACAAAATACGCATTTCACGATCATTGTGTGCACATTTAATGGTGTTGCCACTGTGTAGATCTTTACAACTCATAGCATTAGAATTTACATGGTAAAACCTCCTTGTGACCTAAGGGGAAGTTCTTTTTGCTGCCAAACTCGTGCGGGAGTATGCTTTATACTTCCTGTGCAGTATTTTTGCAAAGTTAAAGTATTTTAATAACTTTATTGTTAAAAATAGTGTAGAGCCACCTCGCGCTTTTTTGACAAATTCACACTGGTACACCTAAGTCTATCTGTTGTTCATTCAAGGCTAGACATGCTTAACTATCCAGTCATTTCCAACCAATGAGGAAAAAAATGCTTCAGTGTCACATTATCTCATTGAACTTCTGCAAGCAGGAAGGGGGGGGAGGAAGCGATATTACAGCAAGCGTTAAAGTCACAGTGAGGTAGCTGGGTTTATTCGTAGGCATTATATGCTTAGAAACCATTAAGTCAACGTTTAGTTTCACAGTTCATACATGGACTGTTTTCTATGTTAAAAGCTAAATGCAAACTCTGTCCTTTATTAATCTGTTGTAGTTTCACAAAGTGCACAGAGTCTAGGACACTCCACTTCACTGATGTTTTGTTTTTGGTTCTTTTGCTATATGCCTCTGGTAACATTTTTGGGGAAGTGAGTTCACCAAATGTTTAGCTTAAGGACTGTGAAAAGCTTAGTGAGACATGCATACATTAACAAGCACAAATGCAGCTAAATTCATCCTGCACTTTCACACTGTCTGTGCCTTATTAAAATGAGCCTTTAAAATCATATTCAGTGGGTTTTTTGAAGCTATTTGAATGGAGATGCAGATAAAGCTCAAGTCTAGAATTCTGCTTCTTAGAATTAATTAACCGTAATTTAAAGACTTTTGCTTAGTGTAATAAAAAACATCCAAATACTGTAACTCCATGTCTTCTACAGACATACCTACGGTACATGTACAAAACAGCTCACTGCTAACATCAGAGACGCACCAACCCTGATATTTATCGCTGATTTATTTGTAAGTTTCAGTGGTATTTTTACTTTACAGTGACCCAGCCACCCACCCCCCACCCCTATGCATTCACTCACACACACATCTTGTATATTATACCAGAAAAGGAAAATTAATTTGTCATGTTAAACAATGAAGTCATTGCCAGTCAAACTCCCAATGAATACAATGTCGATCCATCAAGAGAGTCTATAGATGGCTTTAGACACTGTTGTACTGCTTTTCTGTCTTCCTCCATACATATTGACATGGAGACAACAATTTGAACCAAAAGAATTTAAATTTGGATTTATCCTTGTATAGGACTTTTTGCACATGATTGTCATGTTTAATTTTGCATACCTCAGCATTTTTCCTTTTTTGCCGCTTCCTTGAGGCTTCTCGACAGCCACTCTTACACTTAGACCACTTGTGATTAACCTTAAATAAACAATAAACTGGTCAACGCAGCAGGGCTAAAAGTGTGGACCAACACAGACAGAAGAAAAACAGTGCCACCAATTTTGTGTAACCACCTTCCTCTTTTTGCAGCCACAATGACAGAGTGAGAAGAAGGGCAATTAGGTCAATAGCCATCAGGGCCTCAGAGATCATTAACAATTCTTAGTAGAGCTTAAAATACTGAAACCATATCAAGAATCACACAAAGATAAATTTGCCCTGGATTAGGCCTAGGACAGCTGATCTCAATAGTTATGTCCCGCATCATGACCCATGATGTAGATTACATGATGTAGATTGCAAGGAGGGAAAGCACAAAGTCACTTTGATGTTTGCATTTATGGCTCAACACTTCAGCCACCACTTCTTAAAGATAAGCTGTGACGTTTAAGGTCGGCTTCACCAACGTTTTGGGACCAAGAGTAAAATTATTTTAGTATTATTAGTAGTATTTTGTAGTAGAGACATGATTCTGCACACCTTTTTTGGTGCCATACAGACTTCCTGTCTTCCACTACCTGTTGCTGTTGCTCCATGCTCACTCCTCTCGTTTTACACTACAGCTCCTTATTCATCAAGACATGCATTTCTCTCATCATTAATTTTACTCATTTTATTACATATATATTTAAGATCAAACTATTAATTAATGCTTTGAATATCATCAGCCTGTCTGTATTAATAGACTGTCCCACAGGCCTTTAAAATCAGTCATCACATGACCCAGCTAATTATAGGACAAACTTCAGTCTTCCTTTTATCTCAAAAATTCTTGAAAGAGTAGTTGTAAAACACCCAATCATTCATTTGCAGAGGAATTGTTTATTTTCAGCGTTTTCGTCAGGATTCAGAATTATGATAAAGAAACCGCACTAGTGAAGGTCACAAATGATCTTCCTATGGCCTCTTCCATTGGACTTATGTCCATGCTTGTCCTGTTAGAATATTAGAATAGAATATTTTATTACAGAGACTAGAACATGCCGTAGGTATTAAAGGTACTGCAATGCAGTGGTTTGAGTTATAGGTATCTGATTGTTGAGTTTTTATTGTATTGTATCGATTTGGCACTGTAGATGAAATGTAGTTGAATTTCTCACTGTGTAATGATTGACTTCAGTTGCTTTGGAAATGGCCTTACAACCCAATAATAACAATTCTTCTCTACAATCATTGCTTATGTCTTTCCAACTACAATCAAACCTTCTGTTACACCTGCTGATGATGAGTTAATCAAGTGCATTTAATTAGTAGCGTCTTACTGTTACTTACCCTCTTAATTCCTGTCTAAGCAGTAAAGGTGCACTTAATTTTTCACGTCTGTACAGAGTCATGCAAAAACTTTCTTTTTCACATCACTGTATATGCATTTAGTTGTTTGAATGTCAACCGTTGCTTGATATAGATAAGCCAAGTATCCCTCACACTCTCGTCCCATGAACCGTTTCAGTTAGTTTTTTTTTTTTTAAATTTCAACAGTTATTCATCTATTTTTTTTTCCTGGCTTGCAGTGAATCCCTGTTGCTACTACCCTTGTCAACATGCAGGAGTGTGCATGCGATTTGGTACAGACAGTTTCAAATGTGACTGCACTCGCACTGGCTTTTATGGAGACAACTGCACTATTCGTGAGTACAAAAATTTTTAAAAAACTGAGCAAGCTGATCTGGAATACATAGCTAACCCTTTATCTTAAAGTTTTGTTTACATAATCCTATCTGTGCACAGCTATGATAGATTAGTCAAAAGGAAGCACTCATGAGTAACTAGATAAAAGAGCTGATGTTTTGCATTTAGAAACCACCCTCTCAATATTTGTCTTTGGTTGAGATGAGTAGGTTTAGGTTTTGTGTGAAGGGAGGAGGTCAGAGTCACTGAAAAAACAAAATGCAAAACCTGTTTGTTAAGCGTTTCTTACTGATATTTATCAAAGTTTTTAGTTGGCATGCATGTGTCACATTCGGAAACATCAATTCGAAATTACCTAGCACCACTTTCAAAATGTCAACCCCAATGCTTAGATTTTATAAAAGTTGTTTTAGAGTTAAATTTTTGGCTAAACCTGCCATATGTGATGAATAAAGAAAACAAATAGCGTTATGTTCAGTTATACATATACATTTATTTGTTTCCCATTAGTACAGCCATTAGTGATATATTTATAAATGGCTTACAACTGGCATTTAAAGGATGAAAAACTGTTTTTTCTTGATTTTTAAATTGTTTTTTTATGTGTAGCGGAGTTTTGGACCAGAATTCAACTCATGCTGAAGCCCAGTCCTTCTGTGACTCACTTCATCCTTACTCACTTCCCGTGGTTTTGGTACCTGATAAACAACTCTTTCCTACGAGACACCTTCATGAGATTAGTGTTGACAGGTAGGTGAAATGAATAAACATTCTTAAATGAGTTACTCAGTCAGCAAACTATAAGATGTTTAGATAATTCATTTACCGATGAGAGGGTCCCAGAAAATCTCATGACACATAAAAGTCATTCGAAAATCACGTTATAGGGATTTGACATTTTCCTATTTTCAGATAAACAGCTGCAAATAACAAAGCCCGCAAGATATGAGAAGAGCTTATAAAGCTACATTTCTGACATTTTACTTATGACTTTGACATTTATTCCTAAAGCCAGGAGTGACCTTATTCCAAGCCCTCCCACCTACAATACCAAATATGGATACATTAACTGGGAGTCCTACTCTAATATCACCTACTACACTCGGCTCCTTCCTCCTATACCTGAAGACTGTCCTTTGCCCATGGGCGCTAAAGGTGAGACCTACACAGCTAAAGAGACATACCTGTGTTTCTGTGGAAAGCTTCAAGAGCTTCTTTCTCTGCAGGTAAACCTGTTCTTCCTGATGCCAAAGTCTTCGTTGAGAGGTTTTTCAAGAGACAGAAGTTTAGGCCAGATCCTCAGGGAACCAATTTGATGTTTACCTTTATGGCTCAACACTTCACGCACCAGTTCTTCAAGACAAACCATAAAGTTCAGGGGGGCTTCACCAAGGGTTTGGGGCATGGGGTGAGTTTCTGACATTCTGCATAACAAAGATGTGTGTTGTACATTACTTCATTACACCAAATGAACACCTTTTTTTCCCTCTTTTTTTACCCACACAGGTAGACGCAAGCAACATCTATGGAGAAGATCTCGTGAGACAACATCAACTTCGGCTTCATAAAGATGGAAAGCTGAAGTATCAGGTGCGGCTGACATAGCTGCATATAAACACTAAAGGAAGAACCTTATTATAAAAAGTTAGAGAAAGAAAAGAAAGTTCTTGAGCTTTCTTGCATACATAAATAGTATGACAAGCAAAACGCATATACCTATCGACAAACCTGTAAACACTGTCATATACATTCATAGTTATATACACACAGTTAAACAAAGATAGAAAACTTGAAGGAAAACAAAAACCTTTTTAGCTTAGATTTTTAATCAACTTCCAATAATACTTGAACAGGAATACCATCGTTTCCATATTGTATGGAACATTGTGGAACTTCTCTGTGTTCATAGTTTAATCAATTTTGATGAAATCTCCAAAACGACTGGTTGAGCCCCAAACCATGACAGAGCATCCACCATGCTTTACAGAGGGGTGTAGATACTTGTTGTATCTCTCATCTGACCTCCTTCATACATATTGGCGAAGGTTTGAACCAAAAACTTCTAATTATGCGTAATCGCTCCATAAGACCTGTTGCCACAGATATTCCGTCCAGTTCTTCTGTAGTTTGGCATACATCAGCCTTTCCTCCCTATTTCAGTCTTTAAGAATGGCTTCCTGACAGCCACACACTGAGACTAGTTCTCATGAGGCTTCAGCAAACAGTGGATAGTCCTGTATCAGGTTTTTGTTGGATTTCTTCCCCCTTTCCCCCCCTATTTTTTTAAGGACATTACTTTTATTGTTACAGTTTTTTGAGCCTGACACTTCTGTCTTCCACTTGCCCAGTTTCCTCAGATTTTGAAGGATAATGACCTTCAGAAAGCATGAGGAATATAATGCTCACTTGGTGTTCTCACCAGAAAAATGAAGCTTTCTCCACAAATACACGTGTATTTTTTTAAAGAAAATTTCTTCACCCACATGAAAAAGCAGAAAAATTATAAGCGCTATCAAGACCATGCCACAGCAACAGATGTCAATATAACCGAAATGTTGGCCTAACCTAAATTAGCTGAGAGCTGTCTAACATGTCAAGCTATATCTTTTTAAGCCTTTAGGTCTTTCAGACATTTTTTAGATTTCCGAGTCTCGACCTTTTTAAGATGAAAATCTGTCAGCCTTATATGTTAGAAAATTAGACAGTGGGTTTTGAGTCTTACACTTTTGAATTTAGGTGGTTAGAGTGAGCATGACATCAAAGATGAGATTTGCACTGTCACTGTGAGAACCATGACCACCCACAGTCTTGGAGGTTAATCTGATCTAATGTACCAGACAAGCAAAAATTTATTATTAACTCCAGTCAGTCATATTTATTTTTCAAGTAAAAAGTTTAAAAAAGTAATACCTGTAAGTTTTCAGCAGTATCTTGTAAGGTTTGTACCTAATACGGGTATCATACTACATTCAAATTTACCTCCTCATCTCTAAGAAAACTCTCCAGAACTGTCTGTTGTATATGTTCACTGAGTCAGATATAGATAGCTTGCACTTCCTGCAGCACGTTAACTTGTGAGAACATCGTGTTGGATTTTCTAGATGACTGTGGTAAGTGGTTAAAACTTCAATCGGTGACTATTGTTTCACTGCCACCTCATCAGCATGTCTTCAGAACAGTTTAAGAAGCCTCTTTATTTTACCCATCTTAATCTAACAGCCTGAGGTTGTTGCTTTACAAATATAGTCCATCAGATTTTTGTTTTTGTTTTGTTTTTTATTTTATTTTACATGAATTCCACTAGTATATGTTAATTTCTTTAATATAGTCAGTAAACATAGTAAAGAAATCACTGAAATTAACTCCTCTTCCACAGCTGGTAAATGGTGAGGTGTACCCTCCTACAGTATCTGAGGTCCCAGTGCACATGGTGTATCCTGAAAACATCCCAGCAGACAAGCGTCTGGCAATCGGTCAGGAGGTATTTGGCATCCTGCCGGGTCTAACCACGTATGCCACCATATGGCTGCGGGAACATAACAGAGTCTGTGACATCCTGAAGGCAGAACATCCCACCTGGGATGATGAGCAGCTTTTCCAGACAGCCAGACTCATCCTTATTGGTGAGTAAAAGTAAATATTTAATCAGAGAATGATTGAATCACACAAAGTATGTGAAACACAGTAAATTCAAACGCTAGTCTTTTTACTTTTTGTACATCTTTATCAGCTACTTGTCTGTGAGTTGATATCTTTTGTTTTTTGTTTCTTTTTTGGCTATAGCGTTAAAGTGGCTACAGTTTGTGACCAGTGGTGAACCGCTGCTGGTAAAACAGACTGATATGAAGTTTTCTGCAGACATTCATAGCTAAATGTCCTAAATGGCTCTGCTTGAATCTGATTGAATCAGCTGAATATTGTGCAATTCTGTATAGCCTGGATGAAGCATTTGAATGAAAGGTTATATTTTAGCTTGTTATTTTAGGGACTATGCAAAGTAATCATCACTTGTCTACTATAAATGTTAAGTCAAGTTTAATTTATGTATATAAATATTAATGTCTCATCAATTATATTACTTGAGCAGGATTATGATTTTACTTGAGTAAAAGGGCCAAAACAGTTACTCAACACAAAACATATTTCAGGCTCTTGGCCAGTACATTTTTCATATGATACATATGTATTAAGATAAAAGGAGACATATGAGCTTGAAAATGGTCTTCTATGCAAGTTTTGCACGCTGTAATTTCTCAGGTTTCTAGGATGATGCACGTCAGGCTATGAGTGGGTGTTTTCTAATTCATTTCTGAGGCATAAATCAGAAAAATGTCCATATACTCTCAGTATACAAAAAAGGCAGGTTTAAGAGTTATTATTAATGTGTATTAAAGTCATTTGCCATGTCCTGTTTATGGCAGTGCCTCAGCCTTAGAGCTGTGAGATTTGAAGTTTGAGGTTGTAAATTTAAAGGTTTGTGCTCTGCTTTGAGAACATGATGCCACGATCACTACGTGTGCACGGTTGCTGTTCTTTTTCCGGCTTTGTTTGATGTGTCTGCTGATCGCTGTGTTGTTGGTGAAACTACTCAGTATTTGCCCATTTATTCACCAACAAATCACTCATGAATTTGACACTGTTCACAGTTTCAGTGTTTCGTTAATTACTAAATATGAAGATAAATAATATTATTTTTCCACAAAGCTGAGCTAATTTTTCTATTTCACCCACAGGTGAGATCATCAACATTATAATAGAAGAGTATGTGCAGCACCTGAGTGGCTACATGCTGGACTTGAAGTTTGACCCGTCCCTGCTCTTCAATACACGTTTCCAGTATAACAATCGGATCGCCCTGGAGTTCTGCCACCTCTACCACTGGCACCCTCTGATGCCCGACAGCATAGTCATAGAGGGAGAGGAAATACCATACTCTCAGTTTTTATACAACACCTCCCTCCTGATGCATTACGGGGTGGAAAGGCTGGTGGATGCATTCTCTCGACAGATTGCAGGACAGGTAAGAGAATTATAGAAATCAGAAAACAGGAAACAGGGTCGTGTATATTTTTTTTCATTGCATAACGGCAATGCCGTCAATCAGTTAACAGAAAGCAGCACCATGAGCCTCGTATACTTTATCGTTTTATAAATAAAGATAAAGCACACTGTAAGATAACAATAATCATCGGTTCTCACTGTGTTATGAAACTACAGCTACTTATGACAGATGATGCAGTGCAATACATTTTCACAAACACTGAACATTTCATAACTCACAATTACTTCCTAAAATGAGATTAGTGATAATGCTATCAAATTATGTCTTTTAGCAGCATTAGATTAATGCAAAGTGGTATAGTACTTCTGTTTGTTGCAAGGCTGAGAACGTGTTGCAAGCTGTCATGGAACAGCAGAGTTTGTCACTCACTGCTCATGAAAAAACATTTTTGTGGCTTATATTCACACTTTCAGATAGGAGGAGGTCACAACTCTCATCAAGTGGTGCTTAAAGTTGCAGAAATGGTCATCAGAGAATCCAGAGCTACACGTGTGCAGCCTTTCAATGAATATAGGAAGAGGTTTAACCTGAAGCCTTACACATCTTTTGATGAATTAACTGGTAAGTTAAAGAAATATGAACACATGCATGCCCCCTTTGTTACTCATTACACATGTGTGGCACAAAATGCAATATTTGCATGCATGCATTTTCTTCAACCATGCAGCAACACAGCACATTTGTGTAAACGGCACTGGGCTTTGTGTTTTTGACTGTGCTTTTCAAAGCACTGTCTGCATTTCCTCACAGCATTGAGATATATTTATTTTTCCTGTGTTGAACACATGATCAGTAAATTCAAACGTCCCATATAGAATGATAATTTGATTCTATTGTGATACTTAGTAGTTGGGGTGGCTGTACCTCAGGAGGTAGAGCAGCTCATCTAATAATTAGAAGGTTGGTTGTTTGATCCCTGGCTGCTCCAGTCTCCAGTTTGCATTGCAAAGTGTCCTTGGGAAAGAAACCTGCATTCACTGGAGCGTAAATGTGAGTGTTAGATAGAAAACACTTTAGAATAAAGTGCTTATAAAAGTATATAAGTGCTCAAATAGAGTAGAAAGTAGTGCTTATACTTACATAGTAGTGCTATGTAAGTATAAGCAAATACTCACTTTTGTAAGTTCTTTAATAAAAACCCTTGCAGTAGTCCTGGAGCCCAACCCAGCTGAGTGAGAGGCAGGATACACTTTTTGACAAGAAAAATATCAATTGTAAACCAAAGCAGCAGAAATATTCAGCTGATAGTGCTGGATGAATTTTTTTTTATTTTATTATAACTTATCCAGATGATGACTTAAATATGTGCCCGAAATTTTACAGTAAACCATTTAGTGTATGTTGAGTAATTTGAGTTGCCTCATGTAGCTTGCTGGAGAATCAGTGGATTCTGTGGGCTTTGTGCAGTATGAATGTTTATATATAATCAAATAAATCACTGTTTTTATTTCACATTTACAGCAGCACAAGAATTAAATCAAATCTCTGCAGTAATTTCCTGCCATTCTTCTTTTCCAAACAGACAACACTGAAATAGCCCGAGGTTTAGAAGAGGTCTACGGTGACATAGACGCCCTGGAGTTTTACCCAGGCATAATGCTAGAGAAATCCCGTCCTAATGCCATTTTTGGAGAGAGCATGGTGGAGATGGGTGCTCCATTTTCCCTGAAAGGCCTGCTTGGAAACCCAATCTGCTCGCCTGAATACTGGAAGCCCAGCACCTTTGGAGGAGAAACCGGCTTTAATATCGTCAAGACGGCCACTCTGAAAAAACTGGTGTGTCTCAACAGCAAATGGTGTCCATACGTGGACTTCCATGTGCCGCGCAATGAGGACGAGGCAAAACCGAGGAAACCGTCAACTGAACTTTGAATTCCGACCTGAATTATTATCCTACTCAGACCCAGTTTTTTGGCTTTTACTGAGAAAGGATGATTTTAATACTCAGTAGGTGTAACCCTGTCAGCAGTGAATGATGTGCCAAAAATTTAGGGAGGTCTACCTCATAGAAATACAGATGACAAACCACCGAATCTGATCTGGTAACCCATATATTACTTGATACTCAGCACGACAGTTCCTCTAAACCTTGTTTTGTTTTTTTTACATGCTTTAATTTGCAGGCTTTTGAATAAGATTATACTTTTTAAATTAAAAAAAAGGAAAACTTGTGTATTTTTAAAGTGCAAAAAATAAATGTGATGTGTTATTTTTGATCAAAATGAGCGTTTAATCTCTGAGAAACATTGTCATTCAATAATAACAGGAGATTTACGAATAAATCAAAGTGTTTTGGCAAACTTAGTGTGTTTCTTTCTAGAGTAGATTAAAAATCACAGGCTGCGTGTTTGTGGAGGGGTGAGTGAAAGAAGCTTCTGGATAAAATCGCAATGTGGACGCTCTGTGGGGAGTTTGCATGCTCCTGTTCTCCTGCTCTCTTCGGGTACTTTAGCCTCTTTGCAGAGTCCAAAGTCACGCATGTTAGGTTAACTATTGAGTCTAAATTAGCCATGGATAGTTCATGAAGTGCTGTATGAAGATACGGTTAGAATGTGATTTATAGTCAAAATTTCTTTGAGTGGTCAGTATGACAACAAAAAAGTCACAGCAAGCAAAACTTAAACTCCTATTAAAACGAGCCTCTGGTTTTCAGGAAGTGTGTGCCACGGGTGGAGGGTTGCTTTCTTTTGAATCCTGGAAACACTGACTAACACAGACCTGTCTGCCATTACCTGTCTGGTGCTACTATACCTATTGTAGGATTCACCCATATGAAGTAAGAAAGCTTGACTTAATTAAAAGTAAAAGTTGATTTAACTCTTTTCAAAGGCCAAGATTAATGGGTTACATTTTATAAATGCATTTCCTGATAATGCAAAGTAATTTCTATTACTTCTGTTTTCTATTCTCTGTGAGTGTGAAGAGTTTGCATGCAACTCTTGGCAATAAATAGTACAGACTGACAGACAGCATCAACCATAATATAAGTTTTACCACCATGACATTTTATTCCTCTTTCTCAAGATTTAAAGACAATCCTCAGTACATTTAGGCACATAAAATCTGCTCTGAAGCAGTTTGTGCATATTGATACTTGTGGTGTAACTTCATTCTGTGGTTCTCTGTGCAAGTCGTTAGATGGTTTTGTTTAAAGTGAACACATAGATTGTATCATGTTCCAGTTTGTTCAGATAAACACGTGATGTTGCAGGTGCTCACAAACAAAAGTAGTTTTACCCAATCAAACTGCATTTCTGGCATCAAACAGTGAAAATGAAAGCCTGTAAATGATTCATTTAGATAAAAATGCTTTTGAATAGTACCACCCCTCATTTGTTTGTATTTTGCCTCCAAGAAGCAAGACTTTCTTGTATCATTTTGAAACAGAAAACGTTGAGGCTAGATGTTTTTTTCTTTTACTCATTTTCAGTGCAGTCCTTGTACCTGATCATTTTAAAGGGAACGTGTTTTTTTTTTTTGCTGAAAGCTTAACACTGACCTATGAACCACTCAAGCATAAAAAGGAACCTAACCCAAGTGATCAAACAGTCTTGTGTCTTATACATACTTATACATAGCAGACAACTCAGCAAAGAACCAATTTTAAATGGTATCTTCAGGCACTTCATTATTAGCAGCCCAATACCGTTTCATTGCATGAAATTTTAGTATTTTTCCCAAAGGACTATTGCCTGAAAACTTGTGAAATCTCTCAAATAAAGGACAAAGGAAAAAAACTAGCAGGCCTAAAAAACATATATAGCAGATTAACAGTTTAAAATAGTCTTTAAAAATGAAAAAACTAAATCTAGCAAAGACCTGACACCCGAGAGATGCACCTGGCCCTGCAGTCTATCCATCAGACTGAAAATCACCAACAGCAGGTCAACTGCAATCATGTGAGTCATTAAGGGTCACAGCAGCAGCCAACGTGTCATGAAAAGAGGCAAAGACATTCACTTCGACACTTTAACCAGAGAGAAACAGATAAATAGATGATCAACAGTGTTGTTCCCTGTGTGGCTAATTTCTCAGAGAAACTCAGGTGGATAGATAACTTGGAGAATGAGAAACAAGGGACAGAAGTTAAACACAGATGAAGACAATCAGGACAATCACAAAGGAGGAAGTAAAACTAACACAGAGCATCAAAGTGAAGTATTAAAACATGAAGATTAAAACAGACTCACTAAGATAGAACAGGAGGCCAGTAAAACTGATACAGAAAGACAGAAGGAAGAACCGATAGGGGCTGCATAGTCTACAGAAACGAAATCATGACTCAAATAAGTAATCCTTCAAAAAACTAGAATCAACCAAAAATCTCAATCTTAGCAATAATTTAAAATTAAAATGATTCCAACAGCAGTAAAATCAAACAGAAGTCAAAAGGTAACGATAATAAACACATCTAAAGCTTCGATGAACATACCACAAAAGCCCTCATGACATTGCAGTAACACATTACAAGTTGCTACTGTCTAAATGAGCTTTTACACTGCAGCCTTATATGCTATCGTCGCAGGTCTAAGCTGCTCTATTTGCACACGATGGCTGACAGGATGCAGAGGGTAGCGTTTCGTCTTGTGAGAAGTGTACTTCCACCCTGCAGTGGTTTTTACCCCATAAAAGGCGGCCAGAGTTACTTCTGTTTCATGTGTGAATTTAGTGGCTAGATTTAAAAGTTCTTTGCTCTGAGAAAAGAACTGCTGTAGCATAACAGTACCAATGACTGAGCAATAACTGAGGTTCAAACAATATGATAAATAATTCAAAGTTATGTATAGTAATAGGACACTGCTACTTCTGTGTATCAACCTGAACTTATTGAATGAAAAGCTCCATATTGACTTATGTAGCCTTTCAGACATGCTATCTTTTTCCACACAGAGTATTACTTAATGGTACTTTTAACATGTCAGATGGTTGGATTTCTCTAGAGTGAACAGCTGCTTAACAATTAACAATTTATTTATATTAGATATTATGATATTAGATAGGATATTTCTGTATATATATTTTCTGTAAGCTCAATTCCACCCACAGTCCAAAGACCTGCAGTTAGTGAGGTTAGGTTAATTGGTAATTCTAAAGTAGCAATAGGTGTGAATGTGCACGTCTCTATGTGTTAGCCCTGCGACAGGCTGGCGACCTGTCCAGGGTGTACCCTGCCTCTCACTTTCTGGTAGCTGGGATAGGCTCCAGCCCCACCCTGTGACCCTGACAAGGATAAGCAGAAGAGGCTGGATGGATGGATATTTTCTGTATATTATTATTGCTAGCACATGCCCATACTACATTAGTGTTGGGCCGTTTTGCACTGATGAATAGGAGCAGTAGATGTTATTAATATGTTTTAAAAAAAATTCCCTTTGATGTTATAAATTAAATGTGGATATAAAGATTTTGTTGTAAAATTAAAATAGTACAATGCTTTAATAAGGTGTTAAAGGTGCATAAAGGCTAAAAACAAGTCATTTTCATCTGTTGTTAGGTGGCTGCAGGGCAATGGGATGACATCATAATACAGCATGCATAATTCAACTTATGTGAATACAAATTAAATGTTACTGTAACGGAATAATAATAGTATAAAGCATAAATGCTTAATACTGATTCTTTTACCTTATTGCTGATTGGCTGCAGGGCAACATTTTGATGTCATAATACCTGTAATACATAAGAACCTTCAGGGGCCTTTTTGGATGTACTTTTGGTTACTCCAGTCCTGACCCTGTGGGATGAGTTAGCTGACAAAGACACACAGATTTTATTCATTATAATAAGATCAGAAAATATTTTGTTAACCAGTTTAATAAACAATTTCACATATAAAATTCATGAATATTCTACAGGTTAAGTTTATTAAGGATCGAGGCCTGTTTTTAATCATCTTGTTTTGGCAGCTCCTTTGATCTCTGTTGAAAGCTATTGATTCTATAAAAATTGCAGCATATATCTAAAGTCACTTTTTTGTATGGTTTTTCATATAAAATCATTGTTCACTAGCAAGAGGGAAGAATTGAGGCTTGATTAGTACTGTGTTGATGCTACAAGGTGGCAGAGATACTAGGCGGCCATTGTTGCAGAGCAAGACCAGAAAATTGCAACACACAGTCTCTCTCAAGAAGTTTCTTAACTGTGTTGAACCTGTTGACTTTGTGGATTTTGTGGAATCTACGAAGGGTTCAGCTTGATTTCACAGAGAGACAAACATTCACTTTCATATCAACATCTCTACCTAGTTAGGAATTACTGATTAAACCATGAGACTGTATTCTGGCATGCTCCACTTCAGAAGGACACTGCAATACAAACCAACAACAAAGCTGAATTTTAGTCATGTATAGTTCATATAAGTGGCTGTCCCACAGTTTGATCTAACCTGTGTTATAGATATCAGACTACTCAGAGAAATCACACATGGACACAGCAAGGACCTAGTCAAGTTAATCTTGTCTCCCTATTCAGTTGTCTCTCTCTTCCCATTTTATTTTGTTGACTGTTCTTTTCTGTATCTTGTGCCTAGATTAGTTTCCTCCACACTCATTATGTTAGTTATTCCCAGTTGAGTTCCCACCTATTTGAGATCCACTTGTTATCCTATAGATCAGTCTTCCCTTTTCCTTTTTTCTCCCTCATGCTCTTTATAATGTGTCTTTTCATGTTTTTCTTTTTCTGTTGCCCTTTAAGCATAATTTTAACCTAAACAGTTCCAGATAAACTTTGAAAGACTACTGTCTCCTTGCCGAAAGATATGAAAACAATATCATGGTGTGCAGAAAGCTTCTTGCTGGCATCTTAGCATCTTGTCAGAGTGGACACACAGTGGATACAGGATATGGACTCATGAAGCACATGGTGACAGTTACAGCTTTTTAATAAAGTAATGCAACTAACATTTTAACAGCATGTAGGTGTTCCTCCAGTGAAACTCTTTTGGTGTACTGCCTACATGTTCACTGACATACCAGTTAACATCCTTTGGTTTCAAAAAGGTGTAACAGTCAACCTCAACATGATGATGAGTCATGAACCAAAAAAGGTTTGTAGGACTGCTTCACAAAACAATTGCAAAGCATGTATCCTTGGCTGTTTAACAAAAAAAGACACAAATTACAGTATTTTTACTCAAGCTACCCTACCTACATTTAGGCCTGTAAAACAGATAAATTCATACTACATATACATTTTCTCTTTCACGGTTAAAAAACAAAACAAAAACAAACAACCTGACAGTAAATGTAGCCAATAAAGAATAATACATCAATTGTGTCCTAAAGCTAATAAATACATATATAATAAAAACAATGTGAATGATAATACTTAATATTTGCTTCCTTAGTCAGCTGTTTTACATTCATTTTGGGAAATGTATTTGTATTCCTTGGCAAAAGGTGTGCATGAAGATTCCAATCATGCATCAAGTATGCAGCTAAAGCCAAGAAAACATTAGCACTGTTTGGTTATGACAACTAGACACTGGGAAATCTGCTAACGCTTACCTCTACTCGTCAATATTTAACAGATTTAATCTAGTTGTATTAAATCTTTGCACAAACATAAAAAACTGTTTTGCACAATTGCTATGAATAGCACCTGTGACACTGCACAGATGTGCAAGTTGAACTGATTAACTGGAGTTTCATCAGAGACTACTGATGATGGCACATCATTACCTATAGCAAGTTTGGTTGGCCTTTCTGCTGGTTCTAGTTTCATACTTAATGGCAAAGAGAACTGAATCATTATAATGTGTTCTTTTGCAAATTACTCAGGTGTCATATTACTTTGTCTTTTGTTGTAACTTAGCTACTTTGTCACTTACGGCATTTTCACACCTATAGGTGTTTGACTCTGGTCTGCCGCACTTTTTTTTTCACGTTTTTTTGTTTTTTTTTTTCACACAGAAAAAATCTGTAAATGAACTCCAAGAGAAATACAATATTCTGCTTATCACCACTGGTGTAAAACACCCTTAAATGTGATTTGGATCAGCTAGCCAGCCCGTTAGTAATCTATGCATTCCTAACTCCACACCATCAAGCTAGCCAAAACTTTGTTCCCATTTCACTTAATGTGTGCCAGCACTGAAGATGATTTGTCCTATAATGTAGCTATTTACACTGGTGCAGCCTGGAAGCTGACTGATCATTCTCCTGGCTGTTAGCTAACGTGGGGCTAAAAAGAGGTGCAGTCACTGCTGAGGAGTTTGAAACTGAATTAATGTGAGTACTAGTCCCTACTGCCATTGGAGCAGTAGCTGCAGGGTAAAAATGGACATCAACAGCTACTGTGGTGAGGCCCACAGAGACGTTGTGAGACAGCAACAGTGGAGGGTTGCCATGTGAGATGCTGAGACTGTGGTGGATGGGTGCAACGCATGGCTCAGCACTCTGCAGTGTTAAAGAAGAGTGCACGCCTTCCTCGCGCCTGGATGGTGGCGATGGGGAAGGAGAATGGGAGATTAAGGGTGACGGAGGAGGCAACGTGTCCTGGCATGGGCTTTGGTTGTCTCCTCTGTTACTGGTCCAATCCTCAGTACAGTGCACCTGAATGCTGGGCTGGGACAAACTGCACCCTTTCTCCTCCTCCAGAGAAGGATCAATCTGAAAGTAGAGAGTATTTGTTAATAATAACATATGAGAAAAATGTTTAAAATGCATTGAAATCATTACACTGTTGCCACATTGCTATCTTTAAAAACTACTCTGATGATTGAGCATTTTATTACAAGAAGGCTGTTGGTTTACTCCTTGCATGTGCCAGTTTAAATTAAATGGAGACATCAGCACTGTTTTCAGTGCAGTACTTTTTTTTTTTTACGTTAATGGTTTGTTCTTTTTATTAAACTGTGCAAACTGTGACTGTTTGTACACTTATATAGGGTGTTAGCTCCCCCTATAGGTTATATACTATGCCACAGTTGTTAGTTAAATAAACAAAGCTGGATATGCTCTTTTCATAACTAAATATAATAATTTCTAATATTTATCATTAACAGTGTGACCCATCCATCCATCCTCTTCCAGTTATCCAGGCCGGATGGAGTGGGTGGAGATGAGTTTCAGGGGTGATTTGTGACAGAAGGATCGCAGCAAGAGGCAGCAATCAGGTTTTTATCTTCTATGTAAAGCATATGTGTTATTTAAATAAAATTATCATTGCCAAGAGAGAAAGCACTGACAAAAAGACAAGAGGCAGAGCAAGAGGTAGTAGACGTGAAGATACTCAAATTTTGACTGAGAGTGACCAGGACAAAATTAGAAATTAGTATACTGGAGGGACAGCTCAGGTTGATGAGTTTGGAGACTAGGTTAGAGAGGGTAGGGTGAGATAGTTTGGACATGTGCAGAGGAGGGATAGTCAATATAATAAGCAAAATATGTTAGTATTTTTCTGTTAATATGGAGCTGCCAGGCAGGAAGAAAAGGGGAAGACCCTAGAGAAAATTCATGGAGTTAGTGAAAGAGGACATAAAGAGGGTTAAAGGATGTAAGGGATGGGGTGAGACTGCGACTGATGTGTTGACCGCCTAAGAAGTCCAAAGAAGAAGAATCATCAGTGGCTGTTCACACAGAAAGGCCCCTGTTGCTCGGTGGATTCAAGCCCAGGACCTTCTTGCTGTGGGGCAATGGTGCTGATCACAATACTATTGTGTTGCCTCAATACATTTGTAACTTTCTTAACTTCCCCTTAAACACAGATACAAATTTCTGGATACATTTTTTTATGGTAACGTGTTTCTGTGTTACCAGACCTTGGTGTCAAGAATAGGCTCAGGGTACATCTCTACAGTGACTGAGTGGTTGTCCAGAGAGCGCTGGGTATCCTCTTGTAGTTGGTCAAACGTGGGCTCCATCTGCACCGTAACCAGGCTGGGCCCTGGTGGTCTGGCTCGGGTTTCTGATGTATTGGGGCTCTGTTCAATCACTGCAACACAGTCATCATCTTCAAACGCTCTGCATAAGACATACAACACTTGGGTTTAGAATGCAGAAAGATGGTTTGTGAAGGCTAATTTATTTTTCTATTCTGAGAAATAGAGTACCTGTTTTCATACGTACGTCCTGCAGCTCGACGTTCAGCATGTCGTATGGGAACACCTAAATTCCTCTGAGCTGTCAAAGACATGTAATGTGGTTTTGATGTAATAATAAAAAGTTTGGGTTAAAATGCTCTACATATGTGCTTTCTGGTAGAGTCACACAATTGGATCAATTACCTGTTTAAAATAAAGCTAATTTAGCTTACCTTGGAAAAAAGATATAAGAGGTAACCAGACTGTGTTCAGTGTTAAAAATTCATCTGAAAGCACATGTAGAGCTCAGTTATTATTATGTTATATCATGTTTGTTTGAGCCAAGTGTATATGGAAAAACCTGCAATTCTTTAAATGGCCACTTGAGGGCGGCTCTTTAAGCGAGTTAATTCCTAAACAAGTCAATGTTAAAATGCCAATGCACTGAAAGTAAAAATACAAATGTTTACTTCCTGGTTTTAGTCTCTATAGTTTAATTTCCTATTCATAATAAATTTATTGAGGTGAAACTTTTATACAATCCATTATTTTAAATTGTAGCTGTATTATTATTATTAGGCTTTCGGCTTCTTTAAACCAGCGTGTCATTGCATATTTTGTTATTTTCTCTGCTAATTAAATATTGTCTTTTGTCTGAGTCTTTTTTTACTAGCCAAAGTTAGCACTCTAATCCACAGTTAATTACAACTTGTTACACTAGCACCTCAGTAGCTAATATCCTCACTTATTCATTTCAGGGTCGAGGGTGGGCTGGAGTCTGTCCCAGCTACCATAGGGTGAGAGGTGGGGTACACCCTGGACAGATCACTAGACTGTCGCAGCCTCACCCCCCCAATCATTTTGATTTTGCCAAAATATGGTCATGATTTAAGGAAAACCAAGACACTAGCATGTCATGCAGGGCGTATTGCTGACCTGCTCGGCTTGTTGGTGCGGGCTCATTCTTTTGTACCACAGAATAGAAGGTAACAGTGATAAAGATGAAAGCCAAAGATACACCCACTCCCACCACAATGGGGATGTCATGTTTCTCCAGCACAGGCAGCCATGATGGTGATTGCTGCTTCACTCTGAAATGGAGAAGATAGTGACTTATTGATGTTTTATTACTTTTGTTCACTAAATGTAATAAACTCAGGTGAAATATTCATCAATCTATCATCTTTTTATTTTGCCTACCTGGGATCATTGCTAGTCATGGGTGACTGGGAAGTGTTCCTCTTCAACCAGTCTGTGAGCTCTGGCTGAACTGGATGACTTGCATGAGTAGTATTCAGCCAATGTGACCTGTTGACCTGTTGGACTACCTCAGGGTCTAACAATGAAGGATGGAGGGCCTGATCGGAAGGGTGGATGGTGGAGAATGGAAGCTGTGAATTTTGTGTTGGAGATGATTCAGGTTGGGTTTGAAAAAGTTTGGAACTGGCTGAAGGTGTTGTTGTTGAAAGATGAATTTTGGATATTGGAGGCTTGGAGACTAAAGAAGATGGAAGATCTGTTGAAGGCAGATTATACTGAATTGTAGAAAGCTCAAGATGAAACTTTGGTAGAAAACTTAAGGTAGAGGAGTGTTGAGGATCAGTTTGAGTTGTTTGTGAGAGGGTTGGTGAAGGTTGCAAAGGCTGAAATGATGATGTTTTGTAGGCGACTGTCAGAGTGACTGAATCGGTGTGTCTCATCTTAGTGTGGGTAACAGAATTTGGTGTTGGACTTGTCATGAAGGGGTCCGATTTTAGAAAGCCAAAAGGTCCAGTAGCGCGTAGCTGAGATGGCTGCTGAGTTATTGATGTCTCTGCAATTTGATTAACTTGAGGCAGAGTATGGTCCTGAGAACTGGGCACTATAAACAACTTGTTACTGGCTGAATGCTGAAATTTTGATGGCATTTGTCTCAAATGGGATCGACTTTCACTGAATGGATGCTGAAGGGTTTCGACCAACACTCCACTGGTTACTTCAGGTGCCAGGCTCTGTGTTGCACCTGGTTCACTGTGTGAAATAAAATGTGGTTTAATGGTCACTGGTACTTGGGTGTGTAGAGCTTCTGATTGGAGGTTCAGATGGAGAGGAGGCTCCATCTGATTGAGTAACAACTGGGTGGAATTGGTTGTTGGCTGTTTCAAATGGTGATGTGAAACATGGGCAAGCGTCCTCAATGGTATATTTAGCTCAGCCCCGGCTTTTCTTAAAAATGTAGGAAATGTAGTTGCACTGTCTGGGCTGGTACCTGAAAATATAAAATAAAGAGTTTATGCTTTGTTTTCTTTGATATATCCTAAACAATTTTATGTTGTGTGTTATCATTATGTGTCATTCAGGGGAAGAAATATGTTATTACAATTTGTTATTACAATGTTATTACAATCAATTTCTTGTAACTGAATCATAAAGTAGCATTAACATAGACACAATAATATAATTTATTACTTTTTTAAACAAAATATGTCCATGTAAATTTTGAAATCTGAGCAGAAAAACTCTTATAGCAGGATTATTTGGCGTTTAGCACTTCCTTTAGCTTTTGGAAGTCCTGACACATCTTTTTTTTTTTTCTCTTGTGACAAGGTAACAGCCACAAAATGGAAATGATACCTTTATCCTGGAAAGTTTGTGAGAAGTTCTGGTTCCCCAACTTCTAACTCTACCATCACCTGACTCTGGTACACCATACCATTCAGCAGTTAACCTGGAAAAGCCACTGAAGCAGCTTGGTACGAAGACCAGGCCTGACACAAAAATATATTGCATGCTTGCTTCTTCCTCTGATGTTAGACTGGAGGCAGACAATTATTTGAATGACTCTTTAAGTCATAGCTTTAAGTCACATAGATCTTGACTCTCTGGCAACCGCAGGTTACTAAGGAAAATTCAGTATTCCTTGACCAGTTGGTAGGTGCTTGCTGGAGTTTTTGAAAAGGTGCGGTGCCTGGAAACCTTTGGGGTCAAAGCTGTGCCTTACAGCTCTAACCAAGAAGTTTCAAAAGGGGATACTTTTAGTTTCAATTCAATTCAGTTGAATTCCATTCAATTTTTTTACATAGCGCCAAATCACAACTACAGTTGCCTCAAGGCGCTTTATATTGTAGGTAGACCCTACAATAATATATACAGAGAAAAATCCAACAATCATATGACCCCCTATGAGCAAGCACTTTGGTGACAGTGGGAAGGAAAAACTCCCTTATAACAGGAAGAAACCTCCGGCAGAACCAGGCTCAGGGAGGGGAGCCCATCTACCGCGACCGGTTGGGGTGAGAGAGTTTCAGGGGGAACAGTTTCTGTTCCACTTGTGTCACACTGTTTCAGTACTGCTTGGTGAGTAGTTGGTGAGTGTTGGTAAAAAAGTTGATGTCTTCCATGCAAACTGCAGCTGACCACAGCAATCTGCTGGCAACCAAAGTAATTGCAACAAGGTTTTCATTGAGGATCTGAATCCCTCTTTGTGACCAATTTTACCTAGCAACTGCCAGCAACCACTAAAAACTTCTAAAATCTAGGAATACACATTTTTCCTTAGTGACCTGTGGTTGCCAGGGGGAGTCACTGAGTGGTCTCTAGGCCTGTATGACTGAGACCTTACTACTGCTTTCAGCCATCTTCATTTTACCTCATAACCTTATAACACCTTATTTTAGCCTGTTAACTTGCAACTATATATTTGTTATGTTGAATGACCTACAAATCACATGACTGTAGCTAAGTTTTTTTTAATACATACATGTTGTCTCGTTATGCTTTTCCTGTACATGTGGATAACGTGTTGTTTTAAAGCGCTGCTCAGCTATTGAGTCGCTCCACTTGGAAGCTGGATGTTGTTCATTATCGCTGGTGCTCTAAAAAATATTCAAAACACTGATTATTTTCAGAGGAGACACATTTGACACAGTCAAAAATGAATAAGTCCACAGACCAAATAATAAACAGGGGCAGACAATACAAGATCATCACATGATCTGTGTGAAAAAGTGCACTTAGAGAATTTACAGCTTCTACACTGGAACTGCTTATGAAAATAAAACCAAGGTTTAGCAAAATGATTTGGGAACAAACACAAGCCACAGGAAAGACTTCCACATCCTCAATACTCACAGCAGACAAAACCAGTCTTGTCTGTTTGCCTCTGTCAGGAGGTCGATTTTCAGCTTAAGACAAAGGACGACATGAAAGAGAATCAATAAGAAAAGGAAACTTGGGTATATGGGGTCAAAAAAGTATTTTGTTGCATAAGTATGCATTGTGTGATTGCAGAACTTCATATAAGCACTCACTCTAAATGACCAGAAGACAGTTGCAAATTCCCCTGACAGAAGTATCTGAGTGACCCACATTTATTATACTGATCCAAACATACACTGATGGTCATGAAAAACATCTCAATGTCCTGAAAAAACTAGTCTGATCCCTCACAAAGCCTTGATCTCAACATATTGGAGTCTGTCACTTCAATTAAATCGCCAAATTGTTCATACATTTTACATCCTCATTTTTGTTCAGCTTTAGGTATGATTTTAGTAATATTGCCACTGAGAAGAAATAACATGAGGTGGTCAATCAACACACCTGTGATGATGAGGATCATCCGTTTCTGATGTCGTCCTGCTCGGTTCTCAGCAGTGCAGTAATACTCTCCTGCATCAGAGTACTGCACACTGGAAATATGCAAGGATCCATCTTCTGCAGGCCAGAAGATGAAACATTATAAAACACAAAGAGCTGAGATCTCACATCCCGTTTAGGAATTAGAAAAACGTTTTCATGTATACTTCCATCTCTGCCAAGAATGCTACATATTTTAAATGCTGAAAACAACTCCAAATGATGGACCTGGTGATTAAAATAAATGCTGAGAAAGTTCAAGCTGCAGCAGCACATGTAGTATATAGAACAACTCTACTGCTTGACTGGATCTGTGGCCTTAATCAGGGTCATCAAGCAATAAAGTTCTTCTATGTGTTACATTAACTTCTTCAGATTTCATTCTCTTCTACATACCTATGAAGTAGGGGAAGTTGTGCCTGAAACGGTTACTCTGTTTTCATGATGAAAAGTAATGCAGAATGACTCCAGACAAACTAGACTCACCATCTATGTGTCTGCCTTCGGTGGTACTGATAGGGGACTGTGGCTCTGTTCTGCCCCTCGTCCAGGTGTATGTGATAGGCAGAATCCCCACTGCTCTGCAGGGCAGGACCACTAAAGTCCCAATCGTGTAGGTCACCTGATCTTTAAAGACCACTATTACAGGGCTCACTGACCCAAGCAGAGGGGAAATGGAAAAGACAATATCAAAAAAGTCACATAAAGCTCATAGACCATAGAAGTGCCTTAAAGAAATAACACATACAAGAACTGTTCCCCTATAAAGATTTTAGTAACTATGTAAAATTTTGAGGACACAGTATGTTCTGCTACCTGGACTATGATTCTTTAGAATGATTTTATGAAACTAGCAATGTGTGCAGATGGCAAATAAACTTACAATTTCATTCAAATGGTCTGTTACTTTGATTACATTTGCAAGACTGGATTTGAAGGTGATCTCCATGTCCTTTAATTTCAAATTTGTAAGACGTTTGTACTGCACAAGAAGAATTTCTCAGTTTCTTTCCTGTGTATAATTCAGTTCTTTTAGAAGGACCGTGGCTCAAAGGCTTGGGTGCGAGGATTTTTCTTTTCTTTTCTTTTCTTTTCTTTTCTTTTCTTTTCTTTTCTTTTCTTTTCTTTTCTTTTCTTTAATACATTTTAGCTTAATACCTATTAGATAAATATTCATGATTTTTCATTTTTGCAGCCTAGTTTTCCTGCACTCTCGAATCAACACAGTACAGCTGACATGTTAAAATAAATGATCACACACACTTGTTGATCTGCCAATGAGGACCACACCCATGCTTTGATAATATTATGTACACTATATGAAGATACCTTATAGGGAATTACAAATTCACTGCAAATTAAAAGCAATGTTAAATAGGGGCACAAAGCAGAGGGACAACAATCCCTTTGCCTTCCTGGTTAGGGTTTGCTTTACTTAGTACACTTATCAGTGGGTCAGACCAAACTCACATCTAAATCCTCTCCTTCATCATGATCTAAAAAGTTTGCATTAACAACAAGAAGATACCTGTCGTCATACCTAGTATTGAACCAACCACAGCGTCTAAAGTGTATAAATGCTTAGTAAGTATCAGGCACATGCTCCTGACTTGACTTTGACTCACCTATTGATCTGAGGGGTAAATACATTGCAAAACAGTAAGGTTTAAAATTTACCAGCGACTCTCAGGAGTGCTGTGCCATGGCTTTGTCCCAGTGTGTTGGACGCCTCGCACACATACACCCCCTCATCGTAGCTCCGGACTGACTGGATGTAGAGAGTGGCATTTCTCTGTCTGAATAAGAAACATGAAAGCTGCCATATATTACAGTATGAACAGCTTGTGTACTAAATTTTCAAAAGTCAGAACACTGTAACTTACCCCAGTGCAATTTTGCCTCCTGTCTGCTTGGTGTGGCCTCTTTTCATCCAGCTGATGGACGGTAAAGGGTGGCCAGACACCTGACATTCCAGCACCACCTGAGCACCCAAAGGCACCGTCAACACCTGGGGCCATAGCTTGACTGATGGAGGGGCTGCAAGGAAGGGAAAGCACTGTCAGGAATATTATTATGCACCTATATATATATATATATATATATATATATATATATATATGTATGTATATATATATATTTCCAGTGAGATAGTAGGGAGGTCTGCCAGATGTCATACCCAGAACAGTGAGTGTTGCTCGTCTCGAGGTAAGAAATCTTTGAAGATGGGTGTTTGAGGCCCTGCAGAAGTAGCTGCCACTATCGTGCTCCTGCACACTACAGAGAAAATTATGAAACAGGTCAGCAGAGCTTTTAAAAACAAAAACTGCCTCGAGCTGTATTTACAGGCACAATTTTATAACTCTATGACTTCATGTTAAGCGCTAAACATACCGTAAACAATGCAAATTAACTAAAGTAAAACATTTACAAGTTTTGCCCCAACTAGTTTTAATTTATACACGATTCTTGTGTTAAATTTAACTTATTTAGTCATATAGTAATGTGGCACAAACAATAAGGACCTGTGGATGAACAGATCTCCACTGGGCAGCACTGTTACATGATCAGCGGGAGCGAGAAGCCGGTTGTTTTTAAACCAGGACACCTGCGCTGCTGGTCTGCTGTACGGAGGCCTACAGGTGACCGTGACATTTTTGCCACTCTTCACCGTTAGATTTGTGGGCTGCTGCACAAAACTCCAGTCCATTTCTGTAAACACAAAATGTAAATCACTAATAAGGTTGGACATCTGCTTTTATTGGATTTTGCAGATTTTTACAGCATGGAATCTGCTGAAGCAGAAACCTAAACAGTTTTAACAAGGCAATTCACTTGCTTGAGTTGAACAGTTCAGAGTTTACAATACCAGCTGGAAGTAGGAAGGCTGGCTGCGACCTGATTGTCTCTTTCTGGTTTGATGCTTCACAGTGATACGAGCCCTCATGCTCCTTGCTCACATTTCTGTAGAAGACAAACACAAAAAATATTTTAACTTTCATTTTAATAATCAAGGATTGTTCTGGTTTTTGTTTGCTTTTTTATTGGGTTTTTTTTACAGACTCATGTGCAGCCAAGAATCACTAATTAATATTTGAACTGTGGGAGGAAGCCAGAGTTCCTGGAGGGAAACCCCCAGTGGCAGATTGTTGTGAGGCAACCCTGCAGGGAATACAGAATATTTACAGAAATGTCTCCTTTTTCTAAAACACCAAATCTTTATCCTTCCTCTGTGCCTTCTTTAAGTAAGAACCAGAAACTATTATATTTGTACCAGAAGAAAAAAGACCAAATCTTTGACTGTATTACCAACTGTCAACCACAGTTGGAGTTAAACAATAAAGAATTAATATTCCTGTTCTGCCATGCAGTGTTGGACCTGAATGTGAGCAGCTGTCCATTGTTTTGGAGGCTGAACGAGCCGGAGCAGTTCATCAGGAGGCACCCGTCTTTGAACCAGTACACCATGGGAACAGGGAAGCCGAGAACACTGCAGTGCATGGAGACTTCAGTTCCTATAGCAACAGTGATGTTGTCAGGGCCCTGGATGAACTGCAGCCTCCGAGGGACCCCTGCAAGGTGGACAGTCACAGTAAGCTACTAACCCTCTGCAAACACACACAAGTATGATAAATTTGTTTAGTTTTTTTTTTTTTAATTAAAGCAGTATTTTTGTTAAAACCAGAGAGCTCAGGATTTATATTTAATAAACTCTCCTGGATCAGCTGTAATTTGAAAATTTGTCAATGCGAATTAAAGAAAAAGCCTCACCCTGCACAGTAAGTCTGGCTTGTTCGCTCTTCTTGCTGATGTTCAGTGAAGGATTGTGTGTGACACAAACGTAAACCCCTTCATCTTCTAATGTTATGTTGAAAAGATGAAGAGTGCCTGACGTTTTCTTCTGGTGGCCACCTCCATATTCACCCTGAGCAGGATGACGCATACAGTATGGAAAATATGTCCAATATCAAAGTTAAAAGAAATAACGTGTAATTTCCTGTTTTATTTTTGCCCTGAGTAAAATAAAAAGTGTTTTTTCTCTTATGAGGCTTTCAGAGTCTCCTTGAGGTTTGTGAATTCTTCAAATCAATTTCTATTTGTAAGCTTGCCCAGCATTTGAGTCAGCACTGTGTTCTGTGAACAAGCTCTCCAGATGCAGGAAGTTTTGCACCTACAATAAATTGCTAGAGCAGGTTCAGTAAATGCTGTTTTTTTAAAAAGAATAATAATAATAATTCAGGGTAATCAAACTCCTAATCAATTAGGTTTTTTTTATACATATATATATATATATATATATATATATATATATATATATATATATATATATATATATATATTAAGAAGAACAAGAGGGAAACTACAGCCTGATCTGATTATAGTAGTTTCCAGCGGTGTAGGTGGGTGCCTTACACATGAAATTTATGTCGAACCATCAAGTTGAGGCTCAAACTATGACTTTAAATTCACAAATAACAGTTGAAAACATGAATTTGAGAATGAAATTGGCCTTTTAGCTTGGATCTGTCTAAACTGCAGAAGAAATGCAAAGTGTAAAAACTGTTCTACATGCTGTGCCTGATTATTGTCTTGGAGTTTAATGGAGACTGTTACTACATTAATATCTACCAGATATATCTACTGCTTTTTGACCTCTGCAAGAAAGTAGTCTTTGATGCCCTTCTAAAATCTGAATTTGTTTTTTACCTGAATCTGTCTACCTCTTGTGACCACCTTTCCATCTTTGAGCCATGTGATGCTTGCAGGAGGTGAACTCTCCCCTGATACACACCGGAGGAAAACTGCCTCTCCTTCTCTGACTGTCTGGTCCAGCGGACTGAAGAAAACATCCTCCAAACCTGGAACACACACAGTGTATCCATTCAGTGTGGTTTGAATATGTTATTCAATATTTTATCCAGCACTAGTGGAAATATTCAAAGGATTTACTTAAGTAAAAGTATTGATATTACAGATATGGTCAGGTGAATGTTAAAACTAAAACTAGACCTGAACTAAACCTGTTAAGCCTTACACTGTATTATCAGTTTGATTTAAATGATGTAAAAAAGTACAAAAACAAAAGGCAGATGCACACAAGAAAAAACCTAACTACAACTAAACTGGGAAAACTAGATGCTAAACACAAAAGGTAAAGAACAAAACCTTGAACATTGCAAAAAACCTAAACATGGAAAATCCTAGAAACATGGCGTGGAACAACAGACGAAACTGACCAAAGCCAGAGCAAAAGTCCAACAAAAAAAATCAAAACATTAGTCTATGAAAGGCACTGAAGCTCAAGAGACAGTTCTTAAACCTTTCAGGGGGCCGACCAGGAGGGTGACGGCACAAAAGTCCACAGTTCATTAGTTCGGGGGGCCGTCCTGGAGGTTGACAGCATAGCAGTTCATAGTTCAATGGTTCAGGGGGCCAACCACGTGGTAGGTGGCAGTGGCGAAGCAGGTATGGCTGGCCCCACTCGGGCGGCTTGGCTCGTGGCCGGCGGCGACGTGGACAAGACCTGTCGGGCGGCTTGGCAGGCGGTCGATGGCGGCGTGGGCCTGCATGAAGACCCTCGGGTGGTTTGGCTGGTGGTCGATGGCGTAGACAAGACCCTCGGGTGGCTTGCCGGACAGCTGACTGTGGTGTGGATGTGGACATGACCCCTTGGGTGGTTTGGTGGGTCTCCATGGACAGGCTGTTTTGACAGGCCCCAGAAACAGCCGTGCTGGATGTGGACGTGGCTTGGCAGCGGATGTAGGGAGCGGTGGACGTGGCTCGGCCGGCGAGGCAGGACCAGGCGTGGCGACGACCTCTGGCTGGGTCGGCGAGGCAGGACCAGGCGTGGCGAAGACCTCTGGCTGGGTCGGCGTGGCAGGTCCGAAGCCGTGGTTGTGGAGGCCGGCGCAGCCACCGGTTGAGGTGAGGAAAACGCAGCACTAGTCTGCTGCTGTGGCGACACAGGCATGGACACAGGTGAGAGACTGAATAAGCCGACTCTTACTCCCATAGCCGGCGAAAGAAGAGCTGCATCACCGCAGGGCTGGGGTGATTCAGCCTGCACACTGGGCAGCTGCTGCTCTGGCGATGATGGTGAGGCAGAGGAGATCGTGGCTGTAGCAAAGTTCTTTAAGTCTGCAGGCGGGCAGTCCATAAAACTTGGGTTAGCCATGGCTATCCGGGTCAACTGAGCCCGAATAGCCTCCTTCTCCTCCCCCTGCTTCCCTGCACAGGAGATAATCCAAAGTCCACGAAGCTGTGTAACACGAATCTTGAATTCAAAAAAGTCACTGAAATAAATGTCTGCTGGGTCCAGCATGGTCAGGTCGTTCTGTCACAGTCTGGCTGAGGCAGACTATGTGTTGTGAAGAGCGGACCCAAAATGCAGACACGAAGGAACTTGGACCAAAACTTGAGTGTCAACAAAAAGCGAGCCGTTTAATATGGCTGATATCTACCAGATATAAGTAAAAGTATGAAGACCCAGGAACGTGACAGATGGTTATTTTCTTACTTGAATAGTAATAAATTGATCATTTGCTGACATATTTCTTCATTCAGCAAATACGGATGATAGAATCTTTTCAATTTTACCCACAGCTGATAGTATCACTGTTGCTGAACCAGAGGTTAAAGCTTTAGTTTATTAGTAATTTCAGTATTTGAACAGGATGGTAAAGGCATCTTCTTTAAGAAGCATGAACTATTATTATTATTAGTAGTAGTAGTAGTAGTAGTAGTAGTTTTATTATTAGTATATACATTTATGAGTATATTCTCATGAGAGAATATGTCAGTTGTATGATTGTTTCCTTTTTTGTTTAAAAGTTTAAAGGTAATTGTAAATGTAGTGTAATAAAACATACAAATAATCCTTCTGGAAGCAACATAAGTGTAAAGTGCCATAACAGGCTAAAGCACAAGTACATCTAAGCTTTACTTAAGCACAGTGCTACCACATTTCAACATTTTAATTGAAAATTTTTGTCATTGTTTAATTTCGTGACATTCTTATTGACCAACAACACTTCTTTTGACTTCATCTTGTGGCCAAACTCAATAAAAACAAAAGAGTAGCTAGACTCACCAAGTTGGGATGAGACTGCCAAGCCAGACAGGATGAGTAAGCAAAGATGGGAAGTCATCTGTGGGAGCAAACAGATGGAGACACACACTTGCATCCTACTGCCGAGCTCCATGGGAGCCACGAGGAGACCAGCCTGCAGCTTCATCCATGGTGTCAGCTGGAAGAGTGTGCACACATAAAGGAGCTCTTATTTCTCTTTACTTACTATCATTGATGGAGACTGCACATTTACTGGCAGCACTGCAGTGTGTGGTCGTCATTTGGCAACGGACACGCTAAAAAGGATCTTCAAAGCATCTCTGCAGCAGAGGCGATGCATGCTGTGTATCGCGAACTGCAAAGGGTTAAGTTTAAGGAGGAGACAGAAGCAAAACATGACTATAAACGGTTATGTTGTTCTGAAGGGGTTTTATCAGCTCTGTAGTGCTGTTGTTAAAGCCACATGCAGACACACAAGAAAGCAATCAAATAGGTTTTTATAACACAAAGTTATCAACCAGTAAAAAATTTGGGGGGATGAGGGTCAGTTTGGATAAATATACTGACACAAAACTGGGTAAATCTACTCAATTATATTAACATGGTGGGTGTAACTTTTATATTAATGTTGTGCTTTTGACTTAGTATTAAAATAATGACCCATTGTTAGACACAATGGGTTAGCTCATACCCAAGACATCATTACCATTAACAGGCAGTAGCACATAGCATCATATACTTCCAACTTTTAAATAACCAGGATATTTATTCATATTTTAAGGCAGTAATTCTCATATTTTAAGTGTTCAATCTGATGTAAAAATATATGAAAGTGTTCCAGAGATTCTCCACCGTGATATGACTTTTATTTTCATACACTACACACCACAAAGAGTGAACCTGGTGTTGCAGAGAACCATTTCTCATCAGGTTTCAGTAAATATATTCAGCTGATTAATTTAAAATCCCTCCCTCTCTCCCTGTCTTTCTGTTAACACCCTCCCCTCCCTTTCCCCCTCTGCTTCATTCCTATTTTGGTTGTGAGTCTGTGGTGCCGCAGTGAGCGCAGCTTTGTCCTCTTTAGTCCCTTGAATGGGCCCAGCCACTTTATAGAGCTCGCACCGTGGCCCTCCACTCAATGAAAGTGACATGAAAAGAGGCTGCGGAGCTTTGTACTGTAAAGATCAGTTATGGGTCCCTGCGAGGACAGCTACCCGTCTGATCGTATAGGCTTTCATGATCCTCAGTATGGCCATGTAAGGCCTCACCCTTTATTATTTGAATGTGATGATGAAGTTCCACGAGTGAACAATTATAGTATATAGTTAAAGCCAGACAGTGACAAAGTCAAAAAGCTAATAATGGATACATTTATTAGTATATTTGGGATGATTTTTAAGACAACCACTGTATACAAAAAGTAGACTGCTCATGAATATATATATAAAAAAAATCAGAAAATACATTTAAAAAAAATACAAATGACTAAGGGGAGCTTCATGTCCAGTCTACTGCCATTAAATTATTGCAGAAGAGTGAGCCATAAGAAAACCAAACGGCAAACAAGCATCAGGAAGCAACTTGAAAACATGATCTTTGTGATTCTTTTTTTTTTCATCTGTAACCGTTTACAGGCAATAACTTTGATATTTTAAAAAAATGAAATAAAAATCAACAGTTCTCTGATAATATTGACAGTGCCAATTTTGCAAATCTGTCAAGAACACAACGCAATGAAAAAGTAGCAGATGACACATTGGAGAGAGTTCACAGTAAATCGGATTCTAGTATTTTCCCCTTGGCCTATAACACAGAATCACCAAAAAACAAGACTCAGCAACAATGTTTCTTTCCACAAATCCTGATCTAGCTGCACAAAAAATAGTTCTTAGCAGATGGATTGGTCTAAGTATTTCAGAAACTGTTTACATGGTTTACAGAAAAAAAGAGAAAATATCCAATGAGCAGCAGTTGCTTTGGTGAAAATGCCATTTTGATGCCAGAAGTCAGAGGAGAATGGCCTGACTGCTTGAAGCTGATAGTAAGATAATAGTGACTCAAATAACCACTTACTGTAAAATGACAGGATGCAGAAGAGCATCTCTGAATGCACAACACAGGAAAACGCACAACAGGAAAATGAACGTACAATTTATTCGAGTTATCCAAATTTGGACAATAGAAGATTATCCTGACCTGATGAATCTCATTTTATTCTGTGACATTTGGATGGTAGGGACAGAATTTGGGATACGGAATATGAAAGCCTTGTATCAACAGTTCAGGCTGGTGGTGTAATGGCGCGGGGGATATTTCCCGGCACACAAACTGAGCATCGTTCAAACACCACAGCCTGTCTGAGCATTGTTGCTGACCATGTCTGAAAGCAGCCATGTTTTGATGGCTGCTTTCAGCAGGACAACACACCACGTCACAAAACTCAAATCATTTCAAACTGCTTTGAACATGACATTGACTCACTGTACTCAAATGGCCTGCACAGTAATTGTATCTGAAACCTACAGAGCACCCTTGGGATGAATCAATCTAGATCAGCATCTTTGAGGAATGTTTCCTAACACCTTGTTGAATCTGTGCAACAAACAGTTAAGGCTGCTCTAAAGCCAAAAGGGGTGTGACCCAGTATAAGCAAAATGTACCTAATAAAGTGGTCAGTGAGTGAACTGATCCACCAGCCACAAAAAAACAGGAAACTAGCAATTACAGTTCAGCTTTGTGCCACAGACTTATTTCCCTGTTACTTCCCAGTTTCTTAGAAAGAAAACTGAAACTAAGTGAAACTGCTCACTACTAAGTAACCAGGCGAGTGCTTTCTGGTTCCATTACACTCTACAGTTGATATCTCCATATTGGACAATTTGAACCAAAAGCAGCGTGAATGGACAAACAGAAGTACATGCCAAAAAAAGAAAAAACTATCAGTAAATTTAATTTTATAATTATCACCACAATTGCGGCTAAAGAACAAAAGAAATCACCAGTGATGATGTGCTTAAAGCAATGACAAAACAGACATTAGTACATTAGCCATCACTGCTGGTGAGTTCAGCAGGGCTACGGGCTGCTTATACTCACATAATGCTAAGAGCCCGGGGGTGTGTATTTGTTTGACTCACAAGGCTCACAATAGATCATTTACACTGTTTAGCATGTCATTAAGATGTTTCTAGCCCACACACTCACTTGTAAGCTTCCTTTCTACAGACAACATTTGGCACAAACACTGAATTTCTGTCACCACCACTGAGTGACACCAGAGTGAGATTTTTGGCCCCGCACTGTGCCGCAATACATAGAAACATTAATGATCCAGGTGATGTTGCAGCAGTCGAAAAATGCTAAGTTCACGGTTGGTAAAATAAGGTGTTATAGCTCAGGTCTGTATGAGGAGCTGTGACTGTTTTTAAATGGACATAAGTTAAATCACATGCTCAGCTTCCAAGATGATTGTCAGACACTGATTAAAATTCATTTTTGCTCATCTTTTAACAGTAATTGACATTTTTTGAGACATACAAGCAATACACAAACAGCTTTGCATTGTTTATGAAAAGCAACAATCACATATCACATGTAATAAATACAGTAGATTTAATATGATACCATCAGTTAATTCACTATTCCTACTTTTTTTATTGTTATGACTCAATTTATTTTATTACCTGCTGCCTACATCTCATCTTTTTCTTTGCTTATTGACACTTAAGACCATGCCTTCACTAGATATGCAATAGACATACAAATTCAGGACCTGTTGTGCAGCACAAGCACTTTCAGAAACTACAAAATTGCTGCTTTTCATGTGCTTTGATATTAAAAGCTAGTTTGATAGTTTAAAGGTACATGTTGTAAAAAATAAACCTCAGATACCCACACATGCTGTTTTCATAAGATTTCTATTAAAATGTATCCATCACAGGGTTAATGAAAGCTCATATAGAGAACTGATACTTACTCTAGAACAATTTTCTCTGCGCTGGTGCCCATTAATTTGCTCTCAGTCAGTTTCTGTGTGCCTCTGCTCTTTTCTCTCCTGATGCATTTGCTGAGCTTCAAGCTGGGAGTGAACAGCAAGCAACAGCTCACATATTCTGGACACCCTCCACACCCACTTAACACACACAATCTGACACACACACACACACGGACACACACACAAATACTCCTGTGTTCTAATTCAAAGCCATCAGCTATAATGAGGCAAAAACCCCAGTTATTTAAATTATTAGTAGGTAAATGATCATAAAATGACACTAGTACAAGGAACAATGTCAAGCAAAATATCCACACATTATAAAAAATAGGAGCTATGGTATTAAAACAGATGGATAAATTTAAAGACTTTGTATTAGTAGAGCACAAATAAAAGTTTTTCCACTATAATATGCTGTATAGGTATATGCTATCGATTCCCAAATAAGCTTAAGTACTCTATATTTCTGTTCTTCAATTTCTTCTTTCAGCTGCTCCCTTTAAGAGTCACTACATTGGATTATCTGCCTCCATCTCAGCCTGTCACTTGCATCCTCTTTGCTCACACCAACCCTCTGCATGTTCTCCTTCTCTCCATCCATTATTTTCTCTTCCTGCCTGGTAGCTCCATAATTCAACAACATTTGTTCAATATATCTACTATTCCTCCTCCTCTAAACTATTTCAACCTCGCTTCTTCAACTTTGTCTTCAAAACACTTCAAAGAGAAGTGAAGTGATAAAACATCAGTGGCACCTGTAAACGTTTGACTTCTTATAGCAGTGTCTGTATAATACAGTGACTGATTCTAATGAATGAACACCTTGCTTCACATGTAGCTACCATCCACACCAAATACCAGGAGGGATGCAGAAAGAGGTCAATGATTCACTAAAGCTACTTCAGTGGGACTCCACAGTAGCTAATCTCCTCCCTGGATTAACTACGGGTCTTTCACTTGTTTTGTAAATGTGTAAATCACAAAACATTCAAATAATAGTTCTTTTATGTGGTACTTCTCAGATACCTGCTGAAATCAGCTTGCTGCTGTCTGAGTTTTGAGCATTGCTGGCACAATGTTGTCTAAGCTGACGTCACAGCAACACTTAATAATGAGCACTATTTAGCTTGTTTAACATGCAAGAGGTGGTTAAACTGCTCCCTCTTAAATGTAGGTTAATGGCAATGATAATGACATGCAACAGAATGCAATCAACCTATGTAGAGGATCTGAGCACTTAGGAAAGAATTCTCTTTGATTTTAGTCAACCATATATTATATGCAAAAAGTGGCTTTAAAATGATTAGTTCTGCTATTTGGTGAGACTGTTTGATGGACTCCAGATTTAAAAAACAAATTTTGGAGCTGGAAGGAATTGAGTCTTAACTATAATCCCTTGAGTTTGCCTGATGTTTTTAGTGTTATATGTCAGGAAATGCATTCTCATCACCCTTAGCTTTAAATTTGGTGCTAATTAGCATGCTAACAGGCTAAACTAGGGTGGTGAACAGCTAAATCTCAAACTTGAAAGGATAAGTAGCCTGAAAGGATACTTATGTCTTAAGACTTGCTAACATAGCTTTAGACTATTAATGTTGCCTAATCCACAAAGTGACCAATATTTTATATTAAAAAAGGAGAGAACAACATAGAAACTGTCCATATGGTGGCTTCTGTCTCATTTATTCACAAGGACATGTCTACAGCCAAATACTGGGTCCAGATGAAGTCCTTGCAAATGTAAATTGGCAATCCATTCAGCATAATCAAATGGAAATGAAAGTACAAATGCACCGATTTATAATCTATGCAGGAGGGGTCATTTTAATTAAGCGGACAAAGCAGACGTAGCGGGTAAAATGTAACACTGTTGGATTCAGGACAACATCAAACACATAAATCCACCAAAGAGTCTCAGAGTCCCAGTCTTCCCACTGTGGTAGAACTGTGTTTAATGTAGATTCTAAAAGACACTCTGACTTTGCTCAACACTGAGCAAAAATGTTGATAACAGTTGAAGTGATGACATATTGACACATGAGCTATTGAGTTAAGTATTGTATATTGTATTTCCTTAGGACTGAAGGATGATGGATTTCTTCTTTCCAAACTGCATGTCTGCACAAATGAGATATAGAATTTGTATTGTATGCATATGAATTCTAATATTTTTTTATATACAGTCAAGCCCATAATTATTCATACCCTTGGCTATTTTGGCTATTGACTTTTTGCTAAAATATAAATAAAACCTGAGAAATATTTTTTTCCACAATGATGCCTCTTGTACATCGTCTTATTATCTTTTGGGAGACACCTGTGTCATTTCTGGTCAAAAAAGAACTTGCTGGTTGAACAAAAGAAACTTTAAGTCAAAATTTGACAGGGGTATGAATAATTGTGGGCTTGACTGTATATATTTTACATTTAGTACAACTATAGAACTATCACATTACATTTCACAAGACATATTACCTGCATAATAAACCATATTGTGTCAGTGCATAAGTTACTGTTTTGCAAAACACAACAGGGCACAATAGCACACACAAATGACAGTTAGATTTGCAAGAAAATAAATACTATTGATTGTAGGGGATTGTATCTAGTCTAAAACAAATTTCCACATCATTCTGAAGTAATTTTCTGTTTCTAAACACAATAAATATACCAATAAATAAATACAACCTGTGCAGTACCCTTTATCTGCTTCTATATAAAAATATAGAAGGACAAAATATGACCTCAAAACTAAAATCTAGCTTTAGATTTATCTAAAGCCAAAAGGGGTGTGACCCAGTAGATAGATCTAAAATTAGATCTATCTAAATTTATCTTATCATGTCTATTCTGCTTTTACTGTGTTACCATGGTATCCCTTTTTTCATCATTTGACTTTTGTATTGGTTGTTAAAGCCTGAGCTGAGTAAATCTGCAGATGTGTGTATGTTGTTGAATAAGATGGTCATTTGTCCATTCATCTAAGTACAAGGCATTCATATATATCCTCAAGGGCTACGTCTAATTTTAGATCTGAAAGCCAAGTTCTCAAAGAACATTTCATGCAAAAATATCTCACAGAAGATGTCTTTTATTATCAAACATCTTGACCATGATCCAGATTTTCATTAGAAAATTTAAATCATGTTTTTTATTTGTTTTTGTTTTTAATGTCTCTGTAAAGCACTTTGAATCACCTTGTTGCTGAATTGTGCTATATAAATAAACTTGCCTTGCCTAGAGTGAAAAACAGAGGAAATTAAATCACACAGAGCTACAGGATGAATTCCATGTTTATTTTTACCTGATGTTTCACATCAGAATCAAACCTGGCAGTTTAAAAAAACTAAATTCAGAAAACACGAAGGGAAAAACATTTACTGAAGAGGTAAAAGTCAATCTGATTTTAGATCCTGACCTTTAATGTAGGACTTTAAATATAACTATTTTGCTTATTATAGGGTGTCATATCTTTGTGAACATTTAATTAGTTTGTTGGGTTGTTGGTCAGAGTCATGACAGCAGTGCCAGAAACATAACAGGTGAGAGGAGGAGGAAAACCGGAGTGATGAAGATGTGATCCGCTGCATCGTGGAGCTCGTTTAAACACAGGGCCTGCTCCAGCATTTGGTGGGTCTCAGCACTTATCCCTAAAGGACACAGTACAGAGGTTTTTTTGTTGGGATAGAGACAACTAAGTGCTAGAACAAAGTCTGCTCTGAAAACCAGAATTGGAGAGCTCACCGTGTTGGGACCACTCCTTCCAGGCGTGCAGATATTCAGGGTCATGTTCCCCACCAGTAGCTATATTCAAATGTGATAAAAGTTTCTATTAAGACTTTGTATTTATGAAATTCTATCCAGTTGTAACAAGAAAGCTCTGTTTTTATCTTTGGAGTGCTCAATTCTAACAAGAAAGCTCTGTTTTTATCTTTGGAGTGCTCAATTCTAACAAGAAAGCTCTGTTTTTATCTTTGGAGTGCTCAATTCTAATAAGAAAGCTCTCTTTTTACCTTTGGAGTGCTCAATCAGAAGATGTTTCAAATCCCTGAGAGCCCTGGTGAGGTTCTCCAGTTGGTGCTGCAGGTGGAGGTTTTCTTCTTTCAGAGTGTGGATGGTGTCCTGGAGCTCGTAAGCTGAACCGCAGTGTGAAAACAGAGAAATCATCCAAAGCACTGCGGTGACATGCATAATGGAGAACATTGTGGCAAATAATAAATGTGCTGCTGCTGGTCACAGTCCTGCTGAATCTCTCTACAGCTGCAGAGTGCTTTAAAGTCAGGTGGAAGTGTTAATGTTATTGAGGAGCTGACCTGTTTCTGTGTCAGAATTGATTCACTGATGGGTAGTTAAATGCTCTTGGCCCGCTTACCCACTCAAATGGATCAATTGTTCTGTTTTGGATCTTAGAGCCCAAATTACAGACACAGATAGAGCTGTTTTGGAGTTAATAAACTTTCATCCTAAAACAAAAAAAGACAAAAAGCACCCGTGGATTTGAGCAGTGCACTGAAGAAAATGAAGTCGGTAAGTAGTTATCTCCTTAATCCTACTAATAGTCAGACAAATCTCTGTGTCTATATGACAGTTCATCCCATCCACTTTAAACTTGGCAAGTGTATTCTTGGGGTCTTGTAAATGTGTTTCCCTTTATTTGGCTATCTTTGTGAGATTTGTGGATTCCCATGAACTATAATTGTAACTTACAACTGAGTACCAAACATTTTAATCTTACCCCAACACAAACTTAATTTTAACTTTAACTGATGTTAAATGCCCCTTCCCCCCAAAAAACAATTCTTTCACAATTCTTTATTACTTTGCTTGCCTAAAACTAAACTGGTTCTCAAATGATTATTTATTTGTGTATTTGTTGCTTTTGGTTTCCTGTAAATAAATAATATACTTTCATCACTTACTTATGCTATTTGTGTAAGCTGCACTGAGCTGCAGCCACAAGGTGGTTGATGCCTGTCTTGGGGGCAACCCCCAAACCAGATGGTGGACACCAGAGGTAAAGGGAACCATCAGGCTGAAGAAGAAGTCCTATCACACTTGGTTAGCCTGCAGAATTTCGGATGCAGCCAATATATACCAACAGGCCAAGCAAAACACTGCCCAGGCAGTGGCAATAAGTTGGAGACGTTCCTGGTGGGTGTTGGACTCTGCCAGGGCTGCCCTTTGTCACCGATTGTGTTCATAATTTTTATGCACAGAATTTGCTGAGCGTAAAAGTGAAGCTCTCGATTTACCATTTGATCTACGTCCCTACCATCACCTATGGTCACGAGCTTTGGGTAGCTACCAAAAGAACGAGATCGCAGATACAAGCAGCAAAATGAGCTTTCTCGTGCCACTGATGGCTGGATTCCCTCCTTTAGAGATAAGGTGAGTTCGGCCAGCCAGAAGGGGCTCAGAGTAGAGCCACTACTCCTCTGCACCAAAAGGAGCCAGTTGAGGTGTTTCGGGCATCTGACTAGGATGCCTCTTGGGCACCTCTTAGTTGAGGTGTTCTTGGCATGTCCCACCGGGATAGTCCCAGGACACACAGACTATATCTCTTGGCTGGCCTGGGAACACCATGGTGTTCCCCTGGACAAAATGCAGGAGGTGGGTGGTGCATCCTCCGGCTGCTGCCCCCATGACCTGGCCATGGATAAGTGGAAGAAAACGGATAGGCTGTCATAAAATGGATGGATGGATGGATGGATAATTCTTGAGAAAGCTGCAACCCAAAATCTGCCAGCTGTGATTGCCCTGTGTGGCGGTCGACACTTGGAGCTGTTCTGTTTTCAAAACTCTGCTTTATGACTACCTGTGTGTGATGCATTTAGGGAACATCTATAAATTCTACCTACAGAAAAATAATCTGGGATATAATCTCCCCAGACAGGTACTGTCGATCTTCTAGATCAGGGGTGTGCTATAAATTTTCTAAATGGATTATTCTGCTCAATGTTGATTTGAGTTTGTTGAATTTTTAAGTGTAATTTTTATAGTTGTTTCATTTTAACGGAGAAAAACAGAATATCAACCAAAGGTCTACCTGCCCAAGAAGGGACATATACAGGGTAATCTTAAGTTTTCCAACAAACACTTAATGAACACTTAAAGGATTTAGAGAAAGCTTGGAAGAAAGTTCTGTAGTCAAATGAAAATATTTGGCATCAGCTTGACCTGCTGTGTTTGGAGGAAGAGAAATGCTTAATATTTCCCAAACCACACCATCCCCACACTCAAGCACAGAGGTGGAAACATGACGCTTTGGGGCTGTTTTTCTGTTAAGGTTGCAGGATGACTTCACCACACCGAGGAGCTAATGGATGGGTCATGTACTTGCATGACAATAACCTAAAACATGTGTTTTAAACATGTGTTTATAATATGTTTAACTGCATTTTTGGTTGAAATTCTCTCTAAAATGAAGTACCACAAAATTAAAGACTGTTCATTTCTTTGTAAGTGAGCAAACTTACAAATTAAGCAGGGGATAAAACAATTACCTTCCTCACTGCAGAAGGGTGATTTTTTTCTTTATTAACACTAGAATTACTGAGCCTTTTTTCCCTGGTGCAAGTCCCTACTACTAGATTTACTGGCCTGCGCAGATTTGCGTAAATTCCCCCCGACCTTAACACCTCTTGGCACCCCGCTGAGATTTTCACAGGTCGTCAGCTCCATTGTTCTCCTGCTTTTGTTGTGCAAACACACCCTCCCCCAACCCCTAACCATGAGAGATTCAAGTTTTTCCTTCCCTGCAAGGCTGCTTTCCTTCCTTACCTGCCTGCATGCCTGTCCATAAACATATATACACAGAGTTGTACATATATTTATATATTTATAAAGCCACACCTTATATAATATGCATAAAGTCTAGTTATACACACAGACACATCTATATCATATATACACACACACATATATATATATATGTATGTAATATGTATATATATATAATATGTATATAATATGTATATATGTATATATATACATATTATATACATATTATATATATATAAAAACACCCAGCACGCCCCTACGGGCGGTTTATCCTTCAAGCTCGGGTCCTCTACCAGAGGCCTGGGAGCTTGAGGGTCCTGCGCAGTATCTTGGCTGTTCCCAGGACTGCGCTCTTCTGGACAGAGATCTCCGATGTTGTTCCCGGGATCTGCTGGAGCCACTCGCCTAGCTTGGGAGTCACCGCACCTAGTGCTCCGATTACCACGGGGACCACCGTTACCTTCACCCTCCACATCCTCTCGAGCTCTTCTCTGAGCCCTTGGTATTTCTCCAGCTTCTCGTGTTCCTTCTTCCTGATATTGCTGTCATTCGGAACCGCTACATCGATCACTACAGCCGTCTTCTTCTGTTTGTCTACCACCACTATGTCCGGTTGGTTAGCCACCACCATTTTGTCCGTCTGCATCTGGAAGTCCCACAGGATCTTAGCTCGGTCATTCTCCATCACCCTTGGGGGCATCTCCCATTTTGACCTTGGGACTTCCAGGTTATACTCGGCACAGATGTTCCTGTACACTATGCCGGCCACTTGGTTATGGCGTTCCATGTATGCCTTGCCTGCTAGCATCTTGCACCCTGTTGTTATGTGCTGGATTGTCTCTGGGGCATCTTTACACAGCCTGCACCTGGGGTCTTGCCTGGTGTGATAGACCCCAGCCTCTATGGATCTTGTACTCAGAGCTTGTTCTTGTGCTGCCATGATTAGTGCCTCTGTGCTGTCTTTCAGTCCAGCTTTGTCCAGCCACTGGTAGGATTTCTGGATATCAGCCACCTCCTCTATCTGCCGGTGGTACATACCGTGCAGGGGCCTGTCCTTCCATGATGGTTCCTCGCCTTCCTCCTCTTTCTTGGGTTTCTGCTGCCTGAGGTATTCACTGAGCGCACTGTCAGTTGGGGCCATCTTCGTGATGTATTCGTGGATGTTTCTTGTCTCATCCTGGACTGTGGTGCTGACACTCACCAGTCCTCGGCCCCCTTCCTTCCGCTTAGCGTACAACCTCAGGGTGCTAGACTTGGGGTGAAACCCTCCATGCATGGTAAGGAGCTTTCTTGTCTTGATGTCAGTGGCTTCTATCTCCTCCTTTGGCCAGCCTATTACCCCAGCAGGGTACCTGATCACAGGCAGGGCGTAGGTGTTGATGGCCCGGATCTTGTTCTTACCATTCAGCTGACTCCTCAGGACTTGCCTGACCCTCTGCAGGTACTTGGTGGTTGCAGCTTTCCTAGCGGCCTCTTCATGGTTCCCATTCGCCTGTGGGATCCCCAGGTACTTGTAACTGTCCTCTATGTCTGCAATGTTGCCTTCTGGTAGTTCAATCCCTTCAGTTCTGACTACCTTCCCTCTCTTTGTTACCATCCGACTACACTTCTCCAGCCCGAATGACATTCCAATGTCATTGCTGTATAGCCTGGTAGTGTGTATCAGTGAATCGATGTCTCGTTCACTCTTGGCATACAGCTTGATGTCATCCATGTACAGGAGGTGGCTGACAACCGCTCCGTTCCGTAGTCGGTATCCATAGCCAGTCTTGTTAATGATCTCACTGAGGGGGTTCAGGCCTATGCAGAACAGCAGTGGGGACAGAGCATCTCCTTGGTAGATCCCGCACTTGATGGTGACTTGTGCTATGGGCTTGGAGTTGGCCTCTAGTGTTGTGTGCCACATCCCCATTGAGTTCCTGATGAAGGCTCTTAGGGTCCTGTTGATCTTGTACAATTCTAGGCATTCCAGTATCCAGCTGTGGGGCATTGAGTCATAGGCCTTCTTGTAATCAATCCAGGCTGTGCACAGGTTGGTCAGTCTGGTCTTGCAGTCTCGGCTGACTGTTCTGTCTACCAGTAGCTGGTGTTTTGCGCCTCTGGTATTCTTGCCAATCCCTTTCTGTGCCCCGCTCATGTATTGACCCATGTGCCTGTTCATCTTAGCCGATATGATGCCTGACAGGAGCTTCCATGTAGTACTGAGGCAGGTTATTGGTCGGTAGTTGGATGGGACCGGTCCCTTCTTGGGGTCCTTGGGGATCAGGACCGTCCGACCTTCGGTTAGCCATTCCGGGTGTCTCTCGTTAACTAGCAGCTGGTTCATTTGTGCTGCCAGACGCTCGTGGAGTGCAGTCAGCTTCTTCAGCCAGTAGGCGTGAACCATGTCGGGCCCTGGTGCTGTCCAACTCTTCATACTGGAGACCCTTTCTTGGATGTCTGCCACTGTGATGGTTACTGGACCCTGTTCAGGGAGGTCGCTATGGTCTGCCCTCAGATCCACTAGCCACTGAGCATTGCCGTTATGGGTTGTGTCCTTCTCCCATATGCTCTTCCAGTATTACTCCGTCTCCAGCCTTGGTGGTGCTGTTCTGTTATTGTTCCCTTGCCACTGAGAGTACACCTTTGCTGGTTCTGTGGAGAACAGCTGGTTTATTCTCCTGCCTTCTATCTCTCTGGTGTACCTCCTCAAGCGGCTGGCCAAGGCTGTGAGTCGTTGCTTGGCAGTTTCCAAGGCCTCAGGTATGGACAGCTTGCTGTATTTCTTATGCACCTTCTTTGTCCCGCCTTTCTGCAACTCCGTTAGTTGGCTAACCTCCCTCCGTGCTACTTTGATCTTGCCCTCTAGCCTCCTTCTCCATGGAGGGTACTGCCCCTTGTGGCTGTTCAACTTGTAGCCAAGCATCTCACTGATCATATATATATATATATATATATATATATATATATATATATATATATATATATATGTAATATGTATATATATATATATATATAAAATGTTTGTATAGTGCACTTTCTATACCTTGCTCTGTCCACTTTTTTGCAATGACAATGCAGATTTTCCACTTGTGGGACAAATAAATGCAGATTTGCTGTGTGTGTGTGTGTGTGTGTGTGTGTGTGTGTGTTTGTGCAACATTGGCATTTGTTTACTCAGATCCAAGGCAGGCCAAACCTCTGTGTTACAACCTACATACAAAAGACAGACATTCACAATATATGGGTACACAAGTCTGTTTTATTTCAAAGTGTTTCAAACTTTACAGGGTTTGCAGACCCAGTGTCCATCATCCCTGCATTTGGCACAGGTGAATTTCTTACATGTTGCGCAGGTAAATCTGCTGCGATTCCTGTTGCAGCTCTCTTGCACCTGGCACTGCGTTGTCTTTACAGTCCCCGGCACAGCAGCTGCAGCAGCTGCAGCAGCTGCCTCTGTGCTAAGATTTCCTTGTGCTGCATGAATCGGCAACGAAGTTGCTGAGCTAGAAGACGCAGAAACAATCTTCTTTTGCCTGTCCACCCTGTACATGCCTTGTACAAAATGTAGGCATTCACTGCCGCCAGGTCCAGCATATTGTAGAAAACCGCTACTGGCCACCTGCGTGTTGCTGATCTTACGGAATACATCCGTGCCATTTGGTCCAACACGTCTACACCACACTGTAAAAGCAGAGCGAGAGAGTCATGAGTATATGTTTTTTTCTATAGGCCTGTATAGCACACATCAGAAAACATTGTACCACTGGTGTAAAATTGTACACACATTCACATACCTTCATGTGGTTGTAGTCTGTGATCGTGTTGGGTTTCCTCTTTCTGCCGTCACCGATCGTCACGTCTTGGTGCATGGGACTTAGAACACACACAGTCTTGGTTTTTTTAGGTGCATAAATTGTCAAGGACACACTGCCACTTCTAAGCACTGAAGTGGAGAATACCTCTCGCTTTGCAGTATCTTTTGAAAGTTGAGGAAGTTCACGCCGGACTTTATTCACCGTGCCCAGTAATGTTGTTTTGCGCTGCAGCAGTCTGTGCGACAGTGACAGTGAAGTAAAGAAATTGTCTGTTGTGATATTTCTTCCATCATCCAAAAACGGCTCCATCAGTTTCATGACCACGTTCTCTGCCAGCCTCTCTCCCTTCTGACGACTGGGGTCCTTTCCCAAGTAAGGAGATGCACTGCAGACATATTTGGTGTCCAAATCCGTGGCCATCCAGAACTTGATCCCAAATTTGTCTGGCTTGGTTGCAATATACTGGGTGAATGGACAACGAACCTTGGTAGGGAACAGCTGTTCATCTATGGTCATGTGTTCCCCTGGAGTGAAACTTTTAGCACAGTTCTCGTTGAAGCGTGTCCAGATGTCGGAGATCGCTGCAAATTTGTCTGTTTTCACCCGTTCTGCCCGCGTGTCCCTGTCATCAAATCGAAGGTGTTGCATAATTGAAATGAATCTATCTCGGGGCATTGTCTCTTTGATTAGTGGCACCAGAAAACTTTCTGACCAGCAATCCACAATGGCACCAACAGGACACATGATTGCTCTTACAAACAGGATTGAAATGAATGCCATAAGTTCATGAACTTAAAGCATAAAGTCTAGTTATACACACAGACACATCTATATATATATATATATATATATATATATATATATATATACATACACACACACACACACGTAGATAGATAGATATGTGTGTGTGTGTGTGTGTGTGTGTATACATACACCAATATTTTTGAATACACGTGTCCATATTTATGTTTCCAGATTGTTTGTATAGTGCACTTTCTATACTGTGCTCTGTCCACTTTTTTGCAATGACAATGCAGATTTTCCACTTGTGGGACAAATAAATGCAGATTTGCTGTGTGTGTGTGTGTGTGTGTGTGTGTGTGTGTGTGTGTGTGTGTGTGTGCAACATTGGCATTTGTTTACTCAGATCCAAGGCAGGCCAAACCTCTGTGTTACAACCTACATACAAAAGACAGACATTCACAATATATGGGTACACAAGTCTGTTTTATTTCAAAGTCTTTCAAACTTTGAAACGAACCTTGGTAGGGAACAGCTGTTCCCTACCAAGCATTTCTTGCAGCTGGCAACAACGGTCGTGCATTCAGTATAGTTGTGACTTCCGCAAAAAATGTGGTCAAAATGTCATGAGTAAGTTGAAGCATTTCTATCAGGCATTTCTGAAAGTTGTAACACAGAGGTTTGGCCTGCCTTGGATCTGAGCAACTGAGTGAGCAAATGCAAATGTGCCAGGCCTCAAGGACAATGGGTGGTTTGCACAACAAAAGCTGTAGGAGAAACAAGCTGACGACCTGTGAAAATCTCAGCAGGGGTGCTTAACACCTCGGGACTTGCACCAGAAAATAAAAAAGCCAGTAATTCTAGGGGGTACTGGGTTTAGGGAAGTTACGCAAATTTGCGCAGGATAGTAAATCTAGTGTTAAATGTAAATGAAAGAAAAAGACATGTAATATTGTTTTGTGCCCAAAAGACTTGATTTAGAAATACTTTGAATTTCCAGTTTGTTCCCCATAGCTGAAATTGCAGTGTTTTTATTTAACAATTATAACTGATTATTACAAAATTATTAATGACTTCACTGTGATGTTCTTACTATTCAGTAACATCGTGTCTTTTGGCCCCTGGGCTGCATGCTCAACAACCATCAGCTGGTTGAAAGCGGAAGTGCTTCGAGTAGCTTTCGTCATCATCCGGGTTGATCTCCGTCACAGAGGATCCAGGATGGCGACTCACATGTCGAGGTGCAGAACCTGGAGTCGGGTTCAGAGGTAACACGTTTTAAATAAACGCTCTTAAAGTGTCGCTACTGTGGAGTTTAACGCGAACAGACTGCAGCACCGATACACCCACTGTCTCCCACGTGACGTTTCCGCTCATCCCTGCGGGCTCAGAAATTCTCTACGTCCTCGTCACCGCTAATTAGCAGCTAGCATGATGCTAAGTTACATCATAACCCGTTAATGAAGCTAAAAATGCTCCTCTCGCTTAAGCTTTGGCATTATTTTAGCGGCTTTCTGTAATGTCCGAGATAAAGAAGTGTTCTACTTTGTTTTGATATTTTTGAAATAGACGTGCTAGTTAGGCTGTTTTTGTTGAGAATTTGAATATGAAGAGACATATTTGAGTAAAAGAGCTGTTGCTGGACTTAATAGTGTGCGTTTGTCTGAGGATGGTGGAGGATAATACGTGCTGAGTTTTACTTTATCGTGGTGTGGCTGAGATTTTGATATTATAGAAGTGCTAAGAGAGGAATGTTAAACTTTGAAACTCCTAGTAAAACACGTTTGGACAATGATGTCGATAACAGTACCTATATGCACCTAATCTATTTGAGTCAAAAGGTCAAAATAGTCATTTTCAGGACGTTTTTACGTACGTTTGGTGCTATATGATGTCAGTGAATATGTTGATCCCTGTAACATGGCTGTGGCTGTAAACACAAAAACCACACTGTACTCTGCTCTGGTAACTATTGTCCATGATGTAAATATGTAAAAATTGTGCTTCTGTTCTGTGTCCTGTTCTGTTTGTATATGTGTGTTTTTGCTGCTGATACAACCAAATTTCCCCTTGTGGGACAATTAAAGGATTATTCTATTCTATTCTATTCTATTCTTTTTATGAGGGGTAGCCAATCAGAACAGAGTTGTCTCACAGCTAGAGGAGCTGAACCAAGGCCAGGGTCCTGTACTACGAAGCCAGTTCAGTATACTCAAGTGATGTTGTCTGTGTTCACTTAGCCTACCACTGGCAATCATGATTAGCAGTCATATGAAGCTTGTTTTAAGCTGGCTAAGATAACCAAAAGTTTTCCCTGTGTGTTCGCTTAATTGGTGTAAATTGTAATACCTGAAAAATATGAGGAGGTTAAATGTGTAAACTGAAAGGACTACAGCTGCTGCAGATAAAACGGTGTGAGAGAAAAAGCACTGTACATTTTGCTTTAAAAGCAATGTATGAATGTCCATTTAAATGCTCGCACAGGCCAGTAAATGTACTTAGTCTTGCGGATTATAATCAAGTATATCATGAAATTTATGTTTAAAAGATGGTTTTAGTTTTTATTTTGTCAGTTGGAGCTGACATAATTATCTGAAAGTAAAAAATAAGTATAAAAACAGAATTCAAACATACATTTAGACTACATACAAATTTAATATGGTCAGACAGTAAAATAGATGCTCTTTTTTTCAGGATCAGATATTAATGTTTGTAGAACAATAAAAATTTTATGAATTTAGGGATGTAACAATTTATCAAGTAATTCGATTTTCATTTTCTTACTGGGTAAAATATGCTGCAAAGCTAACCTGGTCCAGACTAGAGATCAGCAGTAATGAAATCACCACCTACTGACCCAAAAATTCTGCAGACAATAGTATGTCTTTGCAAAATGGCTGTTTCCCTCTGAAGAGTATGGAAAACATGCTAGCTGGATTTTCTTTTCCTTTTTTATTCTTCTTTTTTTCCCCTTTTTTTTTAACATGGTAATTTAAAACAAACAAACAAAAATATTTTCCACTCCACTTTGTGCCTGACACTAAGAGGAGAGGCCTCTTTCAAGCAACCGCCATATATATAATGGATGTTCAGTAGTTTCTGATGCAAATTGTTTTCTTCTAGTTGAATGCTTGTAAGATCTTAGCCCGCCCAGGTATGTCTGCGTGTCATGATATGATTTTGTCTCAGCTTTTCTGTTGTGTAACAGTAACATATTGCCAAAAAAGAGAACACATGACAAACAAGGTTTTAAAGTACTGGAGAAGACGCCAGTACAACTACTATTATTATTATTATTATCCATCCATCCATCCATCCTCATCCGCTTTATCCAAGGTCGGGTCGCGGGGGCAGCAGCCTAAGCAGCTGTTATTATCATTATTGTAAAATTCTGAAGACATTTGATATTTAAGTTTTGTGAATTTTATAGATAGCATATCCATTTGGTATCTGTACTTATTATTAAAGGAAATTTTTCTTTCTCACTGTTGCCAAGTGCTTGCTCATAGGGAGGTCGTGATTTTTGGGGTTTCTTTACTTTAGGGTCTTTAAACTTGCAGTATAAAATGTCCTGAGGTTACTGTTGTTGTGGATTGGCACCATTTGAATTGAATTTAAGTGAATTGATGCAGAATGCAAAGCAACAAGGTAAGAAAATGGTCAGTCCTCTTTAACATATAAAGGCCTGCAGGTGTTGAACATTCTGCCACCATAGATAAAAACATGAACTGATTTTAAACTTTAAGGCCAAATCTCTAAAATATGTCTTCTTAACTGTTCTATGAAGTTTGTCAGTATTTGTGTTAGTCACTGTTGTCTCCATTGCTGTTTGTTGTACTGTTTGTTTTTATTTTTGTATTGGCGCATTGTTTGTCAGAAGACTAATCGGTGGGCTTCAAAGTAGCTGTGGCTAGAAGGGCTATGTACAATGTAAAGGTTGTACTAAAATTAAACCCTGGATTGTTAATTTTTATTGGTCATGTTGTATAAGCTGCAGTTTTTCCAAAAGTTGGCTTTTGAAATTCAGCTTTTAAAAGTTGATGAGATTTTTTTTTAATAGCAGTTGTTTTATTGTCATCTAAGGTATGGGATAGCAGCTTACCGGAAATACAGCAGTGGTGGCGGATACCCAAATATCTCCCTCTCTACACCGTTGCCTGGGATCCCCAAACCACTGTTTGCTTCAGTGGATGGTCAGGAAAAATATGAGACCAAGATTACCACTCTAGAAAATGGCCTCAAAGTTGCTTCCCAAAACAAGTTTGGTCAATTCTGCACAGTTGGAAGTAAGTTGTATCTTTTATGTGCTGGTATATTCACTGTTCTTTGTCACCTGCAAGAACTGGATAAAGTGTGGATTCTCTCTCTCTCTTCCTTCTGTTAGTTTTGGTTAATTCGGGATCCAGACATGAAGCAAAGTATCCAAGTGGGATCGCACACTTCTTAGAAAAACTTGCATTTTCTGTAAGTATTAAAAAAAATTAAATGAACAAGACCAAAAAGGTGGAGGTGTGAGCAATAAACCTGAGAACAACATTTATGTCTTTAGTCCACAGCACAGTATGGGAGTAAAGATGAAATCCTTCTTACGTTGGAGAAACACGGGGGGATCTGTGACTGTCAGACATCTAGGTATTTAACACAGTTCCCGTCTCAGTGTGCAATGATGTAATGATAAACACAAACAACACACAGCTGATTTGATGTGTGTTGATTGGTCGTTTTGCTTTGCAGAGACACCACAATGTATGCAGTGTCTGCTGAAGTGAAAGGTCTGGACACAGTGGTCAGTCTTCTGTCTGATGCTGTTCTGCAGCCTCGGCTGCTGGGTAAGAACATGTAACTTAGGATCAGTCCTCACAAACTGTCCAAGAGCGTCCACCGGTAATACAAACTGTTTCTTTGTGTGCAGATGAAGAGCTCGAGATGACCAGAATGGCGGTGCGTTTTGAGTTAGAAGATCTCAACATGAGGCCAGATCCTGAGCCGTTACTCACTGAGATGATCCATGCTGTGAGTTACACCTTCTACATAGGCCTTAGCTAGTACATCCAGCCATTCATCCCATTTTATTATTAATCAGTGAATTACTAATTAAACCAAAATCCACTGTCAATATTTCAGTGCACTATACTCATTTCTAGGTTTCTTCTTCAACTCTGATAGAGTAACTTTGCATGATTCACAGTCCAAAATGATCTATTTGCCTTAGCTGGGCTTTCGTGCAGCCTCTCCATTCACTCACAATCTGAACCAAGCTGTTTTACTTCTTCTCCCTTTGAGTCCACCCCCCCCTTTAAGCCAAATTTCTTCTTATTGGAGGCCTCTTGCAAAAAGAAGATGTGAACAAGGAGTGAAAGAGGCTTCCGTATGTCAGGGTTAATCGCATTAAGGAGCTTCCCTCTTGTTGATATCATACAGAGTCAGGAGTGGCAAAAATTGTGAAAATTAGTGTTTAGAGTAATCTGAAGTCTGATTGGATCAGGGGGATTACTTGTAGATATTCTGGCTTCATTAATGTCAAACTTAATGGTGAGTAGTCCTAGTTTGTTTTCATCTTTAAATCTATATGTGATCCTTCTTTGTTGTTTTGTTTCCAGGCTGCATATCGAGGCAACACAGTCGGACTGCCTCGTTTTTGTCCTGCAGAAAATGTGGATAAGATTGACAAGAATGTGCTTCACAGTTACCTGCGTAACTATTACCGTCCAGAGCGCATGGTGCTGGCAGGAGTGGGCATCGAGCACGAGCAGCTGGTCGAAAGTGCCAGGAAGTACCTGCTGGACGTGAAGCCAGTGTGGGGAACAAGTTCAGCGCCCAACGTGGACCTCTCTGTAGCACAGTACACTGGTGGCATCGTCAAGGTGATTTACCAGGCTCTGTTTAAAATCACAGTTTGACAGATACCTGTTTTATTACTATTCCTCCTTTCTGCTGGAGAAAGCATAGAATCTTTAAAAGTTGGACATTGTCTTTTATTCTGTTAGATGGAGAAGGATATGTCAGACGTGAGCCTCGGCCCCACCCCCATCCCAGAGCTTACCCACATCATGATCGGCCTGGAGAGCTGCTCCTACCTGGTGGGTGTTTGCAGTGTCTTGGAAAGTCTCCAATCAGGGGCCTGAAACATGTTAAAGGGTAAAACTGTTCCCTTTACAGGAGGATGACTTTATCCCATTCGCTGTGCTCAACATGATGATGGGTGGAGGCGGCTCCTTCTCTGCAGGAGGACCCGGGAAAGGCATGTTCACCCGACTGTACCTGAATGTCCTTAACAGGTGAGCGTCTCAAAAGCAAATTGTGCTAAAATGATTCTAATTAGTCTTCACCAACTGTTAAATTTTTGTTATCTGTTGTAGACATCATTGGATGTACAACGCCACCTCCTACCATCATAGCTACGAGGACAGCGGCCTACTGTGCATCCATGCTAGTGCAGACCCCAGACAGGTTGGTACAGACTCAACACAGGACAGCTGCAGAGTATCTGCTAGGATTCTGTGACAAATTTCTCATTTAAATTTTGAAACCATTTCTGATGAGGTTTTGGCAGCTCTGGTGCTCTGGGGTAGGTGGTTCCACAGGACGGGGCCTACAACTGGAAAGGCCTCATCCCCTCTGTTTTTGACCTTGTCCTGGGAACATCCAGAATCCTCTGATTAGAAAACCTTAGTGCCCTGTCTTGAGGGTGGATGCTTAAAAGCTTAGATAAAAAAAGTGGGCAAAGGTCAAAGACTTCAGAACAAGCAATAAAATCTAAAACTAAATTCTAAAAGTGACAGGAAGCCAGTAAAGAGAGGATAAATGGGTAATGTGCTCCCGCTTTTTTTGTCCCTGTAAGGAGCTGAATGTATATTTGGGAAAAGTTCACCTCCAGTGAATAGTTTGTCATGTTTTTTGTGGTTCTTATTTCTTATTTCATTTATTCATTTCCAGGTGAGAGAAATGGTGGAAATAATCACCAGAGAGTTCATTCAGATGGGCGGCAGTGCAGGAGAGGTAATGATCACCACAAGCTTTGTCGTCATCAATTAGCAGAATAAAAATTACACAGAACTTTTAATATATTTCCCTTGTGTGCCCAGATGGAGCTGGAGAGGGCAAAGACTCAGCTGAAGTCCATGTTGATGATGAACCTTGAATCACGGCCGGTTATTTTTGAAGACGTTGGTCGTCAGGTTCTCTCCACAGGAAAGAGAAAGCTGCCACATGAGCTCTGTCATCTAATAAGTGAGTACTGGAAAGATTTTTGTGTCCTTTTCTTTGCGAGTCATCTAAATTTGTGTGACGATAATATTCAAATAATTTTCAGGCAGCGTGACAGCTGGTGACATTAAAAGAGTGACCACCAAGATGCTGCGCAGTAAGCCAGCTGTCGCAGCGCTTGGAGACCTCATGGAGCTGCCCTCATACGAACACATCCAGGCCGCCTTGTCCAGCAAGGACGGACGTCTGCCCCGCACATACCGCCTCTTCAGATAGACCCACATCATCACTTTACATAAACTGGACTTGAAGATTACACTAGTGTTCCCTCCGAACACGGTAATCACCACAGCTTTCTGTGGGAGGTACAAATACCTGAGCTCTGACTCGAACCTCTGAGAGAAGGGGTGATTTTAAAGAAATAACACATTGTACTCTCCAGTAATCCTAGTCTGTATACGACTGTATTTTTATTTTGTTGCCAGGAAGTCAATAATTCATTATTTTTATGGGAGGTTTGCAGGAGTTTGCTTTTAAAGAAACACAAAATTATCATGTAAGGTTCCCATTTAAAAACCCCACCAGTGTCACAGAGCCACTCAGAGTAGACTGTGTTCTGGATGCCCCTCAGTCTTTCATTTTTTTTATTCTGCCATTACTTTCTTTGCAGATCTCAGCTCTCTAAAAAATTGTCTTTATTCCAGAGTCAGTGGATTAAACTGTTATTTATACAACAAGACTTCATAATGTCCTTTTTACAGTTACAGAGACGGCAGAAAGGTACATAATATATGATTAAAAACAAAATGGAGATTTTGGATCAGTTACTGACTTGACTGCTTGTCCTCCAGCTTGAAATCGTGGTTTGTGTATTGTACAGTAAAACAATGGTTAAATAAGTGTGGTGGTTGTTTTTACTGTTACGTTGAAGGCTTTGCAAGTCTATACTCTGAGTTTTTGATTTGGAGATTGTCTACATATGTTGACATATGTTGATTATGTTTTTGTCTGTGTTTCATGTATATTCTCACAGAAATGCACAAACTACGAGTCAAAACTTTGAACACAACCTCTCATTTAATATTGTTTCTTTATTCTTACTACTTTTTATATTGGAGATACACACTGAAGACACAAATATGTAAAGCAAAATATATGAAATTATGTAGCAAAGAAAAACTGATAATTAACTCTAAATATGTTTTATATTTTAGTAGAGTGACCATATTTTGGTTTCCAAAAAAGTGGACACTTGGCCCAGTCATGAAGAACTTTAATAATACTGTTTGCTTAAAGAAAACTTTAACATATTTAAACAATGCCTTCTCTGTGCCATTAATTAATGGTAAAATAAAAAATATCATATAGGCTTTTACAAGTCGTCAAGTGCAAAAATAAAAAGGATGGTTGGTCACCCTTTTCTTTGTTGACAGCACTGCAAACCCTTGGCCTTCTCTCAATAAGCTTCATGATGTAGTCACCTGAAACAGTTTTCACGTCACAGCTGTGCCTTGTCAGGGTTCATTTGTGGAATTTCTTGCCTTCTCAGTGGGGTTGGGACCATCAGTTGTGTTGTGCAGAAGTAAGGTTTGTACTGTGACAACTGTTAAAATTCATAATATGGCAAGAACCAATCAGCTAACTAAAGAGAAACGACAGTCCATCATTACTTTATGAAAAATTGCTAAAACTTTGAATGTGTCCCCAAGTGTAGTCGTAAAAACCATCAAGCGCTACGATGAAACTCACGAGGACCACCCCAGGAAAGGAAGACCAAGAGTCACCTCTGCTGCTGAGGATAAATTCATTTGAGTCACCAGCCTCAGAAATCACAAGTTAACAGCACCTGAAGTTAGAGCCCAGATAAATGCAGCACAGAGTTCCAGTAGAAGACGCATCTCTACATCAACCGTTTAGAGGAGACTGCTCGAGTCCAAATCTGAGATCTTTGGTTCCACCTGCCGTGTCTTTCTGCGACACAGAAAAGATCAGCGGATGGTCTCTACATGCATGCTTCCCACCGTGAAACAGGGAGGAGGTGTGATGGTTCGGAGGTGCTTTGCTGGTACATTGTTGGGGATTTTTTCAAACCTGAAGGCACGCTGAACCAGCATGGCTACCACAGCATCTTGTAGCAACATGCCATCCCATCTCAGGTTTGCGTTTAGTTGGACCATCATTTATCTTTCAACAGGACAATCACCCCAAACGCACCAATGGACTGCGTAAGGGCTATTTGACCAAGAAGGAAAGTGATGGAGTGCTGCACCAGATGGCTTGGCCTCAACAGTCACCTGACCTAAACCCAGTCTAGATGGTTTGGGATCTGATGGACTGCAGAGTGACGGGAAAAGGGCCAACAAGTGGAAAACCATTTCAGGTGACTACCACATGAAGCTCATCGGGAGAATGCTAAGAGTGTGCAAAGCAGTAATTGAAGAAAAGAATAGCTATTTTGAAGAATCTAAACTATAAAACATGTTTTGAGTTATTTCACACTTTTTTGTTTACTACATGATTCCATACATACACATTCAGTGAGAATCTACAATGTAAATAGTCATAAAAATAAAGAAAAAACAAACTTTTGACTGGTAGTGTATATCAGACGAGAGGCTGTAAGCCTGTAAATCATGCCCCTAACTTTAACCTTTGCTAGTATGGATGACTTGGTAGAAATCAGATCAGTTATTTTTAAGTGGGACAACTATTTTTGACTCAGTTTAAGAACCGCCCTCAAGTGGCCATTAGAGAAACTGCAGTTTTGGGGATTCCCGCACAGGCTTCATCTTTTAGCTCTGGAAGCTGGTGCTCAGCTACACCTTAGATTTAACACAGTATTATAACTATTATATTAAGTTAATAACATTGCAAAACATTGTACTCCCCCACACTTAAATACATCTATTATGGGCAAAATGTATCCAACAAACAAAGGTGTTTTCAAACCTTTATTATGGGATGTTACGTCAGGTGACATAAAAAGATACAGTTATGGATAAGAGGTCCTGATGATGTAAAAACAATACCCACAGGCACTTTTTTAAAAAAACAGAATGCTCTTCATGCTGGGAATGCAAATGATTAATGTGCTGCTACATACAGTACATGGACAGTTTACACAGTAATAAGATGAGAGATAAGGCATTGTGTTGAGTGTTGCAAAGGTTCACTTGGCCTAATCACAGGAAAAGGTAGCAATAATGGTAGTAATATAGTAGTAATATCATTAAAATGCTCAAACTTTTTTCATAGCAAGTGAGTTCCTTTAAGAAATATTGAATAAAAGCATTAAATAACTGTAATTTCCCTGAATTTAACAGTAGCTCTTAACAAGGTGCGACATGCTCTTCAAAGTTTATATTTGACCTGATCCTCAAAACTCTCCAACAAAACGGACACCTAAAAGTGTGCTGTAGTTATGTTTAGTACATTATTTCATGACAAAAATCACAAGGCATTTGAACACTGGTGTAGCATTCAGAAAAACAGAGTATTATAGTATATGATGCTTCTTAAACGGCTACAAAAAATAGAGAGAAAATAGGTATTGTTACTCTCTGTAAGGTCTTATCAGTCCACACTGGAGCATGTGACTGAACTTTAAGCCACAACGGGAGACCCCCTTCCCTAGTCATGTTTGAGTACAGGGGGCAGAATAAAAAAAGGCCAGAATGCTGATGTCTGCATAACCTCGAGATCCCTGCCCTCGAGTCTAGCAGGGACACAGCTGCACCTCAGTTACCTCGACTACAGCTGGGATTTGTGTAGTTAAGACAACTTTGGTTTTTCCTTTTTGTCCTTTTCTGGCCTTCCTGTTTCTGGCACAGGTGTGATCCAATCCAGTCTGATCCGGTCCAGAGTGTTCCTTAATGGGTTTCAAGAGATGGTGCAGATCGTGCTGCTTTGGTTCTTCATGGCCTCCTTTGTCTTTATTTCTCTGGTGATTCGCCTCCTCCTGATACCTTCCAAGTACAAACTTCGGTCAAACTGTCCGGCACACAGAGGAATGCTGACAAAAATACAAGCAAATACAACACTACAGGTGTTAGAAGGTCAAAATGCATAAAGCACAACTGATCGTTTAGCAAATGATCAACTGCAGTCCAGTGAAAAAGAACCATCATTCAAGGCATGTTTTTTTGCATTCTGATATTTCAGCAGCATTTTAAGTTAACTGCAACCCACACTGTGCAACATGGACTTAATAAACCTGGGTAGGCCATCAAATTTGAATCATGTAGACTGTATGACACAGAGCTACAGCTAAAGATTGTCAGGATTCTTTCACATTGGTGATCTTTGGACTACCTACGAAAATCCACGAAAGCACAGTTTATTACATCACTAAAACCTGGAGCTGCTGGGGGACTCTCTTCCTCTACCCCTTTATATGTCAGTGCTGCACGTAGTTTCATCCTGTTTGTGTTTCGTTCTCTCTCTATTCTACTCTGTTCTGTCTTCTCGAGGCTGCTTCTGCTTGGGAATGATTTTTTTCTTCCTTTATTTTCTAAATGCTTAGTCAAAGGAGATTCTTGGGTTTCTATTGATGCAGAGTTCTTAACCTTACAATACAAAGAGCTTGAGACTGACTACCACTGTGATTTGGTGTCATTAAAAAACCCATCTGAATTTGATTTAACACATTTACTTCATAAATTATGTTACTTGTGGAAAACTTGAATGGGATAACAGAAGTGGGAACCAAAAAAGCTCTTATCTCTTTTCCCTAGACCCTGTGCCAGTCCCTAATCTCAATAACTCTCCACACATGCCAGAAAGCCTACACCAGTGCCTCTCCAGAAACAACTGCTAGGCCCAAACGTGACACCATTGAGAGTGAAGGCTCTCAGTCAAACAGGTCATAGTAAAAGGCGTATTTTACTTTTGCCTTCTTTCAAGCTATTAAGTTCCACCATTATGTGAAATTAAATTTAATTAAAAATCACTTTATATTAGGCTGTCTTACACACCGTGGATGCTGATGACATTTTTCCAGAAAGAAATGTGCAATTGGTGACATGAATGAAAACACTGCTGGAATCCTACAGCACTACTTTGAGGTGTATGTGTGAATGTTAGTGGGACTCACTTGTCTCTTCCTGGCCTGAGTTTGACCTGAAAGACACCAATGACAGGCCGGTGGTCCGAGGTCTTGATGTTCGAGCAGCTGGTATACATGAGTGTTTTTATGTCATTAGCCTGCCTGCTCCTGAATAGGATCCTGTCCTGTTAACACAGAGAGGTTCAATGCGTTTGAGAGCCACTTTAATAGAAATGATAAGGTGTTTTTAACAAACTTAAGGCGTTTATCTTTTGTCATGTGCGACACAACATCATTGTTCTACTTACTGTGTATGAAGGTGTTCTCTGTTTAGAAGTGGTGTCGTAGACATCGCAACCAATGTCGAATTTGTACGTGGGTAAGAAGTGTATTGATGCCTCTTGGAAACCTTTAAAGATTGACCCTGGAGGGACAAACAACTCACAGGATGAGAATCAATGGAAAACAACAACCTATTTCTATAAAAACTTTTGCAACTGTTTAGATGCATGCAAAATCATCTAGTGAAGAAAATCCAAGAAAGTTGGTTCTGCTCATCCAGTCGTTGCATTTTCTGTGGAAAAATCATTTTCATCACTCAGCCAAGCCGCTTTTTCAGTCTGAAGTGACAAAACATTTCTCCCACTGAAAGCACGACGTCCAGATGAACAAAATCAACTTTCGGAGTTTTTGCAAATGTTGACGCTTTGGCTTCCTATGTGCATACCTTCCTTCATTTCCTTGGAGAGCTGATCGTGCTCCAGCAGAGGGCTCATATCGCCACCTACTGTGGAGCTCATGATGGCCTCCACCTCACTCCTGTCTTTATCCAGCCGAAAGTTAAAGTCTCCAAACCAGAAGACCTGATCGAATCTTGTGGTGACGTCAGCTGCAGTGAAAAATGATACTCCATTGATTTTCACTGATTTCTGACAATTAGTGTTATAAGCACTAAGATTTTAACCACAATTTTAACCATATATAGATCATCAGTAACTGCTGGTACAAAGATGGCCATGGAAACAAATACAAAAATAGATTGTTATATTTATAGAGAAAAACTTTCCTGTACATTAGCCAGACCGCTTATTCCCTCCTCCTGCAAATAATCCTAAACCTAGGTGTCTAGGAATGTTTAATCTAATTTTAGATGTTGTAATCAATCATGTTGTGATTTGATTAAAAAAGGAAGACAATTAGAAAATGAATGCCCTGTTTTAAGATAATTTGTCTTATCAGAATGAATGCATGCCACTTTTATACTGTTACATCTTTAAAAGATTAAGTATTCTGATGCATAAACCATCCAATTAGCTTTAATATTTTACATCATTCACACATAGTAGCTTCAGAGTCTTACATGGTGTGGAGCGGTAAGGGTTGGTATCTGGAAGGCCTTTTGGAAGAGCTAGAGCCTCGATAATCTTGTTGTAATCAAGTATTCTCTCGTAGACTTTGGCATCACCGGCTGGGAGAAAAACAGAAAAACACATTAGAAATACGCAACATTGGCTGGCTGTAGGGTTTAAATGCAATACACGACTAATGTGCAGTGTAAAAAAAAAGCTTCTCTGACTTTGAAAAGCTGCTACTAACAGGTAAAATGGGAAGTAACGAAAAGGAAAGAAGTGCCAAAAAAGGTGAAGGCAATCCCCACTGCGCCTTTGGTCTTGATCTGCGAGATGATCCTCGTTGTGACTGTGGCGTGCTCCGCCTCTGTGCAAAAAAATAAAGAAGAAGAAAAGTGGTTCATGTCTGTGCACACAAATCAACATGTCACTACAACAAAATCCTTGTCACAATCCTCTGGCCAGTTATAGTAGGTGGAGCATTTCATCCAAAGCAACAAGGATATCAGTAGAGAGTTGCAAGTTGAAACTGTGTTTTGATATTCATATCATCTGTATTGACATGTAAACAGCATTTTAAGTATATTATAGAAAGGTTTCATCTAGAAAACTAAACATTCACAGCTTAGCTTTGAAGTTTTCAGATTTTAAAGCTCAAATAATTGATTAGTTGAGAAAATAATAAAGTTAATTCAACAGCATAAACGATCTATCTGAATTAAAGACTATTAAACCCTTTGGTTTATGAAATATCATTTCACCATCACTATCACTCCTGAACTAATACGTAGAGTAGGACAGACCTGAGCAGAACCAGATGAGATCTCTTCTGACAAATACAGTGAGATATAAAACACCATGTGAAGCTGCATATAACATGACATAGTAAGGTCCCAGACTCTCCTGAAGTCTGGTCTCCCACTCCCTCCTGCACACAAACAAAGTTACATATTAGTATGCAGAAAACGAGAGCCATGACGGAGTAATTCATCATAATAACCGGCTTTTATTTAAAATCATTAAATGATCCACCTGTCAGGACAGCCCTCCTGGACCCCAATAACATAAAAGTCTTGTGCAAATTCAGAGTCGGTCGGAAGGAGGAGATCATCTAAGTTGACTGGAAGGCCCTGAAAATGGCAGGAATTTGGTTATGATTCAGTTTCTCCATCAGAAAAACCTTTGTGAGAGATGCTGCAGGTCACATCCTCCCACCTTCTCTCCTTGCATGTTCCAAGTGGCGATGTAGATGCCAACTCTCCTGTCGGGGAAGAGGCGGTCCAGCTCCTCAGCCCCAAGCAAGGCACCACTACCCAGCACGCTGCCCTCCATAAAACTCCTAGATAAGGAAAAGTACATATATCGAGTTTAATCACAGCTGACTGTAAGGCTGCTATCTCTGAGGCCAGGTCAATAATTCATCTGTATATTCATCTGTATAACCAAGTATTAAAGCAGTAGACTAAGAACTATTTTACCACTCATCCTGTCAAAAACCCTGCTGAATCTCCTCAGATTCAGTGTTAATCGCACTCTCACACTTGTGTTCTTCTTTGCTCCAGTAATGGAGGCTGTTTATTCTTATTTATGCATTTTTTAGATTTCTTTACCACAGTATCGCAGACTGACGTTCAAACATTTCAAATTTAGCTTGGAAAGAGGAATGAAAGATGAATGATGAAAGATGAATTAAATCTAACACAGGTTGCAGGGGAGTGTGGGGGTTTTGGAGCTAAAGTGTACTGTAATAAAGGAAAGATAGAACGGTAATATGAGTATAAAGTGTGTGAGCTTAGAAAGAGCTCATCCAGGCAAAAAAACCCCAAAACAAAACAAAAACACACCCCATCTTACTTTGTTTGTTTTTATAGTGTCACTAGCCTAATACCCTTGAAAGAGACTGGTAAGTAACTATAGTTTAACAGGAAGCTGAGTGTAGTTACTTTAATCTACAGGACATCTTACAATAGAGCCTTCAAATCCAGCACAAGGATGATGACTATAGGTGCATCTTTATATTACCTGCTAAACCTACCTGTTCCTCATATCCTGCGGTCTGATGGGGCTGAGTACGCTGTAGGTGGACCTCATGGAGTTGACAGAGGCACTATCCGAGCCCATGTTCTCCAAAAGCCGGCTGTCGCTCAGGTTCCTGTGGAGCCTTTCTCCCAGCTTCTCTCTGGCCGGCATGGCATAATCCAAACAATCCCTGTCAATCCTATTAGCTGCCCTTAAAGTGGCTGACGCAAAGCTCTTCTCCAGAGCAGGCAGTGGTCCGGTGGGTTGCACCGGAGACAGGCGCACCTTGGTGGCCCTCCACTGCTGGACTGTAAGGTCGCTCTGCTGGCTACGGGGTCTCCTTTCATAGTCAGAAAGACTACTCCCTCTGTCCCGGAAGGCTGGGGATCCAGTTGGAACAGCAGAATGGGGTCTCGCACTGGGATCCCGCTCATTCCTCACTGCAGCTGTACCCTGGAGAACAAACCCACTCGGAGCTACAATAGTTTCATCCTCTTTAAGCGAGTCTGTGGAGGAGCCGGTTTCAGCTGGGTCGCTCAGACTCTCCTGGCTGTTTCTCAGCCTCCTGGTTCTCACAGTCTCCTCCAATGAAATGCTTTTGCTGGACTTCGACAGTCTGGGTAGCAAGGGGGGGCGGGGCTGATACGGACTGATCCCTTCCCCTGTGTTTCTAAGCCTATGGTCATCCTTGTGCCCGTTGGTGGATTTCACATCTACTATGGAGGTCTTGAGTTTGCTGCTGTCATTGGCAATCGAGTCTCCTTTACCAGGAGCCTCACAGGAGTGATGGAGGGGGCCGTCCTCTCCATCCTCAGTCATCCTCTTCTCATGTCTGAGTCCAGCTGTGGTGATGTGGATGAAGCGCTCTCATTTTCAAGTGGCACAAGACCTGTTCAGACACACGGCGGAGTTTGTTTTACTGACATGGCCTTCAAACGATCACTTTACTGTCTGATATACTTTCTGATATCAGCCACGGCAGAGGGTTACTGCATCAACTACCCAATCAGTGGAAACAGCAAACATTTTGATTTCAAGCAATTAAAAGCAAGTGCTGTAGCTAAAAAAGACAAAGCACATGAGCTAACGCAATCACTGCTTGTTTCAACAACTCTAATGCTGAACAGAAAGTCCCGTTAAAGTCCACTTTAACAATTCTACTTAAGCCATCATCTAAATAACGTTTACATACACAACAATATCATCTGTTACGCTTTTCTCTTCACTGGATAACAACCTGCAGCTGCAGCTAACAAAGCTAAAATGCTAAAGCTGTGCTAACTAATGCCTAAAGCGTACGTTTCTGTGACCACATTAACAAACGGATAACTTTGGTAGTTTCTATCGTTTGCACTAACAATTTATGTCTCTTTTATCAGGCTGAAAGTAAAGCTACCTTTTGTGCACTGTTGGTGTCAGGGTAACTGACTAAAAAGTAGCTCCGTGACTTCCTTAGCAACGCTTGACAACACAGATTTTTGTTACCAAGAGAGTCGCAGTCTGAACTCAGCATGTATCACAGCGCCCCTGTGTGCTAAGAAGGGGTATTACTTCCATACCTGTGTTTCAACTGCTAGGATAACCACCTGCTTTCTCATTTCTGCAGCTTACACATCTTCGAATAATTTCCAGGGAACTTATTCTTATACGAGGAGAGAGGACTCCAGACAACAGACATCTGACCTAATTTATCCTAATAAGATGCTAATTTTAACTAAACTTACACTGTAGCTCAATGCCCTGGCATAAGAACTCTGTGACACTGTGAGTGCACATTTTCAACATATAAGTATTACTAATACTTAAAAAACACAAAGACAAGGCAACTCACCTATCAGAACATCACCAAAGTTATTGACAGCATTTCTCAAAACCAAAGTCCATCCTGCACTCCTATTTTCTTCCTCTTTTGAGCACCACTTTTTTGCTTTGGCTCACTAAATATATCATTTAAAATGCCAACAAAAATGTTATATAATTGATATCAAAAGACTCATGGGTATTTTGTAAAAATGACTGAGAGCAAAGGTCAGGAAGTACAAGAAAAATGCCCACCCCTCATCAAAATGTCAGAAAACATGCCTATTTTAATCAGTGTAGTGTAATACGATTGAGTAGATATTTGCAGCTACAATTCAATTTCTAATTCTCTTACAATTTGTCCACTTTGCCTTACATCACAATCAAGAGCATAGCCTTTGTTCTCAGCGAGTAGACCTAAAGATGATATAAGCTTTGATCTGCGTGGTGTGTCATGATAAGTATGGCATGTGACAGTTCAATTTAATTTATAATTCAGGCAACTAATATTGGAATGGAATGGTGGAAGAGTAGTTACACTGTATTTTAGTTATCCACTTTTTCCTTTCACATATTATATATATGTATATATACAGGGTGGGCCATTTAGTGTGAAGATACGAGATGTGCAGCACCTGAAACTACGGATACTGGATGCCTGTGCTGGCATTTCTCCTGCGGTGTTGCTATCAGTGTGTGAAGAGTGGGAGAAGAGGGTTGCATTGACAATCCAACACAATGGGCAGCACATTGAACACATTTTATAAGAGGTCAGAAACTTGTAAATAACTCATGAAAGAATAAAGTTACGTTGAAACCGAGCACACTATTGTTTTTCTTGTGACATTACCAATAAGTTTGATGTGTCACATGGCCCTCTTCCTATTGAAAAAACAAAAGTTGTATCCAAGATGGCCGACTTCTAAATGGCCACCATGGTCACCACCCATCTTGAGGAGTTTGCCCCCTCACATATACTAATGTGCCACAAACAGGACTTTAATATCACCAACCATTCCCATGTTATTACGGTGTATCCATAAAAATGGCCCACCCTGTAGGTAGGTAGGTAGGTAGGTAGGTAGGTAGGATAGATAGATAGATAGATAGATAGATAGATACTATCCAGTATATTTTTGAATGATGTATTTAAAAGCACTAATCAGCTTACAAAGATTTTTTAAAGAAACATACCATGGGGCTATAAATTATAATGCTTTAAATTATAATCCAGTCAGATACATTTACTAGTTATTTGGCCATAGTCAGATGATAAAGAAAACAAGTTTTTTAGATTCTTTTGATAAACAAGTTTGTTTTTTTACTTTTACTGCCAATAGTATCTTTTCCAGAGTATACAGTTTTATTGTACTTTTACTGTTAATGAGAAAATGACTCCAAGGTTTATTTTTCCATTTAATCAGCACAGCATTAATACTGGAGGCTCAGAATATGAACACCTACAATTATAATCAGAATATAGATTTTGTAGGAAATAATTTGTTCCCCTAAACGCTTCCAAAATATCTGATTCATAAAACAAAAGCTGTACCAAAGCGTGTTACGTCTGTTATACCTTCTTAATCTTTTGGTTTATTTCCTGCTTTAAATTAAACATTTTTGCTTAGAATTAACAAAAACAAAAAAAATATTTGCAAAGTGATTTATCAGCCCACAACCAAACTGATGACAAATGTCGTATGTATCCAGCACCAAAATTCATAAATGTAACATAAATATCAACTTTGCTTTTAATTAAGGTACTCTACTTTAGTAAGTATAAGTAAATACATTATATAATGTTATGTGTTTTTTTAATACCACACAGCTTTTAAATCTTTGGATGACTGTATTCAGTTTAGCCTTTATTACAAGTAAAAATCACGTCAACAAAAAGTTCTGCTGTGTATTTATACATATATATTTATTTATTTATTTATTTTAATTTACTGTATTTTGATCCTAACCCAGCTGTCCTTGATAGTTTACACACCTACAAGTCTCCCACTTTGTGTCAGGCTTCACAGCATTTGCCCTGTTACATGTATTATGACAACGCTCACAAATATATTGGCTGTACTCTATATAAGTACTGTAAAATCTGTAACTTGCAGTTCATAAGTAGTTTGTGTTTATTTCCTAAATTTGATATATAAAAATTTCCCTCTGCCTGGTCACATAATATCATATTTCACACAACCTTTTGCTCCCAAATTACTTTTATGGACTCTGAACTCAAACTTCTGACTTTTATTTACTCAATCGCTCAATATTACTGTGCACTACATTGCTAATATCCAAGTTCCTCTGTTCATTAAGTAACTGTTATTTTTCCATCAGTAGTCTAGCTCAGTTGACAGAAAAAAAAATGCTTGTCTGGGTGTTTTCATGAAAAGACAAACGCTTTTCCATTCACTACAACACGTTAAAGTCAGTCACTTTACAAATAGCACAAAGAACAGCAGAAAAACGCTGCTGCTGACAAAACAGTGTAAGTCACACTGAATAAACAATGTCAAGGTGTGACCTCTGATTGTTAACCCTTTCACCCATTCTCTGACCCTGTGTTGTACGAGAACCGCAGCTGAAAGGATTTTCTAAGCTCGCCGGCCCCTGGAAATGTGGACAAAACCCTCCATATTCAGTGCATTTCTATGACAGAGCTGCTGACTCAGGGGGTTTGGACAAAGGGCCGATGCGGTCGGGTCTAGTATAAAAGGAAAGGGTTAAACCAGGTAGGATACAGTTTGGTGCAAGAGCAGAAACATCAGCAGCAACCAGCAGCTCAACCAGCAGCTCAGCCAGCAGCCCAATAACCAGCAATATGACTACCACTGGAATGAACATGATGAGCAGGGTAAGAAAATTGCCTTTAAGGTCTTAAACACATGTTTATAAGAATATAATATTTATATTTGCAACAGCAACCAATCAGGAGGTGTAGCACGAATGGTGTATCGTATAATTTTTGCTTTCCAGCCAGAGCCTGTGCTTGTTTGGTTCAGTAACTACAGCTTGCAGTTATTTCTTCTAATAAAAAAGCTCTGAAATTCTAAAAAGCCAACTGAAAAAGCATAAAGAAATAGAAACAGACTTTGCGAGATAAAATGTCACTATGTACATGTTAGCTTCTGTTAAGAGCTTCTCTAATAAGCTGAACAGCTCAAAAAGAGAACTGTGCTGTGCTATTGCGAGCGCCGATCTGACTCTGTGAATTCAAATGTGTGCACTTCTTGTATAAGTGATGTGTAAAAGCTGCTGGGTCTGACCTGATAAAACTAGATTAGTTACCTTTATAGGAAAATCGTAGACTGCTCATTCAGACATGGAGCTGACATATTAAGAGTTAACAGAAAGGAATGAATGTCTAAATTTATTTATTCGTCATTGGAAGTTTAGGGCTGCACCTTAACTTTTTCTACTTAACAGCAGTACTATTGAACTCACCAACTCTTTCAGCTTCAAAAATTATATCCCTCACATGTGCTCGTTTCCTCTCTCTCCTCAGATCATCTTCTACGAGGACAGGAACTTCCAGGGTCGTTCCTATGAGGTCATGAACGACTGCCCTGACATGTCCTCCTACCTGAGCAGATGCCACTCCTGCAGGGTTGAGAGAGGCTGCTTCATGGTGTACGACCGCACCAACTACATGGGCAACCAGTACTTCCTGAGGAGGGGTGAATATGCTGACTACATGAGCATGATGGGCATGAACGACTGCATCAGGTCCTGCCGTATGATCCCCATGGTAAGATTTCACGCCAGTCTTCATTTACCCTGGATGACATCATTAAAATACTTTGAGTTAAATCCATTTGTCTTCTGCCTCACAGTACAGGGGATCCTACAGGATGAGGATCTACGAGAGAGAGAACTTTGGTGGTCAGATGTATGAGCTGATGGACGACTGTGATAACATCATGGACCGTTACCGCATGTCCAACTGCATGTCCTGCAACGTGATGGATGGCCACTGGCTGATGTACGAGCAGCCCCACTACAGAGGCAGAATGATGTACATGAGGCCTGGAGAGTACAGGAGCTTCATGAACATGGGATTCAGCGGCATGAGGTTCATGAGCATGAGGCGCATCACTGACTCCTGCTACTAGGCTGTCTTTGCACTAAATAAAGCTGTCATGAACTGAACTACTGGTGTGTTTAAGTCATGGTTTATTTTGAGTAGATTTTGAGTACTTACGTTCATTCAGAAATTCTAACATTTCAGTAAGTCAGAAGAAGCAAATCATTTGCTTTTTATTCTTATTTTCAAACCACATTCTTTCAAAAATCAACTACAAGTAAAATTTGTGCAACATTTTAGCACAAAATGTTCACTTATATGTACCATAACTTCACTGTCAGAGTGAACTTCTTATAACCTTCTTTTCATATCTTTTTAGCCATAGACTGTGGGGCCCCAATTTAGCTCACTAGGATGAGCAGGTGAGCATATGCCAAATGGCTGAAATCGGCAGGCCCAGGTTCAAATCTGACCTGATGTCTTCCCCTCTCTCTCCCACTGCTTTCCTGTCACTCTTCACTGCATCTATCATAATATTTTTAAAAGGCCAAACAAACCCCCCAAAACAAAAACATAGACTGTATATTAAAGATGGATGTAGGCATTTGTTGTTTAGTTATATTCTGGTCTTGAGCCTAAACTTTTCACAAGGGGTGATGAATAAGAGAAACCCTGAGACATTTCAAATTGATTTAACAGAGACCCACCACAAAAGCATAGTTTGCTTTTTTGACCCTTCTATTCTAACTGGGACTCAAATTTAAAAAATGAACATCATATTCTATTCATTAAGGCTTCAAACTAGTGACTGAGAGCATGAGCTCTTTAGAAAAGTGTTTATTGAGGGTAAGAACCTTCATTTTCTGACTCTTCTGGTTGTAAACAGTCTTGTTTGTAACCTGAAGAGTCGCCCTCTGCTGGCCATTAGAAAGAATACAGATTTAACTTACAGGTTTATAGAATCAGAATCAGAAGACTTTATTTATCCCCAAGGGGCAATTAACATACAACAGAGCAGCATAACGTTGAAGATAAGGACAATAAGAACAGGCAATAAGAGTGAAATAATAAATACACAGAATATACAGTATATACAGTTTTAAAATTACACAGTTGGTTACTGGTATTGGTTACTGGTATGACATTTTTGATTTCTTCTAGAAGGATGCTTTAGTTTTTTACAGTCTTTGTAGACTTCACCCTTTGTGAAGACTATCTTTCCACAGAACCAAAACACACACTGAGTATTTATGCTTGTAAAGAGGCCTTCATTTAGAGTCACTGTAAATTTCTGGGCCTGTAACTGTCTGTAAAGCCTTTTGTTTAATAGCAGAGAAATCATAATACATGGTGCTGATGTGCAGCTTTGTTGTTTATAAAACAATAGTTGCAATTGTTGAAATAAAGGAAGTTTAGTCTCATTCTGAGTAGAACTAAAACGGTTTTGTCTAGAGTCTTCTATAGTAAACTTGGACAATGGCATATAAATACTTGCATAGCTGAAATTCTCTGATTATATTTACATTGTACCAGTAAGGTTTCAGTGTGAGTTGTTATTAGATCCAAATGTTATTGTTGGACCACCTAGGTTTGTTTCTGCTAGACTGTTTCCCTCAGTCCTGTTCTCATTAGAGCAAAAGAATAGAGCAGGCATACAGGTAAGCACCCTGAAAGCACAGTGTATATACAGCAGCTACATAATAACAATATGCACCTGGTCTGTTTTTATTCTCTATTTGTTGTTCTGACATATTGATATGTCTCAACAACCATTGTGACATTTGGTGATGGCATGGATGCTTTCTGAATTTTCACATGGCCAAACAGCAGGTGATTCTATCATTTCAGTACAAAGAAATTAATTACAAGACACCAAGATTCATCAGGTCCAGGCAACATTTTTCCAATTTTCTGTTGTTGAGTTTTGCTGTGGCCCATCTGCTTCAGAGTTTGAGGTGTTGCACATTCAGAGATGCTCTTCTGCATATTGTGGTTGTAAAGCAGTCTAGTCTGTATTTTGTGGTCCCAGTAGATCACGAGTTTCTCAAATATTAAGACCATTAGGCACCAACAACTACACCACTTTCATAGTCACTTAAATCTGTTGCTTGGTCATTTTAACTCTAGATGCCTAAATGTGTCAAGCTAATTAGATGTTTGTGTTAACAAACAGCTGATCAGGTCTAACAAAGTAGCTGGTGAGTGTATACTGTTACAATGGTGGATGCTCCTATTAAATATGGTCAAACCTTCAAATAATGAGGCCAGCATGTTGAAGAAATCTTTATGAGCCAAATGCTCAGGCTTCAGGCAGCTCTAAATAACACAGTTTATTTCTGCTCTTGCGATATCACTATGAAGGGATATCTTCTTTTTTCGAATACTGAATAAACTAAGGGGGGCACCAAGGCCTAATATAACATGGAGCTGGAAAACAGGAAAACAGGTCCCTTTAAGTGATTCTTAAAAGTCACCTTGAGATTTTTAATATTAGTCTTCTTTTTTTTAATTCATGATTCTGTTCATGGAGCAATTTTCCCTTTTAAATCTGACACTGTTTTGATTTAGATGAGAGAGAAAACAATTTTTGACTGTTTTAATATCTATGTAATGTGCACATAACCTGCATACCACAGAAAAAATGTCCCCCTCCATGACTCCCTGTTATAGCCTCTGTTAAAAAACGTGTACATGTACCATTACAGAACTCAAACTACTACGGTGCTTAAAGACAGCCACAAAGAGCCGTCAGTATGGCTGTAGACTCTTAATCCTGTGAAAGTGATGAGAAGTAATGTCTGTTGTATGAGGATGACAAATTAAAACTTAGATTTTGGTTTGTTCTCGTTAATTGTCCTGCGTGGGTCCTCGTTTAAATTAGTGAAATAAAAGTCTCAACAATAACGACAAAAGAAATATGCACAATTCACTGCCTGTCTCGTAATTTTTTTAGTTCCCATTCCTCAGAGGAGCGTATTAGCAGTGCATGTCTTTCTATCATTCTTTCTCACTCTTCTTTCTTTCCTTTCCACTCTTTCTCCAGAGAACAGCCAATCCAGAGAGCAAGCAGGGAATCGATGCCCTGATACAAGATTCAGCCTAATGAGGATCAGAAACATCTTAATAAAGACCCATAATCCACCACTTAATCCCTCATTACAGAATCATCTGCATTCTCTCGTCCTGCTCCGTACCGCCGCAGTGACAGCACATTCTGGTCCATTGTTCTGCTTCGCCTCATCTCTCACCCAGGGCTACGTCTCCCTTTGTCTCCCTTCGGTGTCAGTTATATTTGATCTGCTCTCATTAGACTTTCAGACGAGGGCCTGAAAATAGTGCTTTTGTGAGCACTTCTATGCTATCTCTTGTCTGAAATGGAAAATGAGACATATGCTTAATGAGGAAAGGATGGACTGGGACCTGCCGTCTCACAGCGAGATAGGAAGCGTATTGTGTGGAGGAAGTGCTGTGACCGATACTGTTAAAGGACACACTTTCCAGGCAACATGCGTGTCAGTAATTATGACTTCTGAGAATGTGAAAATTACTGTGAAGTGGGACAGATGGATTAACGTTTCATGCTGAGCCCTGGAGACACTCGGAGTCGAGGTTTTTACTTTAGTGCAGCATTAACAAAAAAGTTACAGGAGTTTTACATATACTTCATGCTATGGAAAGCTAGTTTCACCTTAGAAATACACAAATATAATTGTGTACGTAACACCAAAATAAACAAAAGCATGTGAAACATACCATAATATTATTACGATTGTATGACTAAATACAATGACAAAAAAAAACTTAAGTAAAGATAAAGTTTCTTACAAAAGAATACCCGAAAGAGCTCTAAATACTCTAACTTCTGCCCACAAAACCTTGAAAGAGTCATACTCATGTTATCCATGTTAGATATCAGTGATAGCCTTTAGCATGGCCTGATCAATGCAGGACTAATAATACAGTAATCCTCTCTGTAAAGTGCAGGGAGGGCAATGCTGTGTAAATGTGTAAAGACATAGCCACCAAAACATCGTCTACTTTTTATTGAGGCCCTATGTTAACTCCTCAAATTGGACATTTTCACAGTCATCATGTTAGAAATTTTGAAACATGATAAACAATGTGTGGAACACTGCATATGAATATGATAGTGACTTAAAAGCATGCTCCACTTTATCCTCCTTTGTGACTCTAATGAAAACCATAATTTACAAAAAATAACATCATATAAATTAAAAAAAAGTCAAACCTATCAACTGAGACTGTGAACTCACGAGGAAAGCTTTTACTATGATCATAGTTCAGCGGAGCCAACTGTTTAACAAGAGACATTTCCCTCTGCTAGCCATTAGAATTAATAATAATTTATAATACTTTTGCTTTGGATTCATTTTTTACATATGGCCTGGTTCTGCTAAAGGTTTCTTCCTGTTAAGAAGGGAGTTTTTCCTCCCCACTGTCACCAAAGCAGTTCCTCATATGGGGTCATATGATTGTTGGGGTTTTCTCTGTTTTCCTTGTATTGTTGCAGGGTCTTTTTAATATAAAGTACCCTGTGAACTATATAAATAAAACTGAACTGAATTGAACAATCAATCATAAAAGTAAAGAGGGTGTCTGTTTCCCAAATCCAAACTGGGGGCTGGTTTCACAGAAGGCTCTGCCTCCCAATGAAGATCTCGATTGGGGTTGGTATGGTGCTATATTACACAAAAGCATTTCATTCTGATTGTCCACAACTCAGGATTAAACAGGGAACAGAGCAAAGTGATCAAAGCACTAGATATCACCAGGACATACTGAATCACAGAGAGATACAAATATGCTGGGAAAAACCCAGAAGGCTATAAGATAATGCAATGGATAACAAAACAATAAACCTGGAAAATAAATATTGGCTAACCAAGGAATATGAAAACTCAACCCCAAGGTAAATAATAAATAACAAAGAAGCTGACAACCCCATTCACCAGAGAGGCAAGGAACAAAACTTAAAAACATTCTCACAATCTAAAAAGAAACATTAACACACAAAACTCAAAACCAAGGGTCCAAAACCCAGGCACCATGACAGTTTGTCCTGCTGGTCCAAATGGGTAAACTGTTGTTTTTATTCAAATCTCTCCAGACCCTGAACTACAAATAGAGTTCAATATACCCAGGGTATCTTTCGGTTATCTGAATTCACTCACCACAGGGTTACAAAAAGTTATTTTCAAGAGCGAAATGATCTATGAAAACTATACCTATTCAACAAAATTAGGAAAAATAATTAATAATAAGTAAAACAAATGCAACATATCTCATAATGGTTTTATTTGTTGAGCTCTTACCTTTTTGTTTGTACAGCAAAACATTACACTATGACTCCCGTGGATGCGAATAGTTATGAAAATACCAGGCACTATTTGCCCCCTCCACACTAACAATATGCACGGAGACAAATATGCAGTATTCCAATTTACACTAACAAAGGGGGTTAATGTGGACTTATGTGTCAAGAGAAAAGGAGAAATCTCACTTCCTTTAGCTAGGAGATGATCCTCAAGAGGGTCAGATAATTAGCCCTATGAAGGTGAGGAGAGGGCTGATTCCTAACTAGTACTACCCCTCCCTCATCATTACTCTGTGTGCTGAGGTGATAGGAGGTGGAGGGGCATAAAACAAAACAAATAAAACTCATTAAAGGTGCCTGTGTGGCTACATATTCCCCTCTGCAGCGTGCTAACACTCCGCAGACGTCAATAGCTCTGGTCAGAGGTATCATCGTTATTCTGCCTAGGTATAACCTCAGATCAAAGCCTTGTATAGTTCGTTGTCTCTTAACCTGAGGCGGGATTCTCAAAATCAGAGCCCCTTGTTTGGCAGGTTTCCATTTTTTACTCTCTGATTAAAGCCTGTGGAGACCCAGAAAATCACTCTGCATAGTAAATCCTGAGATGAAAAAAAATCCAAATGATTTCTCCAACAATGCACCCATGGCATTTTGTTCTTTTAAAGAATGGAGTTAATTTTTGATGATGCAAAACAGATGAGGGCTCTTTGTAGTTGTGTAAAAGAAACTAGCTAAATCCTCAAGGAAAGTTGTTTTCATGTACAGTGACAGCATCAGCATCAAGGAACCACGGGCCTGATTTTCACACATTTCTAACCTGTGGAGCAATATGGCTTTAAGAAAAGTTTCACCAGTTTGGATTATTTATTTATTTATTTAAAGGCATCTATCAATTCCTAATGGCTTCATGTACTGTGAGAAGTTGACCACATGTTGTATGAGTTGTGTGAGTCTTTAGTCAAGCACAGCCGTAACGTGACAACTGCTAAAGGTTACACGGACCCAAGTGAGAAGGATCAGCAGGACAGGCAGCATTTTACCAGCATAGAAAGTTCATGAGGCTGTTAGTATTTTTAATCGTTTTGTGCAGAAGAGTTCTGTTTCATCCAAGCTGTACTTTAAGTTTGAATCTATAGGAAAACACAGACTTTTACTAGAATTAGGGCCTCTTTAAAGTTATAGATTTTGAGTATGCTCAAAGGTTAGAAGATCATTGTAAGCATGATAATGCAAGCATTTAGCTCAAATAAAAGGACTCTTTAGCCATTTTCTTGGTGAGACAACATATGCATGGATTGCCCCAAAGGTAACATAAAGACCACCACAGGAGCCTCTGATTCTTCATCTGATGCTATTGTTATGTCTAAATTTGTCATATGCCAAAATAGCTATAAAGCTAAATGGATTCTAAAATGATAAATGTGCTCTAAAGCAGGACTCTGTGCAGAAAACTTCAAAATGTTTCTTAAGTAATGGTGAACAAACACTGGAGGTGAACTCTGTCATGGGAATTCCTGGGGACAGTTCAGATTGTGAGGACTGGAGCCCCTGAGAAGAGGGGAGAGATAGGCTAGCCTTGGTTAGCCCACTGACATCAGCTCCACAGAATTGTTCCAGATAGTGTTATATGAGATTGCTTACTTGATCATTTTGGGAAATATACTTGAAGTGGGCCACTGGTCTGTTTGCGGCAGTGAGCAAAGTCAACAGGCAGGTTAGCTGTCAGTTTTTTGCTAAAGAATTCAAGAAGGTACAGACCAGCTCAACAGGTATAAGAACTTGATGCTGAAGCGGGAAAGGCTCTTCATCCACACAGGGAACTCTCTGAAACAAGAAAACTTGTGAAAAAACAGGGGAATCATAGAGGAGCTTGATTACCACTATAAGGAGGCAGAGAATCTATTGGAGAGCGAACGTTGGAGCTGGTCCTTAAGTAAAGGCAAAACATGAGATTCACAAGTAACAGATGTGACAGGTGAAGATCAGGAATCCCAAACTCCACTCACAGGCACCTGGGCAACCCAAACTGGATTTGGAGGGAACAAAAAAAGTCCCCAAACAGCAAACAATGCAGGACCATAATGATTTTACAGCAAACCAAATAAGATAGATGAAGACACCTAGATTTTTCTTACTTTTGTGATTTTAGTGGTATTAATTAGTAAATGTTACTATGTTAACACATTAAACAGTGGCAGTCACTGTTACATGTTCATGTTAGCATTGATTTTGTGAGTATTTTACGATTTAGCTCAAGACCCGTCTGCTTTTTATTTACTTTTTCTTGCTGTTTTTGTGAGTCATAAACTTAAAAAATCATGCTGAATTGATGCTAATTTAAAACTTTAGCTTATCTTGAGAATATGAAGTGAACAGCGAGTCAGAGCGTGAAACTTTTCAAGAGGTGATTTTTTGCCCCAACATGCAAGGTGCACTTCACATATTCTTCACTCCACATCTTCTGCATCAGCTCTTCCAGGTCTTCTCCTAAATGACCCTATTAGATATATTCTAAGAAAAATGTGTAGTGTTTATGTATTTATTTTATTTTTATTTGTTTAACCTGTACTGTGTGGCAATTTTATCAAGCAGAATCTTGGTCTGTTGTACATTTGCTTTGCCAAGGTGAGCGCTTTAGACTACAGGCTCCTCTGGTTAGTCTTTTTCTTTTCTTTCTTTCTTTTATTATTAACATTATTATTTGTGTGGTTATACAATGCCAGAGCTGACAGGAGATGGAGGTCAGGTTGGCAAAAGAGAGGAGTTGAGCTTAAATGGCATAAAGAGAAGAAGGAGGAGGACAAGAAAAGGGACAGGGGGTGGGGCCGGGGCCAGGGTAAGTGTACTGTGTAATTCTTCCTCCATAAGTATGATGGCCTCATCAAATCCTGCCAGCTTGAGCTCATCTGTACAAATAACTCCATTTACTCCTGCTCACATATTTTGTTTAGCCCATAAGAAACAGAGGCAGGTGCAGGGGTTTTGTCCTCAGGGCAGTGTACAGCTGTGACAACTCTAACTGCGATAACACACACACACACACACACACACACACACACACACACACACAGAACATGTGCCAACAAACATGCTGTTCATTAATCACGCATAATAGCATTTCCAGCTAACAGACAGCAGGCACAGGTTACTGGCCTCAGGCAGATTACTGCAGGTGTGGTCATGGACCCACCTGTTATACAGAAGGGATCAGAGTTTTCCTGCACTTAAAGATTAATGTGTTTAATGTAAAAGAACAAGTGAAAGTAGAAACAGCACAGTGGAACTTCTGGAAAAGAGTCAAACGTTGAATGGATGGTTTAACTTTCTACAAAGAAGCAGTTTAAAAGAGTTGGAAGAACTTTTTGTTAACTTCTTATGAATGTCTTTGAGTTCTGTGTTTCTCTATAGTTTATGTGGATAATAAAAGGGCCAAGATTTCTGTAATCTAAAAAGTTCCCCTATGAACACGCTATGGAGTGTTTATGTCACCAACATAGATGGAGACATATAGAGAGGCAGCAGTTTTGTGCCATATTTAACCAGTTATTTATGTTTGGCCGTGACTCTGCTTAAGATCCTGAAATTGGAATAGATGAACACAATTTAAACAAAAAAGAATAACAATCTTGTTTAGCCAATGTAAGAGGCTGGGGGACAGAATCATTGATGTTGCCGGTGTCGAAATGTTAGGAAAGGGGTCATTTATACTTTTTATTATTATATTATTTTAGACACATCCACAAGTGACTTCTGCAATCACATCATAATTATAAGAATATTCATCTTGCGGTAAACTTTATAGTCCTCAACAGAAAACTTGCAACAGCTGGATCTGTCATTAGTTTTTTGGTAATTTGGGCTTTTCACCTTCTAAGCAGGATTTTTTCAAACCTTTCAAAGATGTTTGGGGAGGAATGTTTCCTGTTATTCCTGTTACAACTTGTGCAAAAGCCAGGACCACAAAAAAAGAAAAAAAAGATAAAGAAAAACAGATTTCTGACAGGATTATTACTGAGTCTTGACCTCAACCTCCTCCACCACCTGCTCATTGGTTGGGTACAAGCATATAACTGAGACTTTAGTATAAAAAAAAATACTAAATAAGCTTGTTAAATGTTTCCCTATTGTGTGTATTTATTCATTGTGTTTGTGTTTTAAATACTGTCTGTTTTAAGCTGCGAACTACTGCACAGAATTTTGTTGTGTGACTAGATAATCACAGTAAAGCATCTTTAAAGAAACAGAGGCAGTTATAATGGCTGGAGTGTTGAAGTGACTGTCTAACAATAATGATTACAACAATTTACTTGCAGTGATGGTAAAACATGGTAATAATATGGTTCTAATCAACTGATGAACAGTAAACTATACTTCTAAAGGTTTTTCCCGCTGGATCACTCTGGGATAGCTCTATAAACGTCTATAAAAACTACAGTCTGAATATTTTCTTGCCTTTCTCTTGGATCTGACTTTGCTCAGATATATCTGAGGTGCCAACGTCGTCCTCACTTCCTGGGCCTCCCCTCCTTTGTTTCCAGCCATCGCTGATAACGGCTCAGATCTGCAGCAGGAATGTGGGCTCTGGCGCTGTGTGTTTCCCTCTGAGTATTTGTCCAGGTCAGCTTTGACTGTGTGTTTGTTGCAGTTGGAAGGCTTGGGAGAGAAACAAACACTGCGCTCCAGTCTGTTGTAAAACCAGATGCCCAGGAAGTGGTGAATGGAGAGTGGATGTGGCAGTAATGGGAGAGAGAGCTGAGACCATTGTGTTCTAATGCACTATTGTGTTCTAATGCATATACTACATCCCTCAACACACACACACACACACACACCCTGCACTGGTTAGCAGTATTTGGGTCAAACACTGAACTCTGCCCTCCGACCTTTTAATGGAGCCGCAGGTTAGTTAAAACTTCAAGAGAAAGTTATTTAATAAGCCTGAGGTTTCTTATGTGTTTGTTTTGTTTTTGTAATGAGTTATTTTTTAATCATCATAAATGATTTTTTATGAAGGCAAATTTTTTTTTACCTTATAAATGGTTACATTAAATACTCTAAATGTCTTTAGACACATTAAAGTGATCTAATATTACATTTTCACACAGAGCTAAATTATAATTGATTTAAGATTCAGGCAACAATTTGAATCCAAGTTCAGCACTATTTATACCTTCATTCATGTCATCAGCTACTATTTGTTTCTTTTTCTGCTTAACATCATTCACCACCTATATTCTGACTGTCTGTGGTGGCTATTTTGTGACCCATACAAATGCTGGGCAAACTGAGTGAGGTGATCATTCTTTGTGGGTTTGTCTCTACAAGGAACACCATTTGTGTAAATAGAAATCCAGGTTTTGCCATATCAGCTCTTTATGTGTCCGTTACTTTTTACTTTTGACCTCAACCTGTATGTTTATTTTGTTTAAATGAGGGCCTCATTATGAGCTGAGAGACTCCCTCATCTGATTAACCTCTGGCCTTTATGACCTTTGATGAGGTAAACACTTTTTACACCAGGACTCAAGTTCATTTGTTGAGAAAATGTTTCAGTCATTGGAATCAAAAAACAAAAAAAGAAATTCCAATTCACTGCAAGTTTTCCACAGCAGTTAACTGCAGTTAAGGGTTAAGTGTGCTTTAGTGTTCCCTGTAAGACTTTCAGTGACCTCATATGGCCTCTAATAACACAAAGCAGACCTTTGACTTTGGCCAGGCTTTTGTTTTCTATGCAGAAAGCTCCTCTTTAACCAGTAAATCAGCATCCATGTTGTAGGGCAGATGCTGCTGATTTGGCTTCAGGCAGTTGTGGTGTTAAGATACTCATGAGGCCCTAATGACCTGCAGTGACCTTTGACCTGAGCCCAAGCCCTTTAATATAACCAGCAGATCAGTTCCATATGGTGATTCAGAGAGAGAGGCCACTTACAGTAATGTATTCAGAGCTCTACTTGAGTGTGGATAAGTGGAACATACCAAACCTCATGGTGGAGATAGGAGTTTATTTTGCTGTAAATGATGATTGTATAATTCGTCATCATAAGTGTGTGGGAGAAATATCAAGATCAAGATTAACACTTTTTTAATGTCACAAATGTCAAACTCTGCATTTTAAAGTCTAAGAGAGTTTGCAAACTTGTTATGCATCTTATCTGTGCCCTCAGTCATGCACTGACGGATTATCACTATCTTGCGTGGGCAATGCTGTTGACACAGCTGCAGTCTGGGCGTAAACTAACGTGTTCAGGATGCACCTCGTCGCTGCCCGCCAGCCCGGCAGCTTCACAAAAAAAATAAAACAGAGACTGGAAAGATTATCTTGCACATGCCCAGGGTGTGAAACCAGTCTCTGTAACTTTCTTTGACCTGAATAGGAAAATGTCAGTGACTTTATGGTCACTCTTTTGTCAGCGGTGGAACAATTTTCATAACATCTTAAAATGAACTCTTAGTTTTCAACAGAAAAGAATTTTTCTGTTTTTTGACTTGTGCAGCATCAGTGTATAATAGAAGCAGACACTTGTCTACTTCTATTATACACTGATTCTACTTATAATTCTACTTATACACTGATCCATTAGTATAAAATCATCCACAGCAGAAAGTGCCTTTACTTTTGTCATATAATGTACTTTCTACTCAGAATGCCTGATCTTTCAGTTAAGTTTGCTTTGAATAGACATAATTATTGGCTGTGTCATAACTTTAACTTCAGTAAAGCTACCACCTCTGCATCTCCAGACACAGCAGGCACTGCATCAAGAAGTCAAACTGCCTCTTCTGAGTCAATATTGACTTGGCCAGGAGGGGGCAGTGGCACCATTACCAGCTTTGCACAATGCTGCAGAGCACTCTGCCCAGATCTCTTTCATGAAGCTTGAAGCATCTGAAACAAAACCTGACTCGTGAGTCAACTCTGACCTTTGGTTGATAACAGATCATAGACCCCGCTGGGATTTTTCTCCTTTCCTCTGGTATCTTCAGGTGCCAGGAAAGCTCTGCCCTGTAGGCAGATAGGGAGAGAGGAAGGCACTGTGGTGTATAAACTGCCCTTTGTCTAGCTCTTTACCTTGTCCTCCAGCTGAGCTCATAGATTCAGCTTTGTGTGAGTGTGGGGTGTAATGTACCCAGAGACAATGGTATCAGATTGGTGCTCCTCGGGGACAAATGTTGAGAGATCTATATTTAACACTGTATATCCATGTGTTGTGTTTCGAAGGACTATAGGGTTGTCTGTATTGTATGTGCTGGTGAGGGGCTGGTAGATGAGAGGACATCCTCCTCTCTGAAAAATGCAACAGGTGCCACAAGGACGGGATTTCCCCAAGGATCAATAGGGAAGAGCTCTCCCTATGTGGTGAACAGTTGAATAAAAAACATGAGGGGGGCATACATGAGGACATGTACGGAGAACATGTGTATTATCTAAAAATAATCAGCAACATTGTATTTCCTTCATAGCTGTTAAAGTTGAATTTGTGTGTTTGCGTAAATTCATATCAGAAGTAATACAAAGATCAGTTCCTTGTACAGCTGCTCATAGCTTGACTGTGCAGCTGTGTGATACTGATTATCTGCCAGACAGGCAAATGGCAGTAATTAGTGTCCCATAACATGAATTGACCTTTTTGGCCAAATGATACTAACTTACACTTAATATCGCAAGTCTGTTAAGAATCAAATAATGTCAAGGTTGTCCAGCCCCACTTTCTCCTCTCAGTTCTTCCCCTACAATTAATATTCTGACAGTTCATCATTAATTGCCAGCTGGTAAGGTCAAAGGGGAAATGGCATTTATCATGTCTTTATATGTGGTCTGAAAATTAACTCATCTTCTTGAAGTACTACTCAATAAACTTCTGTGATTGTAATTTTTGTATTTACAGCAATCCTTTGACAGAACGATCTCCATTAAAGGTCATCTTAGTAGCTTTGTTTCAGTTATTTTAACCATCAGTTGACAATCAGTTAGAGGTATAAATGTAATCAGATATCAAGATATTTTAAAAAATATCAGGCAACTTTACTGTGAGCACTTCTACAACTTCCCTTGAGCTTAACTGATTCTTTTGAACCTAATGAAGATTATGTGATGAGGTGAAAAGCAAAGGTTGATAAACAATGAGCCACCAGCTCACGTCTCTGAGCTCCCTGAACTGTAACTGTATTATGTTGTAACATTTCATCACACTATTATGCAAATCTTATCCATTAGTGTGGAAAACGTTGGATATGTTTCTGTTTGATTATAAAAAACGTTCGGCACGTTCATGTCCTAGAAGGATGGTTTCCCTCAGGACATGAACGTGTCCGTTCTTTCACAGAGGATCTGAGGTCATATCCTGTTTGTTATTCCCGAAACTCTCATCTTGAATGGCCCGGCATTTGTTTTCCAACCATCCAGGAAGTCCCTGCTTAATTTGTTATGCCTCCATCACCTCTGCTCCGTTTCTTTCTAATTCCCATTGCAAAACCGGCCCAAAGCGAGAGCTCTCTTATCACTCAAGGTCTTAAAACATGTTTATTTTCAGAAGCCTCAAAGAGAGCTGCCTGCTGGTATTCAAACCCAGAGATTTGGTCCCTCGGTGAGGCGTCGGAGGTCGTGCTCCTGCTGCCATGTTTGATGGGCGTCGACAGCCACTCGCGGGACTTCAAAGAGCAACGTGGTGGCTACAGATGTGTGACTACTCACAGGGTCCTAATCTGTTCAGAGAAAGGAGGCATCCAATCCGGATCTTTTTCATCAAGCCGCACAGAGCACAGGGCTTTTTCCAAGAGGCCTGCTGTAATACAGTGCATTAGTGAGATAAAGGCCTCTCCTCACAGCTGTCTCATGCTGACAGACTCTTGGAGAAACTGATCTTTTCATTCTTTTCTGCTGTATCTCCTCTTCAGGTCTCTGCCTTTGCAGCCTTTACAATTCCTTTCAAACTTAAGCTTGGCCTTCTTTTTACCCATAAATCTCTCTTATTATTGGTCTCCTTGTGGCTGTGGTTCATAACACTGTTCACTTTACTGCAAAGCCTCAGACATTTTTTCAGTTTTTCTCAGACACATGATTTAACAAACAGTGAAACCACAATCTCTGTGCTACAATTCAGTGGAGTAAACTGTAGCAGCATGTATGCAGGGATTTCTACTTTAAAATTTTAACTCACATTCATTTTAGATTAATAATAAATTAAGATCTGCTGAATCCACTTGTTTATATGAAAAGTTCAACTACAAATCAACAACAAAAAGTACAGTTTATATATTGTTATAGTAAAATTTAGGTTAGATTTAGGCATAGAGTCATTGCATTTTAGGTAGTAGGTTGTATTGGTACTGTAGTATGAATTAGAAGAACTACGTTACTAAGATTAGAAGACCTTTGACACAGAACTTACAGTTATAAAAACTGTAAGTACAATGATATGTGATGAGTCTCTGTTTAGTTACTTCCTGTTTTGACATCTCAGTTTGTCTTCACTGGCTATCTTTGTTCAGTGGGAAAAACCCTTAACATCCATCACCTCTTCTAGAAAAAAACAATAATTAGAACCTTTTTTAATGCATATGTCCAAAACAACCCAGTGATTTAATGAGTACCTGCGAAAAAGATAAGGAACTTTTGCTCTTTTGGTACGGATGCTTTTAAATGTTTTACACAATTTGAACTGATGCTTTCAAACAAAGTCAGTCAAATTTGATCCAAAATGGCTCAGAGCTACTCAGAGCACAGCTTTAAAACTCTGCTGCCTGTTGCTGACCTGCTCTGGAGTTAATGAGCCAAATTTTGTTGACCCATCCATCTAGCTTGACTTCCTTTATATTGCGATTTTATGGCTTTATAACAAAATCACTTTCACTACTCTTTTAAATCCTCCTCTAATGTAATTTGGTCGGCATTTACAGAAATGTGATGCAACTTGGGAAAACCCAGAAAAAGACACAAACCGAAAATGCAAGTTGCACACAATAACCGCCAAACAATAACAAGCAAGAACCACTGGACTTTCCAATATTTGCAGTGTTTGCTATCTTAACGTCACAGTCTGCAGGTATCTCTTAAAACTAGGGCAGATAATTTAAATTTCACAGTTTCTGATGCATAAACTGCAAACAATGAGCTATTTTTGCCCCCAGTCCTTGTCCAGCAAACCTCTCAGTGCAGCCACACATTATGACAGTTGTTGGGTTTTCTGCTGAAGTTTGAGTTTTGCATTCATTTTCTGATTCTTGTGTTCTTGATGTTTTAAAAACTGTTTGAGATTTGTATTGTATTCATGTATTGTTTATTTCTTGGTTATGATTATATTCCCAGTTTAGTCTCTCAGTTTTCTTACGTTTTCACTTTGCTGTTATCTGCAATATAGTTTCTATTCACGGTTATAGTTTAATTTATATTTTATTCCTCGAGTTTCAGTTTATGGCTGCCTCCCCTGTGTTTTTTGTTTCCGTCTCCTGTTTGATGTCTTCATGTTCCTGTTTTATTTTGTCTTTAAGTCTTTTTGTCTTTTATGCTTTTATATTTAGTTTTATTTGTCCTGTCTCTGATTAGTTTTGGCTGTGTTACCCTTATGTTTCCACTCCTCGTTGATTGCCTTTGTATCTGTGCATATTTAAACCATCGTTTTTTGTCTGTTCATTGTTGTGCTCTGTGTCTGTCTTCTCTGGGTACTCAGCCTGTGTGTCCCAAGCTTCTTCCAAGTGCTCTCCCAGTATTGCTTTGGTCATAGTTATCCTTTTGTTTCCTTTTCTTATCTATGGATCAATATCAGCTTAAACAAACTGCTTGATTTTGTTTGCACTCCAACTCGCCCCATCTTTGCATTTGGGTCCTCTCTGTGCCACATCCCAGTATGAAAACAGTCCCCTTAATTCAAACTTTATTGAAAATATTAACTTCCTAAATCCCTTAAATTGTAAATTAAACATTTTTTTTGTATGGGAATCCAATCTCTTCCTTGGGAATTTAGTGCTTAAAAATAATAATGTAAGTATTTCATCTTCTGAACAAAAACAACTTTAAGTCAGTAAGACCATTAAAAAGAAGTTTGTGGTCCATTCCTTTGGCACAACATCTCTGACTGGACATGTAGCAATGCACAAAAAGAATTCTCGCCAAGCATTTTTAAAAATGAAATATTAAACGAAGGCAGAGTGACAGATTCTGATTATCTTCAGTAGACTTGCAGCAGAGAAACCAGAACATCTAGGCTAGGGAGGAAGAGCGGCACAGATGAAGGGAGGGAGGCCGGGCTCCAGACGTCACATCTGCCACCGCTACTCCCCAGGGAACTACAGGGCATGGGAACTTCACACATCTCCACCCAACCCTCCCCCAACTCTGGTCCCGCCACTGAACATGGACCCTCTGTGGCTGACTGGGACCCCTGCTTCTCCCACTCATTTCCCTAACTCCATCACGCTACAGTCTTTGCTTTTTATATTCTTCCTGCTTCCTAATCGTTGTCTTTTTCTGTCTTTCTCTATGTGGCTCCACCACCCTCTGTCTTATCAGTCATTCAGCATCCTCTGCAGATGTCATGGCTTCAAGGATGCTTGTACACACAATCCAAGCATGCACTGAGTGCAGTCTTTCCATAAATACACAGTTACATATGATCTCATTCTTACTGGTTTTACTGAATTTGAAATCACTGTATCAAGTTAAGCAGGTATACGCTTATTTATTGTGACCCTGTGGTCATTTATATTGATTCTCCATTTGCTTTAGACGGGTGGCATACAGTAGCTTTATGCACATTTTCTGAGACCAAAAATCTGGGAGTTTGGGAGAATTAAGGTGTTAATAAGAAAATAGACAGTTAGAATTTCACCCAAAGCTAAAAACAGCTGTTTGGTTGTTAAATGTGACCCATTAGCTGATCCAGTGTAAAACAAATATGTGCAGCTTCAATTAGAGTTTTTTTTCCTTCTTGATCACTGCTATAAATTCTGAAAGATAGTTATAACTAAGATGACAGTATCAGTTAGTTATTGCATTTGTGTGATGAAGCCTCATGTGGCATTTTGGCCTTGTGCCATCTTTTTTTTCATCCATCCATCTGTCTACACATTTTCTGCCTTTGGGTCTATTTGTGTGGATTTTTGTGAGATTGCGTACAGTCCTCTGAAAACCCAACAGCATTTAGCTTAGAAGCTGATTTGTTGGAAAGGGTGCTGGAACAGGGAGCGACACCAAAATATCGTAAAGGAAAAAAAACTTCACCATGAGAACCACAGATGTTGGCTGCAGTGGACACTTTTCATTGTTTTTTTATTTTTATGTCGTGACCTCTGCAAACACCTTCCCGCTGAGTTTATGGGCTTATTTACTTGTTTTGGGACATATTAAATAAAACTTGAGTCTTTTAAAAATCTTGGTCATGCTATGTTTCAAAATGGAGCATTATCTGTGGTATGAAACTGCATGTTAATTGGCTGATTCCTTGTCAATCACAAGACCGTAGCCAATGAATGTACAGTTTTACAATCTGACCTAACCTTTTTTTTGACACATGCAACTTTTTGCAACCAAGGTTGTGTTGGAAACGTTCATCTCAAGGCTTCAAAACTTGGTTTCAGAAATCAGTGGGTGACGTCATATACATAGCTACATCCAGTGTCTGTGGGCCCAGTGCAGAACCTTGTTGGAACCTTTATCTTATCTGAGTCTGGGTGGCAGGAGCACCAGACTAAGCAGAGACGCCCAAACCTCCCTCTCCCAGGCCACCCCCCTCCAGCTCTTCCAGGAGTACGCAAAGGTGTTATCAATCCAGCCAAGACATATATCTCTCCAGCAGATCCTGGGTCTGCCCCAGGGCCCCATTTCAGGAGGAAGTCTTTGGAACGCCTAACCGAAGAGATACCCTAGAGGCATCCTGGTCAGATACACAAACCACCACAACTGGCTCCTGTTTTTTCAGACAATAAATAAATTAATAGTTGTACATGACCATAATTAGACATGAGGATAAAACTTGGAAATTTTCAAGTAGCACTAGCACTAACTAGCTGGTTTAGGCATTTTAACACCATTTTAACATTTTATAACCTATTTGTTGTCTGACTTGCTTTTAGATCCAGTTTCATGTGAAAGTTTTAAGAACTGAAGTTTTGGCTCCACCTGGTTGGCTTTAATTTTCAGTTGCAGACATTGCCATCTGGGTGAATTAAAGCTTTTTATAAAAGTATTAAAGCAGGTTTCAAACTCGTCAGATTGACTGTCTGCTCTCAGGCAGAGGAATAATTTGTTGGTACAATTTTTTTAAAGGAAAAATATTTTTTCTAAGCTATATAAAGATATATATATATATATATATGATGTTAATAGCAGATAAAATAGGAGGACAAACGGTTTTTAAGAGTCATGATGGATTCACCTAAATTCGCTTGACCTTGCATGCATTAAAATGTGTCCTGTACATCTGTATTCATATTCTGTATGCATATTAATACAATTAAGCACAAACTCACAATTTGATGCCGCATTTATTGCGAAGGTGGCTTCTTGCAAACTGGCTTCTTTACAAATATTATGGATGTTTCACTATAATCGTGTTTGTTATGAATGTGCCCCAGCATTCCTTCACAGTTACACAGGGATTACACGGTTTCGCAATCACTTGCGAACAAAATGGCTATTTGTGTCACAGTGTTACATTTGCATCCCAGTTTTGACAGTCAAGGTTACCATGCCACATTATCTCCTCTCCTTTGCGTGTCTAGAGTAATATAGCACTTAAACCCCTGCCAGCTGTTAACAATGGCATGCTGTGTGTGTAAAGACCTCTATGAAGGCTTTCTGTGAGTGTGTGTGCGTGCATGCATGTGCAGCAGCTGTCGGCAGCATGTACATCTTCCAGTCAGCGGCCAAAACACAGCAGCCGGCTGCTCCCAAAGCTCACAGCAGTGCAGCAGCCTTCACAAGTTTACAGCTAACTACTGCCGTTCTTTTAGACTGTGTCAATATTTTTACAACAATACCCATTCCAGACTTCACGCTTCAGCCAAAAATATCATTATAATATGGGATGGATATGCTGAGCACAATGGACAAACTGTCTTTTATCCTTCAGAGTACTTATCAAAGAAAAGTTAAAAGAAAAACAACTTCTTAAAATTGTGATGAAGCATAAATAATATAGTCAACTTGTTACAGCTCAGAAACTTTTTGAGGGAAGTGAATAGCTGACAGTAAACTAAGTAGTGCTGCTCTGAGGGAAACCAGCAAACTAAACCAAATCCAACAAGATAACTAGAGTAAACCAAAAGTAGGAAGCGAATACAATAGATGACTCAAAGGAAAAACGAGTGAGAGATTAGACAAAGACCTGACAAAGGCTGAAGCAGAAAACACAGACACACTCCAGGGAGATGGGGAATAGGGCCCGGGCGAACTTAGTCGAGAGAGAGCAAACGAGGGAAGTAAAACATGAACTTTCAAAATAAAAAGGGAATAAACTGACAGAGGGGAAGAAGAATAAACACACTAAAAACAAAAGAAGAAGATATTTAAGGATTACCACAGATAGCTACAAATGCAATGACATGACTTTCTGTAAAGAGCACCGTTTAAAGGAAACAGAAAACATGAAGTTAAATAAAAGTAAAGGATAGCAGTTTCGGAATGACTGGATGGACAACATATAAAGTCATCACCCTTGGTACTTTTAGTGAGTTCAGTTTTATCCATATAGCACCAAATCCCAGCAATAGCTCCCCCCACCCCACCCCAACTCATAAGCAAGCACTCAGTGACAGTGGGGAGGAAAAACCTCCTTTTAACAGGAAAAATCTTCCAGTGGAACCAGGGAGGGACAACAATCTGCCATGACAGGTTGTGTTTTTTAAATGTGAGCTTCCAGGCTCTCTTCCTCTGTAAATACAATCACCATAAACAGAGCTAACATTTAGTCCTTATGCAATAGCCATCTTACTCCCCTTCTTCATGTTCCTTTTTTATTCCATTAACATTTAACACTGTTGCTTTCAGTTGGGGTCCATCCATGAGGTTTCTTATAATACTCATAATTAACTGACAAAGAAAAAGCTTGCAGCTAAAGGTTCCACTTTTTATTTTCATCATAATCCACAAAATTCAGCTTTCCTTAAGAGCCTTTGGTGGTGTCCCAAGCCAAATGCTGTGTACCTCATGCAAGGCCATCACAGCTGATATTTCATAAAGCGTATTGTGTTTCTTCTTGGACCCACAACAAGTCAACATCAAGCAGCTGAGGCATACTTGACATGCGCTCAGGTTTCATCCACGACACCACCAGGGAATTAAACGGTCAATGCCTCACATGCCTCACATGTGTGTTTTGTCACATACATGTCTGTTTCCAGAATAGTCATCTGTGATTCGCTGTCAACAAAAGGCTTAGACATTTGCTAAGGATTGTTTTCTTGAGACTGAGATTTATGATGTTTAGAGGTTCAGCACAAAGTAAAGTGACTGTCAAATACTTTTCTTTTTTGTCTGAGAAAATCTGGCACATGTAAACTTGGCTCGTACATTCAGGATATACCTAAAATAAACTACTGTAGCAGCCTGTCGCACAGAGCTCCCCATAGCGTGGCTTGTATTCAGAACCAACCTGTAACCAACCTGTCACCTAAGAAAGAAGACTAAAACACTTTGCGCAGTCAGAATAAATGGCAGAAAATCTATCAGCTCATTTTTTTTATGTTTTATTTTTTTCTTATATACTTCTAAAAACTCCACATGCTACATGTGGATCACATGGTCATGATCACTTACATTTTTAAGGTCAAGCTCATTCTTGATTTTAGAAAGTTGCCAATGTAAAAACACATCTCAAGGTCCGTTTTCCAGACTTTTCAGTTGTATGTGTGAGATGGATTGTTATTGGACTTGGCAAATCTGGTGGAGATTTCACAGGACTTTAAGACTCCTGTGAAAAACTGAGTATACCCCTACTGCTTCCATAAGAATTAAGAGGGTAAAGTGTTGCCAGGTCCTGCTAATTAAATGCACTTGATTAATTAATCATAAAAAACTGTGATCAACTCTATAAAAGCAGAGGTTTGAGCAGTTTGTGGTCATTCAGTGTTAAGCAATGCCACAATATTTCCAGGAATTAATGTCTAAGCACATTTGCTCAGAGAATTTACAAAAGAACAAAACAAGAAGTATTTAGAATATCTTAGACTATACAGGCCTAAGTTAGCATGTTAAATGCTAAAGTACAATGTGCAAAAAGACTGAGAAAGTACAGCATGTTTGGAGAGGGAGAAGGTATTTTCACTCTAAAAAGAATGCGACAGCACAGCTTAGGATTGCGGCACTGCATCTTAACAAATCACAACAAGGATCAATGTCCTTTGCACAGACATGACCAAAATCGAAACTGTACTCTGCTATTCTAGACTCAAAGTGAAGTCATTTGTCCGACAGCTAAAGCTGAAAGCTAAGAAAGAAAAGAATCGAGGTGTTGCAACGGCTCAGTCAAAATCCACACCGCTGTGGCAGGACCTTAAGCGAGCTGTGCAAATGAATGCCTGCAAACTTCAATTAACTAAAGCAAGAAGTGAACTAAAACTCCTCCACAGTGACGCAAGAGAGTGAAATTAATACAAAAAACTGTTACTTCAAATTACTTATTGCTGCTGAAGGAGGTTCCACAAGGTATTGATTCACAGGGCTCTATGCAGTCCTGTCAAAAATTTAAGTCCACTAATTAATTTTATTTTTTACATGATGGTAGCTTTCTATTTTTTTGCAAGTATTTAAAAGTATTTAAAACTTTAAAGACTTGATTCTCTTTAAACCCTTTAACACTAAAAAGGTTACAAAGCTCAGCCAAACCAATTTAGCACAAATCAGGACAAATCCTTGGTCAGTCTGCCAGAGGAGACATATGTGGCTGCTCGTTCCTGTCGTATGTCTTCTAATCTAAGGTCAACAGATGTTTTAATCTTTATTAATCCAAAAACATCTGACTTCATATTATATAGTTTATGTTATAATGGAGGGTTGGTATTTTCAAAAACATAGTCCAGGGTAAACACTTTACCATCCAGGCACCAGCAAGCACATGAGCTTCTGAGCTTTGGTCACCTGTTTGTTTGTAACTTTAACTAAAAGCGACCTTGTATAAACAGCTTCAGCTGTAGCTGTTTGCCTTGTTTATTTGTTTGTCATCCAGCATTTTGTAGTGAAATCAACTTTGCTTCCTTCTGGTTGGCAGAAGCTGAATGGAGGGAACAAGCTTAATACTTTCCGGAGATTTGCACTCATGTACACAATAGAGCTGGAATGACACCTTATCACTACAGGAACAATGGTCTCCTTAAGGTCACCATCATAAAAAGTCACCGGTTCACACACACATACCTGTACCTATGTAGCTGTCAGGATAATCTATGGAACTAATTTTATCTCTTATCTCTTCTTAGGTTTATGATAATGTATAGGTACTCGCTACTTTCCAGAGTTATTGTTAATTTGTGGTTAATTTTTTTTTCAATGCAGTTTTGTTTCAGTTTGTTGTTTGAAAGAGGTTCGTTTTTATAATTTTAGTCTTTGTAATTATTATTGTATGAACATATTGCCAGAAGTAGATCAGTGGAAGTATAACAACAAAAACACAGAACCATTTAAAAGCAGTTGACTCCCTCAATAAACACCTTATTCAAACAAATAAGAAAACTTATTTTGTCAGTTTTCAAACTTCACAAAGTAATTTCAGTTAGTAATGGCCACCAGGGGCATTACATGTGAAATAAGTGGTTAGAACTGCAAAACAGTGTGCAATTTTAACCCCTGCCTTTTTGTGTAATTTATTGTAGTTTTCAGGCAGAGTTCTTGAAGGACATTCAAAGCTTTTCTTTGAATATTGGCTGCCTTTATATGATCCCACATTCAGTAATGTTGAAATCCAGGCTCTAAGGAGGACAATCCATGACTAATAGTGTTCTACTGTGTGTTTTCCAGGTACGCTTTGACTGCTCTGGCAGTGTGTCTGGGCTCATTTCCATGCTGAAAAATGAAGCCACTGATGTTTTCCAGTTAGTCTTTCGTAAAAATCAGATGCTTCTTTTCTGGGAGCATAAATCCACTTTAGTTTTGACAAGATTCCAAATAACGATGGCTGAAATGCTCAAATGATGACAGAGCCTCCACTGTGTTTCACAGATGGCTGTAGACACCCACTGCTGTAACTCTCTCCTGACCTCTTCCATGCGTACTGATAATTTGAACCAAAACTTTCAAATGTGAATTCATTACTATATAGTTATAGAACCACAAATAAGCAAAGACTGGGGATCTCTATTTGGGAATAACTGCATTCTGAACGGCACACATAATGAAGACCTTAAAATTCACAAGAACAATAAATTTTCTGTTTATTTGTTTTTAATTCAGCAGTCTGTTGATCATGTTTATGCTGATACAGCAATACTGCAAAATCTCCAGACCTTTCAATGACTTGTAGCCCCCTGTGTTTAGTTTTGGAATAGGTGACATTTACTAACTTTTTATTACCTCACACAAAACTAAAGGAAATCTCTAATTTGTTGCCAAATTGAATCCAACACCCTCCAGAAGTCTCCTACTTCCAAGGGCTTTAATGGGGGACACAGCAGCTGAACACTATTTCCCATGCTGCTCTAACAAACCTGCTGGGATTCACTGCTGACTACCAGGAGATCAGAACTGACTGAAGCTCTCTTTAGAGCTTGGTTAATTGGCATCACTCTGCAGATGGGTCTTGTGCTGATATCAGTGATAAATGATACAGGAGCCAGAGTTGATCTCAGTCATGTGCTCCTGCCTGTTCTTTGCCCACACAGAAAGAAGGGTCACGCAAAATGATAAATGGGGAGGAAACACAACAGGGGCACCAAAAACCGCTAAAACAGAAAGCATGAAGGATGGAGTTTAAGAAACAGAAAGTGAAACTGCAGAACAGAATAAAAAGAATAAGAAAGGTACAGAAAACTTGTTAGGGAAAGTATACCACAGACATGCATGTTCTGCATTTTTGCCTTCTCAGTAATCCCCGTGTCCAGCAGAGGCAGCTGGAAGATTGGCAGCTGTTCAATCTCTAATGAGCAACCATCTCCATGACCCGGCCTCGTCCCTCTCTTCCGCCTTCCATCCCTCCGCTCAATAAAATCCCAACAGCCTGTTCTTGCCTCACTCCAGCCAGCTCTCTGCAATTAGCAGAAGGACTGCACATAATTGCGATGAAAGGACGAGAGCCTGTGTGGCCCTCGTCACCGTTGGCCTGACTATGTCAGAGCCAGACACTTCGTTGTTCTCAACAGTGTCCAACCACACACAGTAAGAGCCTTTATTCCCAGAGGAGACCAGCTACAGAAAGAGACAATGACCAGTTCACCCTGACCAAAATGAGGGCTGCCCTGCAAAAGCCCTCATAGTTGTGATACTGGTTATGACAGTTGGAGCTGAAAGGAGACTGTGACCAAATGCTATTAGACATTAAACAGGGTTTAAGATATCTAATAGGACTGTGAACTGTGTAAAACAGAGCTTTTATGAGGTGCAAGGATTAACCTTTGAATGAAATGGGTATCTTTGTCTGCAGCTGATTCAAATGAAGCTTTTTAGCTACTGTATTTGTAAAAAGTTACATAGGAACCTGTGTTGTTTAATGACAAATATGAAATGTGTCAGTTACATGAAAAACTCTTCACTGAACACAGTTACAGTAAGTATTTAACAGCTAAAAAGCCACATATTTTCGAACTTTGTGATCAGGGAGTGTATATAGACTTTGCAGAGAACAGTAAAAAGATTCACAAAGGTTGCAAAAAGGAGTCCAGTAAAGAATGATCAATGACGTCCGCAAGCACCACACCTGATGAGTTTATGGACTCAATAATACTGAAAAAACAAACAAACAGGATCTTCATTTTGTGAAATACAGAGTTAAAATAGATGCTAAAGCAGGGTGTCCTCTAAGGCAGGTGTACGCCCATCAGGTCTGATTTCAAAACACCAAGATGTTGGTGGCCAAAAGCTTGAAGCGCAATTAGTTATTTAAAGGGTATCCATGAGGAGAAAAACACCAAAGGTGGTACTTTTGACTGTTCTTTTATTTCCCAAAGACACACCGCATGGATCCACACATTGTGCAAAGATTTTACATCCAATTCCTGATGCAACCTTGCATCAGGTCCAATAACCTCAACTCAGTGTTTGGACTACAAAATAAAACATCCATCCATTCATTTTTTAGGGTTATCTGATTTGGGGTCACAGGATAAAAGAAAAAAATATGTAAAAAATATAACATCAGCTGTATTTTGTTCAGTCTGAGTTGCACGTCGGTTGCTCCCCCCTGCACCTTTCTGATGTGAGGAAGCAGTAACTTGCAATCTGCTTTTACAATTGTGAGGTACTTGAACTTCTAGCTCTATATTATTTATTACACGTTTTACTGAAATCTTTATGGAAATAGCCCCTGCTGCACTATTCATACACACCCAAAAACTGTCCTTTGAAAAACACATTTGATTTTCTATGTGGATCTAACAGGCCATAACCTGGGTCTTAACATTAGCAAGTTGGCATTAGTCCAGGTATAATAATCTATATAAATAGTTTTCTTCAGTCATTTTGAATGTATGCAACAATTTTAGATCTTTGAGTCTAAATTTGTATTTTTTCCAGTTATATAAACAGTTAATGATTTTTATTTCTTCACAAAGAGATGATACACTATACTTGATAATGCAGCTGAAAATGAATATCAAAAAGATAAAACGTAGGGCATGATGGTTAGCACTGTTGCCTCACAGCAAGAAGGTCCTGAGTTTAATTCCACCATCAGGCTGTGTGGAGTTTGCATGTTCTCCCTGTGTTTGCATGGGTTCTCTCCAGGTACTCTCTCTGGCTCCCTCCCACAGTCATGACATGCAGTTAGTATGTTAGCCCTGCGACAGACTGGTGACCTGTCCAGGGTGCACCCTGCCTCTTGCCCTAAGACAGCTGGGATAGGCTCCAGGCCTCCATGACCCTGAAAAGGATAAGTGGCAGAGAATGGATAGATGGAAGATTTAAAAAAATGGTTTTCTCAGAGAAAAGACACCACTGGTGATCACTAGATCACTAAATTACAATCCAGTTGTACTGTTAATTTTCCTACTGTGCCAAAGGGAATTCTACCCAATGAATTGCTGAAGGAAACAGTTTTTTGAAACTACAGCAAAGAAGCATACACTGCTTTGTACTTCACAGTAGTCATAATCAGTAGTATAAAACACGTTATTTGAGCCTTTAACTCCCTTAGTTGAGCTGTAGGTCCAGAGACCAAGAGGATCTGTCAGTTGGAGACTGCAGTCAGAGCTGAGTGATCCTGAATGAACAAACAGGATAAATATAACTCTTTGTTTATGAGTTTGTTTGCCTACAGTTTTGCGGCTTATATTGTAAATAGAGATCTGGAAGATTGGAATTTTTTTGTGTGTGTTCTGCTCCTTCATAAACACAAAAAACCCAAAATATTTACACAGCTGAACACTTAAAAAATTCTGTTATCCAGAATTTCTTGCTGATGTTTTTTTCTCTTTTCCTTGCACTTAAAAGGATAAACATGTTCATGTAAAATGATACTAGCTGCCTGATGAGACTGTCAACAGTTTTTTTTTCCCCCAGCAGAAACAGTAGTGGATTGTGTAAAAACCGTGATATGATCTCGTTCAGTGTGAAACATCTGCTTGTTGTCATGCAAAAAAATGAACTGTAAATATTTCGGGAGGACAATAGTGGTACTCCAAACCTAGTAAAACCTCTTTGGGTATCAGGAAAACCACTGTGTGAACACAAACATCAATATAATTTCCTTTATTTATTTTTTTCCCCCAAGCTGCCTCCAGAGAATTTTTTTCCCGCTCAAAAAGAAGAAACTCTCACCAACAGCAGTGCACAGGGAGAGTAAAAGATATGGGGTTAGTTGGTAAACAATGCACAATAACCCCCAGGCTTTTTTTCCATTTTGCTGCAGGAATGAAGCGGGTAAACAAACCGTCAGCTGGAATGAAACAGGATGACAGGTGTCAGATAAACGGTCTCTGAGTCTACCTGGGCCAGGAGAAAATAACGAGAACTTATAGTTTCATGCGGGCTGTGAAATACTCCATCACACGGCATCAGCATTTGCAAACCAGTCTCAGAGAGGGAACTGCTGTGGACACGGTGTGGGAAACTGATGAACAGCTTGATAAGAGTTTGTGAAGCTGTTATAGGCATATATCTCACAGTCACCTTTTCCTGGAACTGAAAGTTGGGAGTCTTGATATATAAAGCCTGCAGACTGCATTTCACAATATTAGATACTTTCCCACTGGCAATATATTCTTGAAAGATGCATAAAAAGATCAAATATATTAGAATGATTTTGGACTGAACCTCCTAAGCTGAATTCTCTCCACATGTATTGTGCTCTACGGCGCTGGGAAAAACAGGCCACTTCCTGTCATGCAGCCCAGGCATCTGATTTCCACCTCCAGCTTTTTGCACGTGGTCTACAGTGATGTGAACTCAGTTAGTCAGCCAGGGACAAGATCCATATACTATCTTCATGCTTCATCCTTTAATCAAGCCATTACAGAGAGAGATTTTTGACTGTAGGAGGAAAAAATGGTTGTTTGATTGGTTTGCAGTGAAGTGCACTCACAAACAGGAAATTTTGACTGATCGCTTTGATGATCTTCCAGTAGAAACAGAGAGAAAAGGACACGTTTCCACCATTATATACGACACAGATGTTTTTGTTTTATCAACAAATGGCTGGGTAGCACAGTGACAAGGTGGTCAGCACTGTTGCTTTACAGCAAGAAGGTCCTGGGTATTAATCCACAAACTGGTTCGGGGGGGTTGCATGCAGGGGTGCCTCCAGATTATTATTTTTATTTTTTAATAGAGGTGGCAATATGGAGGCCACTAAAAATATTGGGTTAGTGCCCCTGTTTGTATGTTCTCCCTGTGTCTTTGTGGGTTCTCTGCAGGTACTCCAGCTTCCTTCCACAGTCCAAAGACACACTTTGTGGGTTTAGGTTACCAAATGCCCATAGGTGTGAATGTTTGTCTGTCTCTCTATGTTGACCTTGCAACAAGCTGGCAACCTGTCCAGGGTTTACCCTGCCCCTCACCCTGTGGTAGCTGATGTAGGCTCCAGCCTACCCTGAATTCAGCGAGAAGAAGAAGATGTACTTGTCATCTAGTTCTTAAGTTCTTAATTACATTGAAAGTGCATTGTTGTTGTTGTTGTTTTCTGTCAAAAGCCCTTAACTTTTTATTGCTGATTGAATTTTTAGGTTTCTTCTTAAATTCTACAAATTCTGTCACTCTTTATTTGACATTATTTAACAAACAGATTTTCTTTTCAGGATTTGTCAACATTTAGAAGTCTTTTTGAAAATTTCAGCTCAATAATGTTACATGAACATTGGATTTAGTATTGTGGGCATTTTGTGGTTATTCTAAGAATAAGGAGCTACAATGGGACTGCCAGAGTGACTGACTGCTGGCAAGTCTTACATGTTCTTCACTGAATTATATTTTTAAAACACCTGCTCAAACAATAGGATTAACAGTCTTATTTAATGCATCCTTTTGAAGTCTTAGTGCATCCATTAAAGTCTCTAACTGACGATGTGTTTGAACTCAAAGCACCCAGTGAAAAGAAAGTATTCAGAATGTGAGAAGTGAAGGATGAGAGCCTGAAGTCTGAGTCTGATTTTAAAGATGCATTGTTTTGGTTTTTTCCCATTAGTCCTTGTTTGGTTGAGTAAAAAGCAATTCACACCTATTATCAGTCAGAAGGTGTAACAAACTCTTTTTTTCCCAGAACTTTCTCACAGCTGCAGTTTCAGGATTAATGCCGTCCAATTGTTTAGCCGAACAGGAAAATGAATTTCCCACCGTCGTGACGTTGTCTTGTCATGGGAGCCAGTCAGGAACACACAGGTCTAAATATGAAGACAACAGTTTTTATCTCTGTTTAGACGGAAGGGATACTCTAGTAGCCTGTGAACTGCCTGGAAGACTCAAATAGCTGTTTTCTTTAAAGAGAGGGATTAAGTAGATAAGCAAATAGTCACAGAGCCTGTAATTTAAAAAAGTCCTTCTAAATTTTTTGGGAAGTGAAAGGGGAATTCTGAACATAAATCAGAGATATCCTTGATCTAGCAGGCGTATAGGTGAGACGGTAACAGAAAGCCTGTTTATAACTAGACGCTAAGGAGCTTAATCACAGAAAACAAAACATCTACTTCCTCTGAAATGTGTACGTGCTCCTGGGAAAAGCAGCACAGTATGTTCTCCATGTTTGTGCAGGTTCTTTTTTGATTGCTGTACATTTTGCCAAAAGAAACAATTGAACTCAGTTACAGTTTTCAGCAAAATTTTACATACAATAATGTTTTTCTTTGCAAAAACCGTGATGCTGTGCACAACAGCATGGGTTAAAAAAAAGCTCTGACAGACAAATCACAGCTTATCCGTCCTGCATGACGGTGTTTGAATCTTCTGTTGTTATTATTATTTATTTATTTCTTCAGTATGTTGCCTAATGCTTACCTGCTGTCTTTGTTTGTACTGAAAATGTTAACGTGAGGGTGGATGACTCACTAGTACAGACAAAACCTAAAGTAACCTGAACCTGAACCTGAATTATATTCTCTATATTTATAGATGAATGACATAACTTCCTGCAAAAAATCTTTGTGCAACACGTCAGCAGAAACTGATTATAATGTTGTAATTCTCTGTGCTTAGGTATATTTGCATGAGACACATCAGAGACTGTGGCGTGCCGTTATTTGCAGTTACCATGATAAGAAAGCTGCTGCAAGATATTGTAGAAAAATATTTAAAAAAATCTTTTTTTTTATAGCTTTTGACTGTTTAAGGTGCTGCTGCTGTTTAACACAGCTGCTCTCAAATTGTGGGGAGTTCCCACTGATTAAGCACTGATAAACAAGAGAAAAACATATATGGTGTGAAACCAAGCCAAATTTTTATAGGGAAATAAAAATAATTATGTTTTTATTTCACCCTCCAATTTTTTTCAGTGGACATGGCAAAAACAAATAAACAAAAAGAAGAGGGAAAGAAACAAAGACCCCCGGGAACTGAAGTGTCATTGTTATACGTAAATGAGAGGTGTGTGAATTTGTTCTTTCTGCCACATCCTCCTCCAAAGTGCTGAGCTAAACTCCTCAGGTGCTTCATTGTCCCACACGCTGGTGGGTTTCCTTGCTCTTTGTGTGGCACTGTGTCACGAGCTTCCACACTGTTCTCATGCAGACATCACACAGCGACACAGAGGAACGCTAATCCTCACCCTTCCTTCTCTCTTACACAAACTACAATTATGTGATTATGTTCACAAACAAGCAGCTCACACACTCACACACACGTTATTGGTTCCTCGCCGCTGTGTTGTCCAAACTTTGAGGACTTTTGGAGACATTAAATCTTACAATAATAATCCCGGGGCACATCAAAGTTCTGTGTAAACAGCTATTTTCAAGAAAATATTTTCCTTATAAAGATATACAGTGGGAAAAGGAGTAAAAAGAACACAGTGAGTAAATTTGTCTCTACAGAGTTAGAAACAGGGGAAGAAATAGTCCTTGATGAGAGGAGTACAAAGTCCCCCTTGGTCCTCCTAAGTGACCTTGCACTGGTTAAATCTATATTAGTAACCCCGGCTCACAAACTTGACATGGAGCAATTTCATTCCCATGACTGGGCTGCAGATATTTACCCACAATCCCACAGGATCATGGAGCTAGTTTGTCCCAACAGCATGGTACAACTTTGGCCTCTGTCATCGCATCCCTCTTATCAAAGTTACATCATAAGAGAGTAGATTTGACAGTGAGTGGAAGGCAGGTGCTGACAGAAAAGATGACATGATGCAGACTGAAGGAACACATTCAAAATAATGCAGCTGGTGTGTTATTTGTGGTTTTCATTTATCCAAAAAAGGAGAGGGGAAAACACAGTATTTTCCGTATCAAAATTTAATCATCGAATTCCATCATTTTCCATGGCAGCGGATGACTGACTCTGCTTTAAGTCAAATGCCACATATATTTGGAGTCAATTGGGCCTTTGCTTTGATCTCATAGACTTTGGGTGTATATAGCTATTGCTATGGGGGCTCTTCAAATAAGGAGAGAAATAAAAGGCATTGTTTCTGCCTATCTGATTTGATTGTTACAAGCAAATTTGAATGCCTAAGACACATACTGTACTGCATATTGCATTCATAGGCTGTAAATAAAAGATGTAGTAGTCACTGTGAGGTCAGCTGATGATCTGATCTTGAAGCCTCGAGCTGAGTATTCTGGCCATCACAGTCTTTGTTTTTAAAACCAGATGTTAAAAAAACATGAATGCTTTATCCTCATTTATGACTCTAATAAGGACCGCAAATTACAAAGTGAACATCCGGTTTTAGTCAGTAACACTTTCACTTAAGGACTTGACCATAAAACCTGCAGTAAAGTGTTTTCAGAGGTTACGGATGAAGTAACCAATAGAGGAATTTTGCCATAGACTTCTATACAAATGGGCTTTATTTAAACAGAAGAGTCGCGCCTCGGTGGACACTAGAAAAATGGAGGCTGAAGTTTAATTAGTTAAATTTGTCACACCATGAAACTACAGCCATCTTTTAGATACAATTTTATACAATGAATGCTCTCATTATTAGTTGGTATAGATAAAAAGTACTGGTGTTGCTAGGGGGCGCTATCGCTAATAAACTGATAATCATCCCTTTTTCATTCTTTTCATTCATTTTAAAAGGAAAGCTGTTGCACTCTGACCAGATTTGTCCTTAACCTACAGTAATGAACCACACCCTGACTTTCAGGCAGAGAGCTTTCACTGGCGACTCATGCTATACCTTTTTCGCTCCATTTCCTTTCTCCATCTAATGTCTCAGAAATGTGAGCACGAGAGAGGTTGGGCTGTGCAACTCCATAAAAAGAAGAGTGGGAATGCCAAAACTGAACCCAAATGGGCTGTGAGCGGGAAAAGGTGACGCACCTAACCGTGATGTTAGGTGGTGGCTGTTCTCCTCCAGGAAGTGACTCAATGGTGCAGATTTTTGGTACCGTTCAGTGACATCATCGTGTCATATCTGGCATCACTAAATGGGGTTTTGTGTGGCACATGTAAGTGACTTCAAGGCTCTTTTGTTTTACAATAATCAAGAGATATTAATGGCACGCTGTCACTGCTCTTTTGGGAAATTTTTAAGGACCAAAACAGGCCTTCTACTGCATCTGTAATGTATTCATATATTTCACTGGTAGTTTTGTGTTTCATTTTACAATTGTTTAAACCACCTTTGGGAATTTCACAGGCCTGGACCTCTGACACATGGCATGGCCACTGGTGTGTGTGGGAGTGACATGCTCCTGGCTAAAGTTGGAATATTAAGGGAGAAAACAGAGAATGGAAGACTTAAAGAGAGGACGAGAAGGAGAGGCAGGGAAAGAAAAAAAGGTGAAATAAATTTTAAGTGAGAGGGAGAAACCCAGATGGAAGAAGTGAAGAAGTTTGGGGGAGAAGTGGAATTTCACTCCCTTGGGAAATTCTAATAAGCGAAAGGCCACACAGTTCCCAAACTCACTTAAACATGGCATATTTTTTCCCCTCTGGCTGCTCTAATATCGGGAAGTTAACATTTTAAGTAACATATAATCCCCTTGAGAAGCCTTTGCATCCTCTGAACACAGCCTGTGATATTACTTTTTCCATTATTCTACATGCTTTTCACTCACTATTGCAGAGACTTCACACAGTGTAAACAGTGGAGGCCTTTCCCATAAAGATAGCATGGTGTGGTATGCAGAGTTCCCTGTGGTAATTATATATTTAGGGAACAAAGGAACGTTATTTTCTGCCTGAGCACATTTAGAGGTGTGTCATACTATGTCTTCAGCCACAACAAGATAAATGCACTCCTGAAGGAAAGAAATCTGCACTGTGGTAGCGGTATCACCGTTTTTCTGTAGAATCTGTAAAATGTAAACTGTGTTCAGCCAAGAAATGAGTCCCCTTTTTGTCACATCAGCAGCAGCTGTGAGCGCTGTCTTCACTTACGCCCTCTCGGTCCCATGTATCCTGTTCTTTATAAACACATAGCTCAGTGCAAGAGATACACGATAACCCATTTAACACCAAATCACAGCAGATCACTAAGTTCTCAGTGATCAATTTCTGGATCAATTTCTGCTTCATTAAGGCTTGTGAACAGTGACTGTCAACATTTATTGAAGACAGAGAATAAAACATTAAATGTGCTTGTTACAGTCAGGCATATTGTTGACTCACGTCCCTGAGCTATTCACTCGGCAGACTTTGTGACTCGATCATCAAGTGAACTTCCTGTGTTGCTCCCAACAGACTCGTAATGTGTAGGGCATTATGGCACTGACTGCACCTGCATGATTAAAGTAACAGTTACATAAGGCCCATCTGGATGTATAGTGATTAGCCAAAACATTTACACAAGTGACAGATGAAGTGTATAATATTGTTCACCTTGTCCCAGTGCAAGGTTCTGTTAGAATCCACAGGTCTCTGCATTCACTTCAAGGTCACATAACACATAAAATCTCATATTAAATATGGCTGCAAGCACGGCAGCTGCACTTTCATGCAGCAGCAGCCTCCTATAGCTGATCACCAAAACCTGCCTCATCACCAAAAACTGTTCAGGATCACAACAAAGCCACCCAGGTAACCCGAAACGTCCCATATTAAAATCCCACAGCATGCAGAAGAGGTCCCATAAGCAAGTCTTACCGCTTGGCAGCCTTCCGGAAATATCTCTGGTCACTCAGTGTAGGGTAGTTTCCTTTATAATTTCACCTGGATATAAAACCTACATAACAGAGCCATCAGATATATCTGATTAAAAATTTTAAAAATGTTTGCTGACTTGGCACTATATTCAGTTTTTGTACCACCTTTTTTAGTGATGTATAATTCTGCAGATTTCAAATCAGCATACTTTGATGTCATTTCTCTCTGGTATGATGCCTTTTGTTCCCTGTCCATGCTCTGAAACATCCATCCATCCATCCATCCATCCATCCATCCATCCATCCATCCATCCATCTTCTTCTGCTTATCTAATTCAGGGTCACAGTGGGGCTGGAGCCATTCCATAGAGTGGGGTACACCCTATACATTTTTCCAGTCTGTAGATGGGCTAACACAGCGAGACAGACAACATTTCGCACTCACATTCACACCTAGAGCCAAATTAGAATCCCCTGTTAACCTAACCCCACTAACTGTATTTGGAGTAATGGGGTTTGTAGGGTTTTTCAGCTGGAATATCTGGAAAGGATCCACAAAGGGAAAAACAAGCACACATGTGTGAGCTCCACAGAGAAAGGTCCCAGCCAGACTGTGCAGGCAGCAGTGGTAGCCATCGTATCACTGTGCTGCCCACTAACAGGTGTAACTGTTAAAATCTTTTTCCACATGTGAGTACTCTGTGGTGAGCTATTAATGTTTATTCACCATTATTTTGGTGCTTTAACTTTTTGTCATTACAATAACACCAGATTTCTGTTGTATTTATTAAATTATAGAACTAATAAACAAGTTTTAATGTTTACCAACGCAACCACGTGAAAGCCTTTTTTGAATCAGATGAATAAGTATAATGATTGCTTTCATCTATTTATTGTCAAACCTACAGGGAGTCACTGGAAACGGGTCGGAAAAAAAACAGTCGAAAAACCCCTGGTATACAGAATACACTTGACGTTTTACATTAAAAAAAAACAATTGTGAGCTAACTGGTTACTTGTTAAAATGTTTCAAGTATAGAGGTAAGAAATTAGATTTGTTTTTGAAAATCTTCTGCTTATGCCTGTATCGATCCTTAAAGTTACAAATGTTTTTTTTTATTTAAAAAGAGCTATTCCATTGAAAAAAAACATTTTGAAACTGATGTTCTTAACTAAACAACCCATTCATTCCTAGGTTCCTGAGTTTCAAAAGAGACGATGGGTGAAGGAAAACAAACAAGATTCAATCAAGATTCACTGTGAAGCAAAGGCAGCAGGCTGAAAATCAGAGTCAAAGCAGCAGGGCCAAAATGGAGCTGGAGCAACAAACACTGGTACAACTTTGTCTTTGGGAATTTAATTCAACCCCCATTGTAAACAAAGGGAGGAAGTGGCGCTGTGTGACTGGTTTGCAGGGACTTCCTGTTTGTGACTGTGTGTCCAAAAACAGAACCAGGGTCTCTGGACCTCCCACGACTCTTCATTCTGGGCCAGAGAACCACTGACCCACTGCGTCTGGCTGTCCGCACATTGTGCTTACGTCGCCAGGGTGCCACCACAATACTGGGAAGCAGCTGCAGATGACATAAAAGTGACAAACTGTTAATGCCATTCAACAGCTACCATTAGTGTAATTAGCTTAATGGGCAGTAGCAGAGGAAATGGCCCAAATGGTGTTTTAACTTACTGGGTCAGAAGATTTAATAGGTTGATATCCCTAATAGGTATCAGAAGCATTGAGTTTCCTTATTGTATATTGTTGTACATGTAGACCGTCTGGCATGGTCGTAAAACTAAAACTGCTGATTGTTCTACCTGTGATTTACTACAAGTGATATTTTTCTCACTCACCCTTGCATCTTGGATGAAAAGTGGGATAGTCATCCTTGTCCTCCTACATTCTCTTGTTTCTACTAGAAGGTTTAATATTTATGTATTTGCAATCACTCTTGCAGGACAAAGAGTAGAGCATATTCATATTATGCTCTCTGAATCTGTTTGACTCCCAAAGTTTAGTTAGTTGGACCATTCTGTCAGTTATACTTACACCTTCATCTGCAAGTCTAAATCTACTTGGTTTTGAATCACATAAGTTTCATTATCACACACTGAGCGTAATTAGCCCTTCACACTCGCCATTCTAACCTCTCACAGATGACACTGATCAAAACATGGGTGTGCAATCATTTTGACTTTTTTTTAACATATATACATATAAACACAGAAGATATATCAGTACAGAAGCTCAGAGACTCACAGCTTAGCCTGAGATGCAACAACAGTTTAAACAGAGGAAACTTTCTTTTTTTTTACTCAGCATTTTCTTTGTTTCCTGTTTTGGCTTTGTGGATGGAGGTTTTGTCTGAGCAGAGATAACTATCATTCAGGAGACCATTCCAGTGAGCGCTGGTATCCTCTGCACTGGTATAAATGGTTCCGTTCAGTTCAGTTCAATTTTATTTATTCAGCGCCAAATCACAACAACACTTGCCTCAAGGCACTTTATATTGTAAGGTAGACAGTACACTCAGAGCTGTGGTGATGCCATTGTTTGCACATAATATGGGCGATGTGGCGATTATAATGGGCCTGAAAGGATCCCTGTGCATGTCTCGTAATTTGTTTGTGAAAACACAGACATGCATCCTTGGTCAGGACTTCAAGCTGACTTCAAAGAGTAACAACAGGAATGACTACTCAGCCATCATGTCTCCAGCTCTGAGATGCATGCAACATAGTAAAACCACTCCTTTAAGTGGAGATTATACTCCATTGCAGGCAACTGCATGAGTAGCTGTTGGATTGCTTGAGCACAATCTCATCTCACATCCTCCCTCGTTTACCATATTTTTTTACATGAACAATTGGCTAAACAATGAAAACACTGTAAGGTTTGTGGGCACAGTGTACTATTTATATTAGTCAAATAAACTGGACTTTAGGGGTCAACTGTACTGACAGCACTGGTACAGAGGGCATAGTGTAAGTATACTCTAAGTGGTCCAGAGAATTAGGCAAGGGAGCGGAAGTCTAATTTAGCACAGGTGGTTTGGCTTAGTTTATTACTCCCTCTCCTTTATCTGCAGTAGCAAGCTGGAACACAGGCCCAAAAGAAGGACAGCAGGAAATGAGCAGAAGCTGGGTGTAGCTGCTCAACCAATCCGGTACTGAGGAGATTTAAGCTGAGCTGAAGAAAGCCTGAATACTTAGGAGAGTACACAATTTGCATATAAATTAGGGTTAGGGTTAAACAATATCACATTTCACCTGTGTATAGTCTATCCTCTGAGGGAAAACCATGGTTCCCTATTATGTATGAGTCTTATAGTCATAAAGTCATAAAAAAGTCAAAAAACACCCAAGTCTCAACAAAATTATTAAATAGAATCCATATTATTCAATAATAATTTTAATATTAGACTACAGGAAGATCCAAATGATGTACTGAAGGTCTAAACAGTATTTATTATGCAGGAGAAAGGTCATCGACATGACACTGTAGGTCATTTTTAAATGATGCATCATTTACAAGGTTAACATAGGTGGTTAAATTCCAAGATGCTATTATTGTTTCTAATTCTACATGAAATTGCCAGTTTTCCAAAGATTAAGACATTTTCCAAACTACCACAACAATACTCTTGGTACTAGACCCTCAGCTTCCTTTAACCTTGCTACTGCAGGAAAGCAGGAGCCAAAGACTCGGGTCTGCATTTCCTCACATTGGGCGACATAATCTACAATTCAGCATTAAAGTGAGTAACCACCCCCCACCTCCCTGATAAGAACAATACAGCAACACCAGGATACATTAATCCATTTTTGAAACACTAAGGAAATAATACGACTGCAATACAATGGCTTATTTTCCTTCCCTCAGGTATGCTTTTTGGACACAGCACTTGTAGGATTTGTCTGTGCTGGATGTGAAGTGTACTGGTATTAAATGTACCCTCCTGAACATGCCAGCACTGTTTAGTGGGAAAGAGGAAATAAAAACAAAAGAGCTGATCGAGCTTTTGCAGACAATTCTTCTCCCACATTGTGATTTTCTTTGAAATGTGGGCTCGAAGGAAGAGAATGCATAAACTGCATCATCATTTCACACAGCACAGCCTCTGGGAAAAAGAATGACTTCATAATTAATGTGTGATAGTGTCAAACAAGTGTAAAGTTAATAGTTTACATTTCCTGTGACCGACAAAGAAGAACAATTAATGCATCAGTGATAACCTACAAGCACATGATGTGACACATATTTTAAAGAAATCACATTATACCTTTTAAACAAATCAATTTCAGTGTATTTATAGCTAAATAATAAATAAAGTGCTGGATGAAGCACACATTTCTTCCAAAAAAAAGGCTCAGCTAAAGCTCAAGTAATTATTTGAAACTGAATTTTGAACAAGATTCACTCTATTTGTTGTGTTGAATCCTGACTAGATTCTTAACTGCCCTGTTTGGTCACAACAGCTCAAGTTTTACAGGCCCTAACACACTGCTCGACTCAGGAATCTGGTAGCAGTTTTAGGCCCCCCGACTGCAACTACATTTAATTATAAACCATCAATTAACATAGCTATTTCCATGCACAAAACATAAAATTATGGTAAAATTATTCAGAAATGACCTAATAAATGACTTTTTATTTGCTCAATTCAAACATGAATCCAACAACACGCAGTTAAAAAGCATAAACATGAGCAGCAAGAGGAGGGTGCACAGAAAAATACTGTACACCACAATGTTAATGTCTTTCCTAAGCCTCTGGCAGACCTTTGGCTCAACTGGACAAAAGCGGTCTTGACCAGCTAATGAGATCCCCTCAGGGGTATGTGAGGGTACGAGGGTCACTTCTTTCCCCATCCATAAAGCTTGATAAAGGCCTGTCAGTGTGTACACTGTAAACAAGTCTGTTACTTATTAGAAAAGGATTGTTTACAGTAATTCCCTGGCAAAACACATGCTTCAGCTAAAAATGACTGCTCAGATCCTTTGGGGCACTCAAGTCACCAACAATCAGATTCAGCAGTTAGCAAAGGAATAAATTGTTATGTCCCACCCTCAGTCGCAGAGGAGAGTAGAGAAAAAGAGGAAATAACAATCGCAGAAAGTAGCTGGCCCTCAGGGCCAAGCCGATCTATTGATGGCTCAGGGGTTTAAAGCAGCTCAGTTTTCAGGTGTCAGTAGGAAAACTGTTGAGCAAGTTCAATATGAAGTACATAAACAATAAAGTCATTTTAGTGCGAGTGTGAAAGATTAAAAAGCAAAGATGAAAAGGTTTGCACTTGTTTGCACTTTGCAACATATTTCTGCACATTTCTTTATGTGTCCCAATGTTACAGCAAGCCAACATGCACAAAACATGAAATGAACTACATGGTGGTGAAGCATGCCTGGACCCGTCCCGTCACACACACCACATCTGCCGCTCCAAGCTGCCCCGCGCCCACCCACGCGCCTCTCAAACAGAAGACCTTTTTTTGCAAAGCAATATTAACATCATATAACTTGGCATGAACCTCATGCTTGTGTACAGTCAATTGAACAAGTTTGGATTATGTCACCGCCAGCTGTCAGAAGTTAATTAGTCATGGCACCAAAGATATGCAATCTTCCTGTTCATATACATAGAGCTATTTTCTGTGTTAGAGTATTTCTTAACAAGTCTAGAGCCATTTAAGCAGCTCTGTGAGACTGGTAATTTGAGATAAACCCCCACCATCATCAAGCTCACATGCTCACAGTGATAATGTTAGCGTGCTGTTAGCTATCTTTTAGCAGTTTAGCATCGTTCTAGCTAAAAGTATGGTTCTTTTTTGTGTCAGTTTAAAATCAAGCACACTGTGTGATACAGTTATTAGTTTCGACTGTGAAAGGGTAAGGGCGCCATTTGTCACTTAGAACAACTAGTCAAACACGAAAAGCTAACACATGACCTCTGGCTACATGGCTACGTCTACACTAGCCTGGATAAATTTGAAAACACTATCATTTTCATTTGTTTTCAATGAGTTGTTCATCCACATTAAAATGTCCAAAAACACTTACGTTCCAGTACTGCGCATGCGTGAAACGCGAGGCGATTCGACCTGCCTCATTTCTGTCGCCGTTTATTTACTTTCCGGCTCTTTGAAACGTCGCGGCAAAATCTTGAGGAAAAGCACCGAGTTTTTTAAATGGACTAACAATGAGGTGGAGTTGTTGCTGCGAGTAACACAAAAGTACAAAGTTGCAAAAGCAAGTGAGAATTAAAGAATTTGAAGAAAAGCTATCTGGAGCATGTACAAACTGATATTAATCTTTAATAGGGCTGTCAAAATTGAGAGCAAACAAAACAACTGCTGTGTAATGCCCTCCGCTATATTAGTTTAACAGGCTCCGGGTTCGCTGTCCGGAGCCTATTAATGTGTTCGCTAACCCGGAGCCTATTAATGTGTTCGCTGTCCACTGGACAGCGAACACATTAACAAATTACGAGACATGCACAGGGATCCTTGCAGGCCTATTATAATCGCCACATTACCCATATTATGTGCAAACAATGGCATTTCCTTGACCGAAAATGCCATTTCAGTGTGGACGGAAAACCAAAACGGAGAGAAAAAGATACGTTTTCAAACAAAAATGTATTAGACATGGCCTCTGACTATAGGAAATGTTTTGTTTTGGTTTGTAATCTTTTTACAGTCGGTAATGAACTTACAACAAAAAAAAGACCTTATGGTCACAGGAAAGGAAAAGTCAGAGGATCACCAATGCTGGTAGAGTCACAATTTTCTAAACTGTCAACTTGTGTTGTGTGGTGCCACAGGAAAAACCAATGAGAATAAATCTTATAAGCTTGGCACCAGAACATGTAATTTGGAGAGGCAACCAACTCTGACAGCGGGCATTTATTTCAACTTAGTTTAGTATTTTAAAAAAAAGTAAATTCATGTCCCTTATATGCCCTTATGCACTCATGCACACTGTGTCCGCAGAAAGACCCAATTTACACCAAAACTGTTCCGCAAGAGGCAATAAATATAACTATATACTGGGCCACTTGTTTAAATATTAATAATCTACTTTAAACACACCTCAGTACCACAATACAGGTAGAGTACACTGTTAAAACTGTTGTCATGGTTTTTGTGCCGTTCTGTCTAACATGTTTCTTTCCATTAAAGGAAAGTGAAGGTGCCTGGCTGCAATATGTGTGCCTCATTTATAGCTCAGAGATGATTGGATTCAGCCTGAATACCACACCCTACAGAAGGAGCCAAGATGGCTACCATTAAGGGAGAGGATGATTCACATCTCCACTTTCCAAAGAGCCACGCCTGTGCCAATGTGTAACTTCTGCAATGTGTTTTGTGTTCAAGGTTAAAGGTGTGACCAGGGCTGAGCTGCCATTTCTTTTGAACAGTTCTTTCTTGTTAGACAGGACATTTTTATTATTAGTATTAATGTTTTGGTTTGTTTCTTTTGGTCAGGTTAGTTCAGGTTGCTCCGTTTGGATTCATAGAAAAACTTGTTTGTTTGTTGCTTTGGCATTGGCTCACCTCAGTATAACTTTTGTACTCCTATAATTGTGAAACTTGCTCTAGTGGCTACTTGGGACTTGGAGGAAGATGGATGCTCTTCATGTTGTGTTTCCATCCCCTAGACAGGGGATAACAAAACATGGAGAAATGTAGTCACAGTTTTAAAAGTGCAGGATTACATCTTGGATTGCATAGTGTAAAAGGCAAGAGATCACCAACTATGAGCGCAAAATTTTCTCAACACATTTACATTTGTTTCCGAGTCGACTTACCTCGTGTTCCAAAGTCTATGTCTTCCTCAGTCAACCTAGTTACCGCGAATGCTACAAAAACACTAAAGCCTCAATTACCCAGACCTAAAATTGGGTTAGAAACTGCCTGGCACCAATTAGTTGGCAGGGAAAACTATGTATTCCCTCACCAGTTGGTGAGTGGATGCTGGAAGTTGCCAGCAGTACTAAAACCTTCTTGTGAATGTTTGGGCTGCTAGTAGATTGCCACAATTGTCAATAATTTATAGGGAAGATGCTGACTTGTCTGCAAACACTTGCCAACCACTTGCTAAGCAGTGGAGAAATTTTGAAGAGTCCAATGCCAACTGGAAACGGATCATTCACCATCAAAATAAAAGATGTGCCTTTGAAACATCAGTGGTAAGGCACAACTTTTATTTTAAAAGTAAATGTTGCACCAGCACTGGAAACTATGGGAAACTGCAGCAACCAGTTAGCGACCAAAGCAATCACAAGGAGGTTTTTGTAGCACCCTTCTTGCAACCTACTTCACCAACAGCTAGTAACCACTAGCCAAATAATTGGGGAATATATATTTTTCCATATTGACCAGAGATTACCAGGTTGTAACCAACTGGTCTCTAGGCCAATGTGGTTGAAGCCTAAGCTATTATTAACCAGCTAAAAACTTGAGCTTGAGTTGCAACAACTTATCAAGCAATGTAGGTGTTTAACATTTTAATTACCAAACTGTAAGAATTAATTTTACTTATTGGTTTATAAAGTAGAATTCCGCAGAGGGAGCATGGTAACCTCTTTGGATAGGCCTGGATCTCCAAAGCACATCCATAATGGTGAAAATGAACACCTAGGTAATGGTAAACCTATGAAGGTATGTAAGAAGTCTAGGACATTTTTGATTTTTGCTTGATCTTAACCACCACATCATCAAATAGTTTGTGGTGTAGTTTTCTGATTAAGCAGCTATCTGCTTTTGAGATTGATAACACGGAACAGGTCTTTCCATCTGTGCTGTGAAGACAGAGCTCAACCCCCCCAAAGTCAACACAATGAGAAGGAAATCAACATAAATCCTGTTTACTTTCCACCTCACAATGTGATACAATAAACACATTTCCCCCCTTTCCCCACAATGAACTACAGCACAATGGTGGGTTATTTCAATAAAATACAGCCTTTGTATGCACTGAGGATATATGTATATATATATATATATATATATATATATTCACCTATCCTCCTATCCTTCTATCATGACCTGACATGACCATCTATAAGAATACACCGACACCACCAAATCACACTGATTAAAGAAAAGCTCCTCGAGATTCAGACTCTAACCTATGTGTAAATCCAGCTTTCGACATGTCAAATGGGACCACACAGCATGTGTTCCCTTTTGCAATAGGAGATATGAAATATGCATATTAGTGTGAAGAACAAAGACTCTAATGATAGCAACCAGCAGTCCACAAAAGGCTAAGTCAAAAGACAGGTTAACTAAGGGAAACATCATTTGTTTAGATAGTATATCTTCAAAATTGCTCGAATCTCAAAAAATATTTAACTTCTATCTAAGTAAAAATACCAATGCAAAAATATTCCATTGCAAGTAAGCCAGACTATACTTTTATGTTCTTAGGTTTATTGGTCAAAGCTGATTTATGAGCTTAATGTGATAAAGGTCACCAGAATGACACATTTGCATTATCTACCTGTGCATTTTTGACCATAATTGTTATGTGTTAACAGGTGTGCATCCACATTGAAACGACCGAAAACGCTTACGTTCCAGTCCTGCGCATGCGCAAAAGCGAGTGAGCGATAAAGAATTTGAAGAAAAGCTATCTGGAGCATGTACAAACTGATATTAATCTTTTTTGGGCTGTCAAAATTGAGAGCAATCAAAACAACTGCTGTATAATGCACTCCGCTATCTTTGTTTAATTGGTCACATGACTGCATCACATGACTAAAATGCGTCATCGTTTTAGAAAGTCTGCGTTTTTGAGTGTCCACACTGCAACGGGACAGCTCCGTTTTGAAATGTATGCGTTTTCAAAACGCTACGTTTTTCCTTGAGGAAAACGCCGTCTCAGTGTGGACGGAAGGCCAAAACGGAGAGAAAACGATGCGTTTTCAAACGAAAACGCATTAGTGTGGACGTAGCCTAAATGTAGGTTAAATGGGGAAAGGGGTTTCAACGACACCTTTATATTTTTTCTCTTTCAAGCAGATGTTTCACCTGACACCTCTTGGCAGACTCTCCATGTGTCACTGTGTAGTTTGTTAAGCCTGGTGATGTTGATAGAGATTGCTGACACCTACATATGATTGACAAGTCAGAATTAAGAAGGTTTATTTGTCATCCTACACTAATCTAAAAGTAATTTCCAAAGATGCAGGGAGTGTGTCTAACTCTTTATTGTACCACTGAAAACTAAACTCTTTAGACAAAAGAACCAGTGTAAATAGTTTTAACAACCACAATATTAACTGACTTCTAGGTACTTACTCTTGAGTTGGTTGGGAGGGGGAAAAGGATGTGATTTATTAAATTTATCCAAAGCTTAGAAAGAATAAAAAGAAAAACACTGGGAGTGATCAGCAGTGCTTTGGGGACTAAAGGCTGTAGAAGGACAAGAATTTGTGGCTATAGCTCATCTTGTTGACCAGGTTACTCAAATGCCAAGAAATGTGGTCATTTCTTGTGTGTTTCTTCGCCTACTTGTTCATTGGTCTCTTGTCTCCACTGTTCTGTCAAATTAAGGTTTATAGTTCAAATTAATTAAATGTATTCAAATTAAGAATAAATACACAATCCAAAAAGATGCTACAATGTGACAATCAACTAATAGAGCAATAAGAAGAAGCCGGAAAGAAGTTCACAGTGGATTTTAAAAAATACCATCAGACGCCTCGGGGTTGGCTAAAAGCGAGTGGTATTAGGTTGGTATTTCAAACCGATTTAAAACTGTCAGCTGATGAACAGGACTTTGTGTTGAATGGCTTATTCCAGAGCCTAGGGGCAATAACAGAGAAAGGCCGGTCACCTTTTAGAGTTCAAACTATGAAGTTAAAATAAAGCCAATTCAGTGTTTCACATTTACCCAGTGCAAAATAAGATGTGTTGACATTTCCATATATCAATTAAAGGTCTACCTGCTGTGAAACATGGTGGAGGTACCATCATAGTTTAAATGAGCTTTACTATCTCATGGTATGAACTATTTGCAGTATTTGGGGGAACAATGGACTCAACATTATATCGAGAAACTTTAGAGAGAATCTCAGAACAGCAGGGAAGTAGAAGGGTAAAATCATGTCAGGTCAGAGTCGTGACCTTAACCCAGTTGAGAAAGTGTTATGTCAACTTCCCAAAAATCTTTATGAACTGAAACTGTTTTGTCGGGAGGAATGACCCCAGATTCCTCCTTGTTGTCAGGAGTTCAGGAACCCTTTCTAGCTTACATTGTGAATGATGTACAGCAGTGGTCCCCAACCCCTGGGCCACGGGCCGGTCCGTGAGTCGTTTGGTACCGGGATGTGAGTGTTGAGGCTCGGGTGTGAAATTTATGGTTTTCAGGGTTTTTATCGTTATTTGACTGCAGTTGGCTGCAGATCAGGTAAGACACACATATAGAAGTATATAGTGTAGAAAAATGTACAAGCAAAAATGTACAAGCTTTTTCTATACAACCTTCATATAGGTTTGAGAGATTCACACACTCTAAAACTGACTCTGCAACAGAAGGCATGTATGAACTTAAAAATAGAAAGCTTTGGGACATTATATGGCATTATTTTAATAGTTATTTCTTCCAAAAAAAAACAACATAAAAGGAAATAATTTGATGTAATATTTTCTTATTAGCTTTAAATGTGAGACTTCAACTACTGACCCCAGAAAACTAAATAAACAGGTATCATCAGTTTGTTTTGTCTAGCTGTGCATGACAGCCGTTACCTGTGTGAAGCTGCTTACACTCTGTTCACAAACCACCCGATGGGAATCTGCTGACTCTGCGTACTAAATGAAAATTTGCGTGTACCTCTGTCAGCATTTATTTATCACTGTAGAAGATCGTAACTCCTCACAGGCTTTGGCGGTTTGTCATGCTCAGGTGGAGGGGTGCAGGACAAGGCTGGACTGGTGTGGGTGTTTAAAGACAAGCTAATAAACTAGTGTTCCTGGATTCATGGCTGATCTGGCCAATATTTGTGTCTATATTTGCATATACCTTACCACTGGCTATATTCCATGCCTTTTGGCCCTGAAGTAACATACAAGAGTTCACTTTTTTTGTTTAGTTGCTTCACGGTGCTGCTTGTATTTGGATAATTGCCAGAGTAACTGTTTCAGTTTTTCTACATTATTGTGTAAGTGCAAGTTGCTCAACTGTAAATGCTGACACTTATCAAATCAACAATTATCAGTGCCACAAATTAAAATTTTTGTTTGCTGTCTTGGTTCAACCTTTCTCCCAGTCTCCCACTCCAGCTTCCTTTAGTTGACTGTGTGGGCACCTATAAAAAGCAGGTAAAACATGTTTATGTAACGGGGATTACTGTTGTGATTCTTATTAATAGTAACTGTTTTTTAATGATCTTCTATCCATTATACTATTTTGTTCTGTGTTTTAACCAGGTCTTGTACTGTTATACCCCCCATATTAATTTTTAGTTTTATTGTGATTATTCTTAGTTTTCATTCTTTTGATCTTGCAGCAATTTTGTGAATTCATTTCCATGAAAATCACTTTATAAATAAACTTTACCTACTTATTCACTTGAAATGGTTATGGAAAAAAGGGTAGCAATGGTTAAAGTTATCATTATCAACCATATACTGTTTTCAGAGTTGGATTTACAGCTAAACTTTATTTTATATGCAAAAAGGTGTTACTGGGTATAACTTCGACCTCTGTAGAAAGACAGAGTTGTCCTGTGAAAAAGCATGATAATACAACACTATGCTGTTGTATTATTACCAGTCTATTCATGTATAAGCAGCTTTTGTAAAAGTGTTTATAAAAATGCAAAATCACTTAATGTATTTTGTACTATATAGCATCTTAGGTCGCAGAGTAACAATGAAAGCTATCTAATAAAAGTGAATTAAGTAAAAATCAGCATGTTTTATTTTTAAAGTGAATGCATCGACTCAAAGAAACCCTTTCAAATTAAAAGACTCCAATCAGGACTACCGGCATTTGAAATATTAAGTTGACTAATAATGTTCATGTTTATTTTCGCGGAGTTTGTGTAATGTTTTACAGTAAAGGCAAATTAAATGTAGCCTACTAAATATATTAGCACTGTGTCATGCTGTCACTATGATAAAAAAATAGAAAACTACAAGGCTTGTGAAGTCGTTTAACCGCGTTAAACTGGCATAAAGTACAATAAAGCAACCCCAGTAGAAGTAGAGCCTGTCTTTATTTAAGCTGTTAAGGACTAAGACAATTCATAGATCGACTGGATTAACGTCCAGTCCCTTTTTTAAAGTGCCCAACAGTTTCTTTTTAACTCCCACGGTAAATACTTGATGTAATCTGCAGGACTAATGATCCAGACGTGTTAATTAACCTCTCACTACATGGGAAAACCGCTCGGGGGAAACACAAACAAACTTCCTTACTGTCACTTTATCAAGTTGTGCAGCTTGCGCCTGTCTGGGGACCAACTGAGTGATTGTTCATGTGTCCGTGGAAGAAAAACGCCCCTCGGTGCGGAGCGGCGGATGGAGATCAGATCATTTCCAACTCGGGACCCGAAGTGACAACATCTCATGCTCGGAGTTCAGCGTTACTGATTTTTTTTTTTAAAACTCTCTCTCTGTGGACCTTACTCAAGAACTGAAATAGTTTTTGTATTTTCACTCGAAGAGGAAGACACATTATCGGATCTATGAAAAAACCCACGTGGATTTGTACAATCATTTTAAACCAGAAGGAATGCATATTTTGTTTGTCAAACTAACTTTCTTGTTGTCGCTGATAGGAGTAACACGAGGTGAGTGGCGGGGGAATCTCTCGGTGGTAGTTTCCTGCTTGAGAAAGTTAAGAAAAAAAAATCACTTTTATGAATATTTACTCTGTAAAATGTCCAAAAGTGTCTGAATTGATCTTGATGCGCTCACTTTTTTGTGACTTGAAACTAAAGTGCAGAATTTTCCAAACTTTATTGCCGCCTGCAAGGTTCATTATTAGCAGTCATCATGTTTAATTTTTAATTTTTTATTTTTTTGCACCTGTTGGATTTAGCAACACTTTTACGATTTCAGCTCTCCTGGATCAGTTTGCGCATTTTTGCTCTGCAGGCAGCTCTTGAGCACTTGCCCGGCAAACACAACTTTTTCTCACTAGTGTGTAAACGCATGCCTTTGCAGTCTGGATTGGGAGCAGTGTGAGCTTTTTAATAATATCGCAAAGCTGTTCTATTCCCCGAGATGGCACAGTCTTTTTTTTTATTAGGACAGCTAAACTACAATATGTGATTCACACTTAGATTTTACATTTATGGGGAGAAACAAACATATGTGGAAGCTGTTCTTTCTGCAACACCTGGAGGCTGTACAGGCAATAATCAGTGATTTCAGAGGAGTGTGAGGAAAGCACACAAGTATTAAAACTTTCTTTTTGCAGGTCTGAGATGCTCCAAACAGGCGGAGTCGTGTTTGAACCAGGGGAAATGTCAAACAACTGTAGATGGCAACGAAGAGTGCAAGTAAGTTCAACAACTGCATTTACTTTTCTTTTTTTTTTAAACCAAAGAATAATAAGAAACATCTGCACGGAAGAGATGTGGGATTGTGGAATCTATGAGATTTATTTTATTTTTCATTTTTATTGTTACTCTTCTGGGAGGCAAATGGCCAGCGAGCTGAGACAGAAACTGAGTGGACATTGATGAGGACAGGGGTCACCCGATGAGAGAGAGTGTGCTACTGCCACCACACTCTCTCCTCTGCAGCCAAACTCTCGCGGCCCTAAATCTTGTTTTTCTTTTCTTTCACGAAGCGACAGCTGGGTTTGCCAGAAGCTCGGCGACCATTGTTCTCCCCTACGATTAATTCTGTGTGACTAATCTGGGTGAGGCTTCCCAGAGAGACCCTCAGACCCTGTCCTCCTACAACCCCCCCTCCTCTCTCCTGGGATTTTGTCCCCTCCTCAATGGCCCTCAGTGCTCTCTCTCTCTCTCTCTCTCAGTCCCCTGGACAGATGGCAGAGGCTGGAGGATTTTCTAACCTGCTAAAAATGGGGACGAGTTCTGCATTTTGTCTGCAGAGTTTTGTGTTTTGAGATGTTTTCACTTCAGATGCTCCGACAACATGCTCCCACAACAATAGCCTTCCTTGGCTCTATTTCCACCCTGGCATGAGCTGCATCAGCCAGTGTCACCTTACTGTCGCAAAGACCGGTGACCGCCGAGTGATTGAGCTGGCCAGGTCACAGCTTTGGGACTGAAAGACCTTGGCAGCCATCTTGGCCCTTTGCCACATCTTAATTTGGTCTTGTTGTGTATTCACCCCCACCCAATCCCACCCCACCTCCTCACTGGGCCACAAAGCAATCATTGTGCCCCTGCACTGTCTTCCCTCTCAGACTTCTCCAATTAAACATGGAGATGGGCATCGTCGCAGTTTTGAAAAGGTTTGAGCGGGCACACGAGGTTCAGCATGCCTTTGTGTGTTTCAGTGTTTTCTCCCTCATTGTGTTAGTTGTCAGCACGCCACCAGAGGGCCAAAAAAATAAAGTTCAAAGGTTCTCCGAGGTCAGGCAGACTGTCTAAACAGACATAAAACAGACAATAAAACAGTAACTGCTTTCGATTCCATCTTTTCTGAAAGGTAGCTCTGGGCATTTGGTTTTGCTTGCATTTCTATTACAAGATGTTTTTCACAGTGATATGAAGTTAAGAAGAATTTACTCAGAGAAAATTGTTAGGCTTTGTGCGTATAAATGTGTGTAGTTTCTCAATGTCAAGAGGAAATTTAATATTGTTAAAAGTAGCGATTTAGAGCGACATTTAAGGGCAACTTGAATTACTTCACAATCGCTGTTGTACAAAGTCCCGTGTGCAAGTTTTAGAACTTGAAAAGAGATGAAAAATGCACAGAATCAATACAGGAGAAGCTGTTATATACTTTTAGACTTTCAGTTCCTAGTATTAGGCAGACCAAGTCACTGGATTTTTACTACATGATGCAAGAAACGGCACTGCTGAACTCTTTTTTTTTTTTTTTTTTAAGTGAATTCTGCGTCTAACACAATATTTTTCTTTAAAAAAATGTAAGTCTCTCACTGATGAAATGCCAAAAGTCATTTTCTCAGCCTTTAAAAAGCTTCCCCAGAACCTTAAAACACAATATACAATGCGTACTTAGCAGGTTAATTGGCCAGTAAGCTGATCTTCAAAGTGAACCAGTGTAAGAGATTAACAAACCAGCTTCTTGCTTCACTCTACAGCTCCAAAACTCAGAGAGACGTTTACTGATGCTATCGCTCTTTTTACATGAACCTCATTCTCCAAGATTGATGACTTCCATAGTAAGTGGGTTGATCCAGCCAGTGCTTCAGCTCTTGTTAAAGCAGCACAGCTGGAAGTATCATGACATGAACAGCGAGAAATAATTGCAACCAGGTGGATCCTGTTTGAAGCTTAGTGTAAAAATAGGTGTAAGATGATGATTAATGTGCGCTTTTTTTAATCAGTTAAATGTTTACAACATTCTCAGCTCACAGATTGTGTTTTTCTTCTTCATGCTTGTCAGAATTACAGTCTGGGTTTCTCCTCAACCAATTAGCTGCTACTCTCGAACTCAAGTGCTATATCAAGGTCAAGTAAGTGGCATTGGATAGTTCAGTTTTATATAGTTTGTCAAAGATGCCTACTTGACATGCCATGCCATAAATACCTCATCCTCGTATCTGGCTTGGCCCAATGACATCCCAACTGAAGTTTATCTCCAGAGAGCTTCGAGGAGGCCTCTCATTTACTGCGTAGGCTTGGCAGCAGCAGAAGGCAGTGACAGAGCTGAGCCAATCCAGACTAGGAAAAATAACTCACAGATTCCAGTGGCACAATGGCCAGAATCAAAGCGGCTTGCAGCAGAGCTCCCTCTCTTTCCCGAGAGTTGAGAGATGTCAGGCTGGGACAGGGGTGAGGAAGGATGCTGCTGAAAGATCACATACTTTCACCGTTAGCTGGTCAAAGTGATGAAAAAACGCAGCTGAAAGCATGTTGATAGCAGCGTGAAGTGGTGAGCTGTTGTAAGGGTTTACGTTTGCATAATAGGTGGAGGATCGGAGTTTGGCCAGATGAATACTATAGACCCACTGTCATCTCTCGACTATAGCAGCATCCAGTGCCTTTATTTACTTCAGCTGCAGAAGGTAGCAGGCCCTTGTTTGAAGCTGCCTTCTAATTCCCTTTGTTTGGTGACTATTACTGATCATTTTGTTACTCAATTGTGCAATTTAAAGCAAACAATTTAAATTAAAAGCCCCCTGCCATTTAGGGGGACAAAAACCCTTTGTATTTTAACAGGTATTTAATTATGAAAAGTTTATAACTGTATCATACACAAAAGACCAAGTTTCAAGCACTGGGGCTTTAATACACTTTTTTTTTTTCGAGCTAAGATCTAATCATAGCAACATGACAACATCAATGCCTTGATATGGTTCATTTGCAACTTTCGATTGCATGCGACAGTCCTTGTGAGTAAACTAAGTTGGCTCACTTGTTGCTGAGATGCATCTGTGTGTTTGTTTGTTTCCAAAACCTAAGCTCCGCTCTCAATTTATGAGCTTGAAAGCGCTGTGCATAAAGTTTTCCATTTTCAGCCTGCACACACTGAGCTGGTTGGAAATTCCCTGAAATAAATACGGGTAAAGCTGTTTATTTCTAATTTATCGTTAAGAACACACCTGCCTTCACACACCTGTGCTCGCAGCGACACTAAGTAGCCATATCTGCCCCTTTGATTTGATTCAAATTTAGGCTCTGAAAATGTGAGAAGTTTAATCCTGCTGTTAGGATCTGCTCATTTGTTGGCATTTTGAGCGAACGTTGCCTCAGATAACAGCCAGTCGTTAATTCCTTGCTGGTATGTGCAACTGCTACAGTATTAGACCCACCTTCAATGAAAGTGAGCCCTTGTCTCTCCGGTTCTGGGCATTCTTCAATGGCACCTCTGTTCACTCCAGTCAGATGAGTCTATCTTAGCCTCCCCCGCATGCTCTCCACTCCCCCCTGCACCTCTATTCAGAGTCAGGAAGCAGAATCCAAGTGGCCTAAGGGAAGAAAAGGTGCCGTATCTGATCATATCATCACACAACGAGAAGCACATAGTGCGAGCCTTTTATATGGCCACTGCTGCCAGTGTTAGGTTCCCTTTGGCTCGAGTCCGCCTGGTGAGAGGAGAGCTCTGGCTGACTGAAGCGACTTGGTGGTGGGGAACCTCGGTGCCGAGGATTAGTGATATTTGAGCCCCCCTGTTTGGCATATGCCAAGACAAATCACATAAACTTTGATCATAGGCTAAGAGGACGGACAGTCAGCGTGTGTGTGTGTGTGAGAGAGAGAGGGAGAGAGAGAGAGAGAGACAAAGAAGCTTTGCACACTCCAAACCACACTTCCTCATTTCTTTTATTTTCCTTCCGCCAGACCACCTGTCTTTGGGTTATAGTATAACAACTAGGAGGGACACGCACTCTCCTACACAGCAGCATGCTCCATAATACCCATGATTACTTGTGGTTTTGCCCATTCAGCTTCACATAGAAAAATGACTTTGTCTGCCAGGTGTGCTTTTAGCTTGCAGTCACACTCACACACAGAATAATTAAGAGAGTGGAGTGTGATGCCTTTATCGTGAACCAGAGCAGTTTATTCAGCAGTAATGCAGATTGTAGGACTGATATTAGTGTCTGTTACATGGGAATTAAAATAAAAAATACAGCTTTGCTCAAGGGTTAAAAGTTTCAGTAGGAATCATAGTGTGCTAGGATTGTTTGGGAGTGGTCAGAATTTGCCTTTGATAGAAAGGGCTGCGCTCTCCAAATATACTGAAGTGATCAAATCTAATCTAACTTTGTTTTTAATTACATTAAAGCAGGGGGGTTTATTCAGTGGGGACACTGAAGGGGAGGTGTGGAGGTGAATTTCAATTGTATTCATTGGTGGAGATATTTCTCAAGCTCTAACACTGATACAATATTTAAAGATTAGAAATGTAATGGAAATAAACGTTAAAAAGTCACAGTATTACAACCAAAAGTTCTGTATTTCCCCTCATGCCAACACAAAGCTGTAGAGCATGGACACATGAGTTCTGGAGGTGTTCTTTGTGACTCCCACCAGGGTCTCTGACGTCCATCCTTTGGGTCCTGTGTGTTGTGTGGTGGGGCCTCTGTTGAGGACATCTTTGGGGTCCTTGTTGCTTTCCTCTCTGTTCCTTGGTGGCAGGGTGGACTGCAGGTGCAGCCATTGTGGTTTACATCAGAGCATTGCATTGCAGTGATTAATTAACTTGCTTCAACCATCAGTAGGTTTAATCTTCGTGTTTTCTTGTATGTATGTTTTGAAATAACAGAAGAAATGCTCCTTTTAACGGTAGAAAACGCCTGATAATCATCATGTTTTACTAGCTGCCTTCAGTGTTTAAAATAACAGGACTTACACGAGAAACTTGGCAAACAGGAACAAAGTAGTAAATAAGTAAGCCAAAGGTGCAAGTTTTCTATTATTTGAAGTATATGCAGTGACAGCTTTCACTCTTAAATCAACCTGATAATCTGATAAGAAAGAGGCTGGAAAACCCTGAAAGGAAAACATGTGTTAGTCCTTTTGAGCAGTAGAAACTTTCACTATTAAAGTTACTGTATCTGTTTGAAAGTTACAGTCATTTCACCTTTTTTGTGGCTGTTAGTACACACACAGCCAACAGTTTAACAGCGAAGTACATGATGGACAATTTTTCATGCTCTGGCTCACCCTTGAAGTAACAACCTGAGGATCCTGTTGTGCTGTCAGTTACACCTTCAGACACCCGTGAAGCCCTTAAGTGGTTCCCAGCCTCGTAAAGTGGCAGCGGCAGAAGTCATTAGAGCTGCTATTACGCTCATGACATGTGCGCACACACACACACACTGTTTTGTCCAAAGGGGAGCTTGTTCTTTCCCATGGGCTATACTGCTCCCAAATAAACAGGGTCTCTAATGAAGGCTGCCAGATGTGGGCTGGCCAGGTCAGCTCTCCTGTACGATTAGAGAGGGAGGAAAAGAAGGATGAATGTAAAGAGAGGGCAAGAAGTGGAAGCGCTTCCCCCTGTAATTTCTGTAGCCAGTTGGGATTTGATGGTAACTTTGGTTTCAATTCCACAACAAACAACAAGCCTGGTTTTTGTGCCAGGTTCGGTTTTAGTGAAGAGTTATTTATATTTGTGTGATTCAAGCCGAATGCATGTGTTAAAGAGGTGTTTGCTACTATGCAGACTGCTGAGAAAACACAGGAGAGGAAGAAAGACAGAGGTAAGTGTCGTGGAAAGGAGGGGAGAGTGCCCTTTCACCCCTGGGCAGAGCTACTAAAACAGATCCGATGAGACCAAAGGGGACTTAGACCAGACATGAACCAAACAGCCAGGAAATGAGATAACGTGGTGGGGAGACAGGAGAGATGAGGGGAGGGGGAGAGAGAGGAACTACATAATTTGACTTCTAGACACAAGGTCAGTTAGTCAAACTTATATGGAAGAGAAAACCAAGTAGTTGGGAGAAATGTGACAGACCATTGTCTCCAGTGGTCCTTCCTCGCATGTTTCACACATCAGGGGATCGTCCACTTCAGACATGTTCTCACCGCTGGAAATACAGGTGGCAGGACGTAACAGCCACTTGCTCCCTGTGAATTCACCGGACAGGATATTGATTTGTTCTCACATTTGTGCAGCTGTACATCATGCAGGCATCTTTACTCGGAAGTCGACTGATTAAAGACAAGACATTTAAATCACTTTTGATATTTCTGGGTGCTTTTTTAATCAGACTAGTAAATTAGATACCAGGAACATCTCTAGATTAATGTCCAATCCAAGTGATTTAAACATTCGTGTTCTCACATGCACCTCTGTTGACTGGCATTCAGAATCTATAAGCCATAAAGAAGGTGGCTGAATGGGCTATTCCAATACTGTTATAATCTATCATACCAACAAAGTCCTAGTTTTAGCTTCCAGTTTTTCCAGTTTCTTCCATGATAGTAAGATAAATGTCTTTATGTGTTTGAAAATGTTACTGGAAAATAAGACGGGTGTTTTTAATGCTCAGCAGATCAAGAGAAACAAAGAATTATCCTAAAGAAATCCTGATCAAGTTGCTAATGGAAATGGAACCAGACAGTGATCTGTTTCTCACAGAGCTTTACATGCCACAGTAATTGAATAAATACACAACCTAATTCACTAAGCTTCTTAAAGAGCACATAAAGCGAGGCCCATACAGCTGCCAAAATCTCTTTGCTTATTCTAGGTTTTTATTTGTATACAGTGCACATGTGTAGCCTACATATTACATGCTCCCATCTGTGTGTGACCTCAGAAAGATGGCAGATGGCAGATTGGCTCGGCACTGAGGAAAACCCCTTTAGAGTGACGCCTGGCCGAGGGTCAGATGTCACCACAACATCTGCTGCAGGCTCGAGCCGCCGCCCGGCCCTGTTATGCATCCCATCAGTGGTGCAGACCTGTTGCCACGGGCTACAGCGGCAGCGACTGAAGAAGAGACGGCCCGGGAGTGAGCGCAGAGGAGAACAATGAGGGCTGCTGGGGAGGGATGACAGAAAAGATAATAACAGTATCGGCCTTACCGCGGAGATAATTCCACTGCTCTGCTGCAGTTACACGATACCTCCCAAACACCTGATATTTGCTCAGCTTCTGATTTGTGCTCCACTTTTCATGTCTTCTTTATTTACCTGTCTAGCAGCCCAGTTTATCGACTGCTGTTGAGATTATCCCGCTCCCTGGGCCGGGCAGATTTCACTTGTTGAAGCAGCTGCTTTGCTCTGTTTGTTTTGAACACAGCCAAGACTTGATAAAAGAGTCGTTGAATATCTTTTGTCTTACCCACCTTTTTTATGTGTTTGGGCTCTTATCGAGGCAGTTAAAATTGATGCCCGTAAAAGCTGTTTTGTGCTGAGTGTGTACTTGACAGACTATCGCCAAGTTAAAGAGCAAACTGTTAACATTCTTTGTCGAGCGTGTGCTACAGTTGACTTAATGCTAGCATCCCAGGCAGAGTGTGTTTGAATAGTGTGTCCACGTGCTTTGAGGTAAGGGTGCAAGGGGCTCTGTCTGTTTGTCTTTTAGACCTTGGTGTGAGATGCAGAGCTGTTTTTGTGAGGGCAGAAACCGGTTTCAAAAGCTAGTGCAAGTCTTTTCCAAGAGCCATAAAGGGAAGCTGCCAGCAAGCCCCTATTGAGGTTTCTCAGGTTAAGAATCAGGACAGGAGGCTCTTTAGAGTAAACACCAGAAAATTCCTTCTGCCTCCTTTCTGCCTTTCTCTCCTTGAAAACCAAACCAAACCAGTTCCAGTTTCCTTTCTCTCAGACGTCTTTGTTTGTCCCAGTGCATGTCTGTGTGTCTCTGTCTATGTGCGTCTGTGTGTGTGTTTTGGATTTTTAGCTTTTCTTTTGCCTTATGCTTGGCCTCCAGCATTGCAGACCACAAAAAAAAGAAGTTGCAGAGCAGCTTGGAGTATCTTGGAAGAAACTTTTGGGAGGATGAGCATTAAGCAGATGCGAGTTATAAATCCGACTGTGCTGTCTTACAAATTAAAAGAAGGGGTTTTAGGAGAAAAGGGGTGAGAGGGGGTTTTGGAGGGAAAGAGAGTGCACAGAGGGGAGCGAGTGGATGCCAGCAGCCATACAGCTTTGAACAGAGGAGGTAAAAAAAAGAAATCAGGAGTGAGCGCATATAGTGGAAGGACGATTCAGAGAAAGATTTTTTTTGGGGGGGGGAAGAGGAGGGAAAGAAGAGGAAAGAGGAGGTCTAACAGCTGAATACGCCCGGCCTGTGGTCAGCGCTGAATGGGGAGGAAAAACAATGGGCCCACTCATCCTTCGCTCTCCTTTCTATGCCTCTCTCACTCCTCATTTTTACTGCTATTTGTGGGGGTGGTGGGGGGCATTCATTCAAATACCAACACTGTAAAAAAATGTGCAACTCAAGATGTTATTTAACTTTGAGTCCTAAAATCTTAATTCTTTTGATTGCTATTTTTAATTTTTACTGAGTGTTACTCAATAGATATCTCAAGACAGAAACAACTAGTTTAAAAAATTAGTAAATCACAACATAATACTTGTATTTTTGTGAGGGATGAGTGCACGGCCCTCATCTCTCTTAGTGTTTGAGGACAGTAGTCAGATGGGGTGCCATGGAAAGGAAGGAGGCTAAGTGTTGGGGATAGGGCAGACAAGGGGTAAAAGGGAGGGGGGGGGGGGGTGACTGGCCGGGGTAGCAGCTGCTGTCTCCTCATTAACATGCGCACCTGCTCCCTGCGGCCTTTTTCCAGCGAGCTCGTGTGGCGCCTCACGACCTCAGCACCCGCCACCGCTGGGGCTTTGCTGGACTGGCCTTCTAGCAGCCAAATTTTCTCTTGGCCGACCCCCACCCCCCCAACCCCAGACTCACTGCAACACACACATACTTCCACTGTCCCCTGTCGGGTTAAATAGAGATGCTCTATGTGGAAGAATGTCCATAGATTTTAATGCTGTTTTATCAGATTAACTCAGAGTGTTGCTGCTGCATAGACAGTCCGAGGTACTGTAACTACTAAATATGAATTTACATTTTTTAAGAAGTTTTCAGTGTTGCTTATTTAAGTATATTTGACAGTTCATGACAGATTGAGCATTTCTCTTGGTTCAGATTGGAAAAACCCAGAGGTCAGCTGGGCAAGATGCATTTTATGTGCATAAGTCAAGTCCAGTGGCTCAGTCTGGTATTTCTCCTTAGCGTCAGACCAGGGTTTGCCGCTTTTCTAGGTGTGAAAGATTTATGTGTCTTTTACCGGCATTTGGAAACAATGTGTCCTGAAAAGTTGCCAACAATTTTACTGTAAGAGAAACGGCAGTATTTTCAGATCATTAATCAAAATGTGTTACAATGTTTTGACAGATTAAACGTTTTCCATCAAAGATATTGACTATGTGTCTTTGAGAGGACCTTGTAATTGACTAAATGATGGATATAATAACAAAGTGTCTCATTTGCACATTGTAAAGTAATTTGTGGAAAATTAGTGATTTTTTTTTAAAATAATTAATGGCTTGTTTCCAACAGTTTATTGTGTTCTTTTTACCCTTGGCTCTGCGTGATGTCAGTTACAGCAGATATACTTAATATTATCTCAGGCACACAGCTCTGACTCTGAGCACAGAAGCCCCACCCACGCTGTTCAAACCTTTTGTTCATGATACAAGTAGCCAATCAGAATAAAGCTGGCTTTTTTCAAACAAATCACATTGACCTGGTGTTAATAAATAAGGATTATTTTTCACTGTGAATCACATAATGAATGAATAAAAATATAGAGCTGGAACAAGGTCTACTTTTATAAATGCCCTCAGACTAAATGACAAGCATGCAAGGTGCCACTCTTCACTCTAGACGTGGTAACATGCCACCACTCACTGCTACTGTTTATGCAGTTGGCAGCCTAGCATGTCATGTTTTCTTTTCTTTGCCACAGTCCTAAGGCTGTCTAATCCCCTGAGGGGGAGACCCTGTCTAAACACACGCCTGTCCCTGCACACGGTCCACAGCTCAGCCCCACCTACACTAACATACACACAGGGTGGACGCCCTGGGAATGTTTGGGGACAGGGTCCTGTCAGCCCCTCAGGGCTAACAGACTGGCTGGCTCGGGTCAGGTATTTGAGAGCGATTTGGTTTTTTTTAATGTCTTTCATGCTTTGTGCACAATGGTTTTTGCGTGAGAACAAAACAACAGAAAGAAAACTCTTGCTGGTCAGGCATGTGCATAAAAAACTCCAAAAAAACCAAATCGGCATTTCAAGACATTCTCTATGTAGTTTTCCACTACATGGGAATTCACTTTTCAGAAATCTTTCATGAATCTTGAGCGGTTGCACTGCAGTGTCTTTCACTTCATTCCCTGCCCATCCTCTTGTCTGATGCGTGAGCAAATCCTCTCTGGGGAAGTCAGAATAACAAGCACTGAGGTGGTGGCATGGTGCTTTGAAGTTGCCATAATGTTGGCTTGCAGCTCAAACTGTGGCATAGATGCTGCCTTGTCCACAGGATGAATGAGTGCTGACAAAAGGGTCAAAGTGAGCAGATTCCAGTCCTCAGAGCTGCTGAAGAGTGCTATGATGGCTGCTTTTCTCGTACCTCCACTTTTTGGAATGACGGATTAGGAACAAGATTTCCAAATACCGCAGATTTTTCTTTTGTGCCCCTAGCCAACCAGCGTTGTTGACAATAGGACTGAATCTTTGAAACGCTGTGAACTGCTTGGATTTATGGGTCAGTTAGAGCAACAAAAAGGGCTGGGTATTAAACCTCAATCACTTTTTGGTTATGACAGAGTGTGTCTGTTAGAAGTGGCTGGTTAAAACTAAAGAGTTTTTCGTACCAAGAAATATGGCTTTACTTTACTTCCAGCCCACAAATCTGTGGATACGTATGGAGCTGTGAAACATTCCTTCATGTAATCTTTCTGTCTCTGTGTATGCATGTGTAAAATAGCGATCACCGTCTGTCTTTGTGCGGGTATGTGTATGTGTGTGTGGCCCTTTTGTTGAGCCGTGCGCATCCTCAGGGGACATGCTTTCAGCTCCTCTCATTGTAATTGTAAATGTGTGAATGTGCCTCTGTGATCAGCGGCTCTCTCTCTGGGAACTTGTTCGCTGGGGTCCGAGCAGCGTTTATGACTCAGAAACAACCTGTGAGAAACATCACAGGAGCTTGTCCCCCTCCCCTCGCTGTCCAGACCACTCTGTTTTATAGCTTCAAACACATTGTCCACAGGGGGTGACAGTAGAAAGACAAATGTCCCGTTTAAAGCATAGTTTCTCATTGCTGTGTTGCCGTGTCGTAAAAACAAGCAAATGATTGATACGCACAAAAAAGGTAGCCTTGCTCATTATATTAGCATTGTGGACTTTTGACTGAATGGATAAAAAAATTTATGAATTTATTAGTCCATCTTGTGGACAAAAAGATCATTGGTAAATTCCTGGTATTCATGATAGAACAATACTTTTCACTAAAGGTATAATAAGAATTGTCTTTTTTATTTTTTAGGGCTGACACGGGAAACAATACATTTAATAAAATTACTGGGAATGTGATGCATTCACCACTCTCTCCACAAAAAAACCAATACTGCTTTAATTCATATCAGTAAAGGGAAAAAAAGTGGGAGCCAACACAATGAAGAAATAAATAAAAATCACAGGAAGTGAAAATGACAGCATGTCTTGACATAAATGTTTCAGGATTTGCACACTTCATGTAAAAGTTTGATTCATTGATCTTTTATTATTGGTGTTAGTGTGTGTGTGTATTAGGATTGTCACAATACTAGAATTTCAAACTCAATGACGATACCCAGGAAAATGCTGGGGAGGGAAAAAGGGGAGGGGTTGTCTATTAACAGGATGAGGCACAGGCAGCACTGTTGGCAAATGAGTAAAGTTTTTAGTACCAATTAGTGTCTGAGTATCTTTTTTAGACAATCCTACTCTGTACATATGCTGCTTGCGGTGCCTAGGGTACTGAAGCAAACAAGTACTAATCTGATTTCAGATTTTTGTTACAGAAAGGTACCATAAGTATCACCCTTTTTAGTTTATATGTTTATGTTTACTATGGATATTCTAATCTACTAAACAGGAGTCCAATTGAAAGTTTCAAATCTTAATAAATAAAAATTAACTAAAAAAGAAACTGGCAGCTTTTAGTATATGGATGTGTCAGTTTTAGCTCTAGCACATTGGCTTGCTTTGGAAAGTAGTGTGCACATCCTCAGAAAAATGAAGAGTAAACGGTAAATAAAAATAAAGTATAATCCATAATAAAGTATAATCCAAGCATCACCCTGATTCGAAATATAATAACTGCATAATCTCATTAGTGGTGGCACAGTAGCAGCTGAGAAATCTCAGTTCTTATCATGGCTTTTATTAATACTTAAAGTATAAACCTCTTACATATTAAATTGTTTAAATATGACAGAAGGATTATCTTTCTCATAAAGAAACTGACCTCTGACCTCCCTCATCTGCTGTTTCCAGGTGCCGTGATGGATTCCTAGGAAACAGGTGCCAGTTTTCTGACCCATGCACCGCTTCGCCATGCGTGAACGGTGGCGTGTGCCACCACACATTAAGCGGGAACAGTGTGGACTTCTTTTGCAGCTGCAGGCCAGGCTTCATAGGCCCCCGCTGCCAGACTGTCAGTCCCTGCACCAGCATACCTTGTCGCAACGGAGGCACCTGTGCTTTGGACAATCTCCAGAGTTACAAGTGTCATTGTCCACCTGGATGGTTAGGTAAAATAAAACAGTGGTATGACATTGAACCAATGGTTGGTTTTCAAAGTGGATTTGATTATAAATAAGACTGGAAACTAGATAACTGACAAACTGATAACAAAAGTAACACTCTTTGTTTATGGGTCATAAATCTGTATCTAGCAATGTGTTTAATCTTTCACATAATTTGTTTGTGCCTTCAGGTAAGCAGTGTGAGCGAGCCGACCCCTGTACCTCTAATCCATGTGCCAACAGTGGACAATGCTCCGTCATTGAGTTCCAGTACATCTGCACCTGCACGCCCTTCTTCACTGGAATGACCTGCACACAGGATGTCAACGAGTGCGACATAAATCCATCACCCTGCAAGAACGGCGGGGTGTGCATCAACGAGGTCGGCAACTACCGATGTCAGTGCCCACCGGAGTACATAGGCAAGCACTGTGAGAGCCGCTACTTCCCCTGCAACCCGTCACCCTGCCAAAATGGAGGCACCTGCATCCAGAAGGGAGAGACGAGTTACGAATGCTCCTGTGTGCCAGGTAACATTAAGCTGCATTAAAGCAGGTCTTAAATGATTTGATCATTTGCTGTACAATCACTCTAAAGTGGGCCTCTTGTGCTTTTCTTCTGTCATGTAAATAAAGTGACAGTGCTGGAGGCTTATGTTGAATACTGAGGTCAGCAAATTTTTTTATTCTAGGCTTTTAATATTCAGGAGTTTCTTTTTAAAAAGGAATAAAATAAAGGTCTACTGTTTAAGAAGCTGTGGTAAGGTGATAAATCAGTGGGATTGATCAGATCCATTAACGTTTGTGAAGTTAAAGCCACCATGACACCCCATTGAATCAAAGTCAGGTGATTCCTAAATATCAGCACTGCTAGTGGCTGATTAAGCGGTGATGTCATTTTAGGCCGGGCTGCTCCTGTGTGTGCTGTGCACTGTGTGAGTGTGTGAGTGTGTTTGTACTTTGTTGTGCACAGTGTGTGAACAAAGCAGAGCAGGAAGGCATCCAGGCTTATCGTAAGGAAATGGTCAAAGGACAACATCCTTTTCACATGATGGAGTGAAGCAGTTCTTGCTGGGACTCCGGCCCTGCCCTCCACCCTGTCACCTCCACACACACTGACTTCACCTTGTTTTTTTCTGTTTCCTTTCAATTCAGAAATTCACGCAAAGAATTTGGCAACTTTCCATCCCGTCTTACTGGCAGCCTCGTCTGTTCTTTGAAAAACCTAAAGAGAAAATAATGTGTCGGTCTCTCAGTTTTTTTTAAGTTATTACATACATTAAAGTAATTAAAAGAAAACATCCATGTAAGTCAGGGTTGGGATCTTCTAGGGTAAAGTGACTAAATGAATTGATCATGTGTGATTGGCTGAGTCGATCGCCAGTTGGTATTTTGCATTGCTAATTTATCAGCCAGAGAATTCATCCCAGTAAATATTTAGTCTGTGAAGCACAATTCAAAGCACACACTACTAGGAACCTGCAGAGGGAATTGTGTTACACTTGTATTAATTTCATTTTTTTTTTCATATACAGAAGCATGGTAGTGGCTTCAGTCACACAGGCCTAGAGATCAGTTGGAGTCACTACTCAAACTACTCATCAAGTGGTAGTTAAACTGTGAAAAGTGTGATGCAGAGACCTTTTGATGTGTTTGTTGCTGCTTGAGGACACGACTTTTACTTTGAAGGCAAACATTCTCCTCTTACAGTTTGCATCACACTATTAAAAATGTCACTACAGCTCAGAGACTAAATGGTGAATACTTGTAACCGAATAATTGCAACCGTGGCAATCTGTTAGCAACCAAACCAGTCAAAAGGTTTTTTGTGTAGCAACCTGTGGTTGGATCCTCCAGCAACCACTCCCTAGTCTCTAGGCCGGTTTGACTGAGCCCTGAATGACAATAATAAATTTCAGACAATAAAATTCAGTCGAAACTTGAGCAATATTGCAGTGGAAGCTGCAAACATCTGCTTATTTTATATATTGGCAGTGGTTTAGCTTGGTTTCAGAAGCAGACTGTAAGTCGTTATGTATTGTACTGTTTTGCTTTGCATTTTATTTTACCCAGGATGCCAGCTGTACAGTGCAGTGGCTGCTTGTTGTGTAACTGTATAGGAGAGTGGCAGGCTTACCACAGACCTCAAAATGGTAAAGCCTCGCTTTTCTTGGGAAGGAAAAGACAGTTGACCACATTTAACTGCAAGTTTCATTCCCTTTGTTGTAAATGGGACATTGTTGTTTTCAAACCAGGAGAAATGAGAAACTAAATATTTAAAGTCTCATTAAAGAGGGCACAGTTTATGCAACGCAAACCCACACTGAAGCAAATTAATGGAGAGCTGTTTTTTTCCTTTTTTGTTAATGTCAGGTTTTACGGGGAAAAACTGCAGCCAAAACATTGATGACTGTCCAAATCATGAATGCCAGAATGGAGGGACCTGTGTGGATGGAGTCAACACCTACAACTGCCAGTGTAAACCAGAATTTACAGGTCTGTATGTTGTTGCTTCACTGTATGAGTCCGTGAAGAAAGCCTGTCTGGGGACATACACCCACTTATCCTGGTGCTTCCACTTCACAGGCCAGCTCTGTAGAGAGGACGTCGATGAGTGCCAGCTGATGCCCAACGCATGCCAAAATGGCGGCACATGCCACAACACCTATGGCAGTTACCAGTGCGTGTGCGTGAACGGCTGGACCGGTGACGACTGCAGCGAGAACATCGATGACTGCGCCAGTGCCGCCTGCCATCAAGGGTCCACCTGCCACGACCGGGTAGCTTCGTTCTATTGTGAATGCCCCCCTGGCCGCACAGGTTTGTGGAATTTCGATCTTAGTGCATGGCAGCAGAACTTCTGCTTCTTAAGTTAAATACAAATGCTGTGCAAACTTAATCTGACACAAACTATGTGAGCTAACCCAGTAAAGTTGAAACTGATTGAAATTGCTGGATATATAATGAAGTCCTCCTTATTTTTGTCCTCTGCACCAGGTCTGCTCTGCCAGCTGGATGATGCCTGCATCAGCAACCCATGCCAAAAGGGCTCCAACTGTGACACCAACCCCGTCACGGGAAATCATTTTTGTACCTGCCCCTCGGGATATGTTGGAGCTTCCTGTGATCAGGACGTTGATGAATGCTCACTGGGTAAAACTCATCTTTTGCACACTGTCAGACACATTTCAACATCAGTATTCAGAGTTTAGCTTTACCACTGTCACGAAAACTTCAATTACCACACATTTGTTCGTAATTCCTTTATACAAGCTAAAATACAAGGTCATTCTTTCGTCCTATTATGGGTACTTAGGTGCCCATAATTGTACCCCTAATTGCAGTAAATAACCCCCTCTGGGGTATTATTGCTGTAATCCCACAGTTGAGGCTTTTGGTTTGGCTTTGTCAAACAACACTGAGCCGCTCAACGTCCTGTAATGTCTTTTATAGTGAAATTGCTGCTTTTCACATCCGTATGGACACACCAACCTGCTAAAGGAAGTGAAATTAAAGCCTGGATCTTTTTAAACAGGTTCCAATCCGTGTGAGCATGCGGGGAAGTGTATCAACACCAGGGGCTCATTCCAGTGTAAGTGTCAGCGGGGCTTTGTGGGACCACGGTGTGAGCTGGACATCAACGAGTGCATGTCGAACCCATGTTTGAACGAGGCTACATGCCTGGACCAAATAGGAAAATTCCAGTGTATTTGCATGCCAGGTAAGACGTCTGGTTATATGGAGAAGCAACTTTTTCAGTCGCGTTCCCACAGGGTGCACTCTGGAACTCTCTGCTGTGCACATTTGTAAAGTCCTTTGAGGGAAATATGTCCCATATGAATACATTTAACTTGACTATTGTTACCTTAAATTTTGTTTGTTTTGCTTAATTTCACCAAATGCAGCAAATCATATGCACTAAATCAAAAACAGCTTTTGCTGTTTAACTTCAAGTAGTTCAGCTCTCACAGACTGGGCCACACTTTAAACTCAGGTGTTTTCAGTCCCACTGCTGCAAGCCCCCCACTTAGCCAGGCAGTCTGTCTTTGCAAAAGTATGTGAAAAAAATGGGTCATTTTAAAGAACTCACTGAATTTGAGCATGTGAAAGAAACTGTACTGTGATAGGATGCAGTCTTTGAAACAAGTAAATTTATGATATTTCTTCTATAAGTGGTATTATTGCAGAATGGAAGCATTTATGAACTCAAAGTGACTCAGCCACAAAGTGTCAGACCATGTAAAGTTACAGAAGGACAAAGTTACACAGTCACTGAAGAACATAAAAGTCTCCTAACTGCAGCGCTCCAGACCTCCTCTGGAATAAACATTAACTACAAAAAACTGCAGCAGGAGCTTCGTGGCTGAGCAGCTCCTGTAGGTGTAATGTGGAGGTTGCCCTGTGTGTGTGTATTTTTATTTTTGCATGTCATTTAATTTGCTGGGTTCATGGGAGTTAAGAATAATAGTAGAATAACTAATTGGACGATTAAAGTCAACAAATAAAACCCATGTGAATGACTTAGTTTTCCTTTCAGAATGGGTTTGGTTAGAAGTTTGGAAATTGTTAGCTGATTAATAAATGAAATTTCTTTTAACCAATTCTGAAATGTGAAGATTTGCAGTTTTGACTCTTTAGACTGAGTTATTTTTAAGTTTTGGACTGATGGTCAGACTTTCAGCTCGACAACATCATCGTGGATTCTGATTGAATTTGTGTGATTTTAAAGATTCCAATAAAATGCAGCAAACATAAGAAAATGGAGCTGAATTAGTTAATCTGTTAACTAAGTGTGATCAACAGTAAACTTATGATTAAAGTCACATTCAAAGGAAAAGTTACAAATATATTTTACTTCAGTATTTTCAGTTTATAGCAGTTTTACATGACATCACCTTTAGCTTAACATAAATTGGGGTCAGTTTTATAAACTAACAGTTTGATAATTACTTGTGAAACTCATTAAACAATATTTAGTTATATTCCTGAGTATCATTTAAACCCAATATGTAGCGGTATATTTCTGCAGTGTGAGAGTGCTTCTAACTGTGTGTCTCCGATCAAATCTCCCTCACGGTCCTCCCTTGCTAATTGGCCAGGCTACGAGGGGGAGTTCTGCCAAATCGATACGAACGAGTGCGCCAGCAGCCCCTGCCTGAACAACGGCGAGTGTATCGACAAGACCAACGCCTTCCACTGCCAGTGCCCCACAGGTGAGGCTGCCGTACCGCTGCGGAGGGGGAGGAGGGAGAGGGCGTGGGGCCAGGGGGCACAGAGGCTGATCTCGCTCTGTCTCGCTCTCTTCTCCTCTCAAACACAAACACACACACAAACACTGATCTGGACGGGCACTAATCCCAGCCCTGAGGCGAGCTTATGCTGGCCCGGGTAGCCCCGCACATACGCAGCAGTTGAGGAGAAGCGGTAAAAGAAAATCTATAAGGAAAGGCTTGAGGAAGTTTGAAGTTTTTGAACAAGTTTGTTATCCTTTTTATCAAGTCTGATGATCGAGCAGAAACTAAGCAAGGCTTGTGATTGCGACTGAGAACAAGAGAGAGCTAATAAGAGAAGGCAGAGCTGCTGCCACAGTCTGTAAAGTGACATTTTCTGTGTTGTGGTTGTAAATGAGGTAGTTATTCAGCCTATTTTGAGGTATGTGGGTTTTTTCCAAACTCTTACAGGAGCTTCACTGTTTGTACATGAGGTATTGATGTTTTGTTCAGGAGCAAAGGAATGCAACTTCTGAATATTGGATAGAAAAAAAGATAGAAGAGAAAGGAAGGATCTTTAGACTCCCCAAATGTGTTTTTTTGTTTTGCATTCTTTCACTGGGATCATTGAGGTGGAAGTGATTTTTTTTTTCTTCTTCTTTTTGGAAAAGGAAAATAGCAGAGCTCAGAGTTGGGTGGATCAAAGGCAGCCTGGGTGGAGAAAGATTCCTCCTGTTGAGAGAAAAAGAAAGGAAGAAGGAAAATCAGAAAGAAAAAAAGACATCCACAACAAGAAAGCTTTGGAATTAATAGAGAGACGGGGCTACAAGAGTGAACACAAGAGCTTAGCGCCTAAGAAAACTCGTTGAGTGTGACAGTGAGCGAGGGCTGTGTGAGGAAGCAGCACAAAGTGGTGGTGGTGGTGGTGGAAGTGTTTTTTTTGGGAGGGTGTGTGGAGAAGTGGGTAGTGTTGAGATGCATGGACCGTTATGCTGAAGCAGGAACGGTAGAGGAGGGGGAGGGGTTTTAACCGCTCTAGTTGAGATGTAAATTTGTCCCTGTTGCGAGCCAGGCCCAAGGCAAGGGTCCCCCTTTTCATTTCTGTACATGGAATAGCCATGGAAACCCTGCTGAGAGCCATTGAAATGTCTGATTCCAGCAGTCTGGGGATAAATCCCGCTTTGGCTGCTGAGGTGTGTGATGTGCACAGCCCTGTGCGTGCTTGCATCTCCGCTTCATCTTTTGTGTCTGTGTGCATACTTATGCATCTGGGAAAGAAAATCTTGTCATTAATGTCAGGAGTGCTGTTGGAGAACAGAACCGTCACATTCCTGTTAAGAAACATGCAGTTTGTACCAAAGACTGTTGTTGCTGCTGTAAACTCACAGTTCCTATCAGACTGCAAACTGCTGGTCTTGATTTATAGCACTTTTCAACACTAAAAGCACAAGTAATGCCAAAAATAACTGACAACATGTCACATAAAACACCCTTTGTAGCATTTAAATATTTGCATACATACAATAGAAAATATACAGTTGGCATTGTGCTGTTTTCTAATAAACATGGAAAAGTTTAAAATAATGGCTTTAATAGTTAATTCACACTTTTCTTGTTTCACAGATCTGCGTTAATCTTTAAAAAAAGTAAATACAATATTTTGGTTGCCATCCTGTAAAAAATCCCTTTGACTGCTTGTAACGTTTTAGCCTAAATTATTCCTTAAATATATGTTTTAAAGGCCACTTAAGTGTCATAATTTTGGCTCTTGAAATTGAACAGTTAAGATGCCATTAAGAAGTAGACTCTCAGTCTTAATTCATATAAATTATATCATATAAAAAGCACAAAATAAAAGCTGGAGTGTCTAGTTTTCTCATTTTTAAAGTAGCAAAAGCATCAGCTTTAATCTGCTGTCGACATAATTTTGGACTAGATTGTTCTGAAAACTTTGTTAACAGTGTCTACATTTTAGTCATCACTTCATCCGTCTGATTGCAGCCAGTTCAGGGAACTATAAATGCTTCTAGCAGAGTCCAGTGGGAGAAATCAGCTTGCAGCTCTCCACACAAATACTTCCTCGCTGGATTATCTACAACTGGTCTTTCTTTAGCTTTAAGCACCTGTGTGTTCCTGTGATGTTGTGGTGATGGGGTGGGAGGGAAGTAGAACTTTTTATCTCTTCATCAGCGAACACCCTATTAGTCTCTGGGCTGTGACAAACAGGAGACGAGGAGGAAATATCTGAGAATAAGTCCAGGAAAAACAAGAAAGCCTACTGGTTGATTTTGAATGAACAAGACTTTGAATACCGGAGGTTCAAAGGTCAAGCTAGTTCTTTTTGGAGGCGGGCAGGGAGTAGAGGGGGTAGTGGGGAAGGGGTGAAAGTAAGACAGGAGAATATGCATTGTGATGGAAAAGTTTTGGGGGACAAAGAAGGCAACAGGCTCAGTTTGGTGCTGCTTTGAGCAGACAGGCCCTCCTTTGTCTTTCACCCCTTGGTCAGGAGGCCTCCTAACTTTCATTCTTTCATCATTTCTCTCCCTCTCTCCCTCCCTCCCCTATTTTAAACGAACCGGTTCCCCCAGTGTCTCCTCTCCCTTTGCCTCTGCGCTGAAAAGATGTGAAAGGAGAAAATAGGGAGCTCGTAGTGCTGCACAGTTGTTAATTAACATGCAGATTTCTGATTCACTGAGAGCTCTTATAACATAGGCTCAGGATTATGAGTGTGGCTGGTTTAAAATGAGATGTCTGTACACACACACGCACTCATTCACACACACACGCGCACAATAACAGCTTTTTGTTGTTTTTCCAGGCTTCAGTGGGAACCTCTGCCAGATAGACATTGATGAGTGTGCCAGCACGCCGTGCAAAAATGGCGCCAAATGCACAGATGGACCCAACAAATATACCTGCGAGTGCACTGAAGGTATTCACGCTTACCATAAATTATAACAATTGAAAGAGGAGCCAAGACATTTAAAATATAACAACTTTTCACAAATGAATGTGTCAGTTAAAACTGACATCAACTCTTTTTCCTAGGTTACACTGGGAAGCATTGTGAGACAGACATAAATGAATGTTACTCCGACCCCTGCCACTATGGCTCCTGCATTGATGGCCTGGCATCCTTCAGCTGCCAGTGCAACCCCGGGTTCACCGGTCGGCTGTGTGAGACCAACATCAATGAGTGTCTGAGCCAGCCGTGCAGGTACGGAGGCACCTGCCAGGACAGGGAGAACAGCTACATCTGCGTCTGCCCCAAGGGAACAACAGGTAAGGATCACACACAAGCGTAACACTCAACTTTGTGAATGCAATAAATTGAAAACAAGGCAACGTGGGATTGATACCACAGCTGCATCTACTAAAAATCTTGGATGAGTTTGAATCTCAGTGACCTGAATCTTAAGGTCAAGTTTTCTAAAAATCTTGTGAATGCAAAAACTCCAGAAGGAAGTCACCTTGGATTTTCACATTTATACCATAAATGTTGGGCACCAGTATTTTTTTTAAATCTAAAAAAACTTTCTTCCAGGAATCAACTGTGAAACCAACATCGATGACTGCAAGAGCAATCCCTGTGATTATGGGACCTGCATTGACAAGATCAATGGCTACGAGTGCGCCTGTGAACCTGGCTACACTGGTAAACTATAGAGTTCATAGTTCTATTGATTTCAATATATGAAACAGGAAACAGGAAGTTGTGATTCAGATCTTGGTTGCAATGAGGACCAGAGTAGTTTTAAAAATAACTCTAATGAATCTTAGAGATTGATTGTTGACTGCATGTTAAAACATCAGATTTAAAGAAAGAAAACAAGTACTGCAAATCAAGCAGTATGAGCCTTAGACGTTAGCTTCAGTACTCTGATGTTAACATGTAGGATATTGTTTGTATTTTCATATAATTGTAGTCACTGCAGTAAATACTATCCAAGGTAGATATGATACAAAATACCTTTGTATCATAGCATCTGTCACAGATATGGATAACGTCCAGAAGAAATGTGCATTTATTGACAGTCAGTTTCTGAGATATCTCTGTAAATGGGAAAAATCAGAAACATCTCAACTCCCTAGATATTAAGCACTAACTGTCCTAATACCATCGGGGACCCACTATGGATTGATTGCAGAAAACCCTCCTGGGGACCCTGCTTGAGTAAAACTGCTCTGGGCTCTATATGGGCTAGCCTACTCGTTTTTACTTTGACTGTTTTAATAACTCTAAAAGAGACTTTGACGCTGATTATGTTACACTAGGAAATTTGCTGTGCAACAAGTGCAAAGGTGGTCTTGATAACCCAAAATCCTCACAGGAGAATGGGAGGGAGATGCTGATACTGAAGGAAAATGTGATGGTATAAGTTTTCTAGGTTTCCCTGACCTGGCAGGAAAACCTAGAAAACAGATCTAACCTAAAATAACAGGTTTCAGCCTAAATTCTAAATGAGGTTAGATTTTCCAGATAATGGCTTGCCAGATTAGTGGAAATGAATAATCACACACAATCACACACAATCAAACATCTTTCAATATATGCAGTTTCCTGAAAATTCTTTGATTTTGCCACATTTTTCTGATATAGTACAAATGTTGTGTTTGAAGGAACATAGAAACTTATACTCTTGGATCATTCCAGATAGTGGATTCTTTCTTTTAGTTTTTTAGTTTTCCGAAAAATACATTTCAAATAGATTAAATCTAGTGAAGATTAATGTTAGGATTTTTGTTGTTCTAATAGATAAAGTGGAATTGCATGATCTTTGGCTTACTGCCACTAACTAATGCACTGGAAAAGCCCATCTTTTCCAAATATATAGCTAGGTTAAACATAACATCTGTCTGAAGTAAAAACTGGGCAAACGAGTGCTTAAGGTGCAGTATCAGAGGATTCAAAGGTCCTGATGGGGAGGGTGACAGATGGCGAGCGAGTGCGCACGCTCCTCTGAGGCTTGACCGGTGTCACTTTCCAGCTCCACCCTGTCCCTAACCTGCTGCTGTTCGGACAAGCAAGCTGCCCTCCTGCACAAAGAGAGGACACACACACACTCTCTGGCACACAGGGCCAGTGGGGATTTGAGCAGGAGAAAAGATTCCCTGAAAGATTCCTGAAAGTTGAGCTTTTAAAAGCTTGGAAGCCGGTCCCTGCTTTAAAGCTAAATGGGCTGCCTTTATGTTACGCATGACACGGGCCTGAATGGCGTCAACGCTTCAAGTCGCCGACAAAGGCCGCCTTTAAAGCCCGTATGTTTCTGGAAATTGATACATTCGCTGTGTTGATATATATAGACTTGATTGTGTGGAGGCTTTGTGTGCAGCTGTTGAGCATTTTCAAGTAATACATCAAAACTGTTGGGTTGTAAAAATGATTGCAGTGATTTCAACAGCCATCCTTTCACTGTTTATAAACTCATGGAGACTCATGATGTCAGGAAGTAAAGCGAAATATCTCTTTAGGTGCCATGTGCAACATAAACATCAACGAGTGCGCGAGCAACCCCTGTCACAACGGCGGCACCTGTATCGACGGCATCAACAGCTTCACCTGCCAGTGTCCAGATGGTTACCATGACACCACCTGCTTCTCCCAAGTCAATGAGTGCCTCAGCAATCCCTGCATCCATGGTCACTGCGAGGACAAGATAAATGGGTGAGGCGGTCTATAAACGTTTTTCTGGGGCAGGGCAGTGACAATAAACAAGTTTCCCCAGATTTCCAACAAGAAAACTTTGCCTTTATGGATGATGTTTGTCTTTTACTCCTCGTCAGCTATAAATGCCTGTGTGACTCTGGCTGGAGCGGCAAAAACTGCGACATCAACAACAATGAGTGTGAATCCAACCCATGTATGAACGGAGGCACCTGCAAGGACATGACCAGCGGATACGTCTGCACCTGTCGCATGGGCTTCACTGGTCAGTTTTTGTTAGCATGTGTTGATGAGCTTCGTTTAGTGTCATTCAAACTGTACAGTTTCGCTGCTAACCTTCACTTGAACTGAAATGTGTTTAATTTATTGTCCACTTTGCATGCAGGACCAAATTGCCAGACCAACATCAACGAATGTGCCTCCAACCCCTGCCTTAACCAGGGGACCTGCATTGACGACGTTGCAGGGTACAAGTGCAACTGTATCCTGCCTTACACGGGTATGGAAATATTATTGAAAATATTTGATACGCCCATGTGTTGGCCTGGCGTTCTGGCATTTCCTTGCTGTGGGAGACAGTTTCCACCGGCTGTGTCCTTTAAGCTTTTGGGCAAAGAGGAAAATGTGTGGCGGATGAAATAACTCTTGAGTAAAGTTCAGCAGCAAGACTTCCTTAGGGCTCAAAGACACCAAACCTCTGACTCACTGTGCTCCTCTGTGATCCACAAGCATCCGTGATGGGAGCTGGGAAACATTTTAATGTCATTTTAATGTCATCTGGCTTAGTATTTAATCAAACACATAACCATGGGAAGTTTAAGGGCAAATTGTTCTTATATTTGTCTTGTATATTTTTTTGGAAAAATCCACAGCGCTTTAAATACTAAAAGGCCCTTGCTTGGCTTGGGGTGGGAACGGGTTGCTTGACACATTTCCTGTTTGCCTGCTTCCTGTCTCACAGAACAGCAAATGCCTTCACAATGGCCGGAAACTGGAGCCGACTTCCTGTATTAGCAGTATGTTATGGAAACAGATAGGGAAATGTCTCTACAGGCCTCAAATACTGACAGAACCTGGCTAAAATCTTCTGATAGCATTGATTGAAAGATGATTCTGTGTCCATTTGGATTGGGTTATCTCCAAGTTCATGACTCCTGCGTGGTATCACATAGTGACAGATAAATGTTAAACAGAGTTTAATTCAGTTAACGGTGTATTTCTTTCTTGTGTTTGCACATTACAGGAGAGAACTGTGAAACTCTGATGGCCCCCTGTAGCTCCAAACCCTGCAAGCATGGAGGACTGTGTCAGGAATCAGAGGACTATCTGAACTTCTCTTGTGTCTGTCCTGAAGGATGGCAAGGTAATTTTAAATGTCTGCATATATGAGTACCTTCCAGGAATGACTGAGAGGTCATAGAAAAGGTCAAAAAGGACTCAGAGAGCAGCCTTTTTAGAGAACAGAAGTACACATGTAAATGTTAATTTAATAGAAACATTTCTAATAAGAGATCCTTGGATTGTAATCAAGATGATTATGTTCTTAATTTCATACTTTGTGCCAACATTTGAAGAAGTATACAATATTTGCTTTCTGTTTCCTCTCCTAATCCCTTCTAGGTCAAACCTGTGAAGTGGACATCAAAGAGTGTGTGAAGAATCCCTGTCGCAATGGAGCAACCTGCCAGAACACTTTGGGCAGTTACCACTGCAGCTGCAAACCGGGCTTTACCGGACGCAACTGCGAAAACAACATTGACGACTGCAAGCCCAGTAAGTTCATCAATCCTTCTCCCTTTATCTGTTTCCTCTTCGTGTCCATTGATGAAAGCGCACACAAGCAGCGCAATAAGAACATAAAATTGAGTCTGATGCTTCCACCTGCAGACCCCTGCAGCAACGGAGGGCTCTGTAATGACGAGGTGAACGGCTTCCTGTGCACCTGCCCGGCTGGCTTTCGCGGAACAAGGTGCGAGGAGGACATCAACGAGTGTGAGAGCAACCCCTGTAAGAACGGAGCCAACTGCACTGACTGTGTCAACAGCTACACCTGCACTTGCCCGCTCGGCTTCAGTGGCATTCATTGTGAAAATAACACTCCTGACTGCACTGAGAGGTACAGAGCTCACAGAAAGTTTTGTTTGCTTGATTTAAACCCTGCAGTCATTGCCACTGTGTCATTGTGAGTAATCTCTTCAAGATCAGCAGGTTCACTTTCTGTGCTTTGGAGGTGTAATCTTTGTTTTCTTGTCCACTACTGCCCCCTCTGGTGAAATATTGATATACAACATGGTTTCAACATAGTAGTTTGCTTTTGCGTTAAATTAATGTGTAGCTCTGTTTTTTGCAAAAATGACAGAAGCATTAGTTCTGCTCTATTCAGTCAGTTTTAAAATGTGGGAAAAGTGTGAAACTGAAGTAGGGCAATGCTGCAACAAAAATGTTTGTTCTCGGTGAACTTTCTGAATCAGATATGAATTTGCCTGCAGCTCAGATAATGAGAGCTGTATTGATTTACTCTCATTTTCCTAAGAAGCTGTAGAATATTTTAACCCTAATTTGGTGCACTGATGTCTGTTATTTTTTCCCTACAGCTCCTGCTTCAACGGTGGCACCTGTGTGGATGGCATCAATGCCTTCACATGTTTATGCCCCCCAGGCTTCACCGGGAGCTACTGTCAGCATGATATCAACGAGTGTGACTCCAAACCCTGCCTGAATGGCGGCACCTGCCAGGACAGCTATGGCACCTACAAATGCACCTGCCCGCACGGTTACACAGGACTAAACTGTCAGGTAGGAGGAGCTAGTAGAACACTAAGTTCTAACTCTAAGCTGAGTTATTCTGATTGTCTTTGAGGCTCCCTTCGTTTTAACCTTAAAATGAGCAAATAACATCTTACTGGCATATTGAATTGGTAAACGTAAATAACATATGCATACTGCATTAACACCGCACAGTCAGCATCTGTTACTTTTATTATGCATTTCAGAACCTAGTTCGTTGGTGTGACTCGTCTCCTTGTAAAAACGGGGGAACTTGCTGGCAGACAGATACCACATACAGCTGTGGGTGTGAGACTGGGTGGACGGGCCTTTATTGTGACGTCCCAAGTGTTTCCTGTGAGGTGGCAGCCAAACAGAGAGGTGAGAGGTTTCAAAAGCCTTGTTATGCCAGTTAGTTTGTTTTATCAGTGTTTAGCCTGTTAAAATTAGAATATCACGTCATATATTATCTGCCGATTACGGACAGTGTATAAAGACTTTTATTACAACACTTACAGCAGTGCTCTTCATCTCTTGGTATCCATTTAGGAGTCGATGTTGCACATCTTTGTCATAACTCGGGTCAGTGTCTGGACGCAGGAAATGTTCACTACTGCCACTGTCAGGTGGGATACACCGGGAGCTACTGTGAGGAGCAGGTAGACGAATGCACACCGAACCCGTGCCAAAACGGCGCCACCTGCACCGACTTTCTGGGTGGATACACCTGCAAGGTAACAACTATGAAGAGAAAGTTTATATCCCTTTGCTATCTATGTTCAGATTTTTTTTAATGTGTCTATTTTTTACATAAATTTTGTGCACCACGGCACATATGTACTGCATTTTATTCAAGTTTAGTATGTTATTTATATTTTATGGCAACTTTTGGATGTTCTAAGAAACATAACTTGGAGACATTTCTAGTGAAACACATTTCTTGTGGTGATTTTATAAATCTAGATGTGTGTGAAGCATCAATTTTTTTAGCTTCTTTGCAGAAATTGAAATATTTTTTACTCTTAAAGCTACAACTCATCAATACATCTTCTATATTAGAAAATATCAACCTGCTTCTTGACTAACTGTCGGAGCCATTCAACTGAAAAGCGGTAATTGTAGCAGTTCACTGAAATTACAGCAGACATCCTTTTAGCTACAGTCCTAATGAAGAGGTTTGCTTATAAATAGAAAACAAACAGCTTGGTTATGTTAATCTCCTCCGGAGTAAAGGATCTTCTGGCCTTGGCAGGATGGAGGCCAGAAAACAGCCAGGTAAACAAAAACCATCTTTGTTTCATGTCAGACATCGATTAACTTTCCCCTCTCTTCTCTCGCTGTCCCGCTCTTCCTTCTTCCTTCCATTCCTCTTTCGTCTTTTGTTCCCTCTCTTCCTCAGTGCATGCCAGGATACTTGGGGACCAACTGCTCTGTGGAGATCAATGAATGTTTCTCCCAGCCGTGCCAGAACGGGGGCACCTGCATTGACCTGATCAATACCTACAAATGCTCCTGTCCCCGGGGAACCCAAGGTCAGCAGACCCCACGCACACTCCTCCACACCTCTCTGCCTCTCCATTCTCTCCTCCTCGTCTCCACGCTTCATTAATTAGGGCTTAACAGCACCCCGGGCATAAAAGCTCCACCTCCCGTCTTGGCTCCATCTCTTCCTCTACTTGTCAAATACTCTATTGATTTTTCTCTCAGACATGAAGGGAGCGTGTGTGTTTTATGGCCTGTCTAAAGTGGCAGTGGAGTTGGTTATCCTAAAACAGCCAACATGTTGTTGGAAATTTGAAGATTAAAAAAGTGTCAATTTCACAGTTTCAAAAGCTTTTTTTTAAACAAATTGAGAATTCAGGTCAGTATTTAAAAATGGTTCTAAACGTATTGACTTTAATCATTTTTTGTCAGTTTCAAGGTCTGGTTTAACCTAAAGCCATTTACACTGGAAAAGCAGAGCAGTTTTGACTTTATGTTTATTTGGCAACTTTTTAAATCTGGCTTTGGATCTCTGAAATCTTTTCTTACTCGAAACATTAAAATGTTACTATATAAAACTCTTCATACAACATGCCCTGACGTATCTCTTCAAACTTAACTACAGTTTTTTTTATTTCTTTGCAGACATGTCTATCTTTTTGTTTTTAGAAAGTCCAGACCTAATTTCATACCCTTTATCCAAAATTTCCTCTATAAAGGGACACTAATATCTGCAATTTACTGAAAAAAGACAGAATAAAAAGCAAATGACCTGCTGACAATGTGTTAAAGTCATAACTGCTTTCATTTATGGTAATTCTCAAAATAATATATTGTTCATGTCCTTTATTTAAATGAATGCACATTACTTGACATTGTTGTTTCCCCCTTACTCTTCCATCGCAATCTTCAGGTGTTCACTGTGAGATCAATATGGACGACTGCAACCCCTTCACTGACCCGGTCACCAAAGAGCCAAAGTGCTTCAACAAAGGCAAGTGTGTGGATGGAGTCGGAGGATACCACTGCATCTGCCCTCCAGGATACGTGGGGGAGCGCTGTGAGGGAGATGTGAACGAGTGTCTGTCGAACCCCTGTGACCCGCGTGGAACGCACAGCTGTATCCAGCTCACCAACAATTACCGCTGCGAGTGTCGCACCGGATACACAGGTAAACGGCTTAGAGAGTATATTAGAGTTTGAGGGGGGATATGTTAGTCTGCCTTTTTGGCTGGTATTTCCTTCAGACTCACTGTTTAAACTGCCCTCATTATTCAGTTTGCATGTTTGTACTACACACTGCATCTAAAAGATGGACATAACCAAAGTGAGATCAGCCGTTTAAGGTTTATGAAAGCTTTGAGTTTCTGCTTTTCACCATTGCCCTTTGATTTTTTTAAAGCAGATTTTTGGACAACAGAGTAGCAATGATCTGATTATGCTGCCTTGGTTAGCAAGACGCGCTGTTATTAACGGGGTTGCTAATTTTGATTAGCTTAAAATAAAAAGTACTTGCAAAATAACAGGCTCCCTAGTTTTTAATAATTCAACTGAACTTTAAACAAGACACGAATCTGACTGTGAGTCAGTGTGATAGGAGTTGATTAATCACACAGTGACCATTTTTTATCATGCAATAAACTCCTAATGGAACCATAATGTACAAAATGAATGTGTTCAATATTATTTGCATGTAGCAACTGAGACCATAGTCTAATCAGGAAAGTGTTTACTGAGGTCGCAAGTCAAGTAACAGCAAGATAAAGGAGTCAGCCCCTGCTTTATTCATGTCCATCTTTTATATACAGTGTTTGTTAATCTAAATCGTACTGGTGTGAGATTAACCTTACAATTATGATGAAGAATGGAAATGAAATAACAAACCTTTTTGTGTGTGACACCTCTGTAGGTCAGCGCTGTGACACGGTGTTCGATGGCTGTAAGAGCAAACCTTGTCGTAATGGAGGCACCTGTGCTGTGGCCAGTAATACACCACATGGCTTCATCTGCAAATGTCCTCCTGTGAGTACACGCTCTCAGAAATATACACAAACCTCTGTCACTCATAAGAAAGTTGTGATAAAAGAGCAAAAATTCTTCTTAAGATTATCTAAATTTTGACTGTAACTTTTAAAAGAGACATACAAAAGGTGATGTGATGCTTCCATTATGGGAAACATACTTTTTATTATATTTGATCTAAATTAGCCCTATTGTCTTTAACTGTAGCTTTATGTTTATGTATATTTAATATACAGACAGCCAAAAACATTGATGTTTTCATATATTGATGTTTGCAATACACTATGTCTGCATTTATATAGACTGTGAGAGAAAAGAAACACTTCAAGGAAGTGTATTCCCATCATCCCGACTAAACTGATAATCATAGTCATAAAAATTTGCATCTTTTGCTTAAGCTTTGGCTTGCATTTTAGTTTTCAGAAATAAGACAGATTGATTATATTCATATCAGTCTAATTTATTTAATATATAATAAGCATAAATCATATATATTATTCTTCCTGTAGGGCTTTACTGGCTCCACGTGTGAATACGACTCCCAGGCCTGCGGCAGCCTTCACTGTCACAATGGAGGCACGTGCATCTCCGGTCATAAGAGTCCCACGTGTCTTTGTACCCCATCATTCACTGGGCCTGAATGCCAATATCCCACTAACAGTCCATGTAATTCAAACCCCTGTTACAACGGCGGCACGTGTGAATACACCTCAGAGGAGCCGTACTACCACTGTGACTGCCCAGCTAACTTCAACGGCCTCCGCTGCCACATCCTGGATTACAGCTTCCCAGGAGGGTTCGGCCACAACATCCCACCGCCGCCAGTGGATGTCACCTGCGGGATCCCGCAGTGTGAAGAGCGCAAGTACAACAAGCACTGCGATGTGTCCTGTAACAACCACGAGTGCGGCTGGGACAACGGCGACTGCTCGCTCAATTTCAACGATCCATGGAAGAATTGCTCGGCTGCTCTGCAGTGCTGGCGATACTTCAATGATGGGAAGTGTGACTCACAGTGTGACAATGCTGGATGTCTGTATGATGGGTTTGACTGCCAGAACTTGGAAGGACAGTGCAAGTAAGTGTATTTAAGTGAAATAAGAGTTAGCTTAGCTTCATAAAAGATCCAGTTAAATATCTATTTGTCTTGTTTGGTGTACTGCTAATTAGATGCTGAGAAGAACAAACAGGATATAGAACTACAGTGATAAAACTGTCTTTGATAAAACAGTTCATTATTTTCCAGTAGAGCTGTAGGTAGTTTCTGTGTCATATACTTCTTCTTTTAGGCGTCTATATGCAATTGAGAGAGATTTAATTCGGCCTTTGCATCCAATTTTTTTCCAGCCCTCTCTATGACCAGTACTGCAAGGATCACTACGCCGATGGCCATTGCGACCAGGGCTGCAACAACGCAGAGTGTGAGTGGGATGGCCTGGACTGTGCCAGCAACATGCCTGAGAAGCTAGCCGTGGGCCAGCTGGTCCTGGTTGTCCACATCACCCCTGAACACCTCCTCAACAACTCCTTCGGCTTCCTGCGCGAGCTGAGCCGCGTGCTCCGAACCAATGTGGTATTCAAGAGGGATACGAAGGGGGAAATGATGGTCTACCCATATTATGGGAACGAACATGAGCTGAAAAAGTACAACGTCAAGCGTTCAGTGGACTCGTGGTCAGAGGTTCCTGGCAAAGTGCTGAATGTGGTCAAGAGGAGCCTGCATGACTTGGCTGGTGACAGCAAGAGAGTGAAGAGGGAGCTGGATCATTTGCAGATCAAAGGGTGAGAAGGCATTTCTGAAAATATTTCAGTCATTAACCTGCAAATTGTTCAGATCATTTTCTTCCATTGTCTGTCGTTTTATATGCTCATCTTTGTTTTTGGATTTTGCCTTTTCTTTTTTTTTGTCTAAGAAGATTTTTATTTCTTTGCGGAAGCTAATGAGATTTAGAAAAATGATAAAGTCTGGAGTCACTTTGTGTTTTCTTTTCTCTCTAGTTCAATTGTCCACTTGGAGGTGGACAACCGTCAGTGCTTCCAGCAATCCACCGAGTGTTTCCAGAGCACACGTGATGCTGCAGCGTTCCTTGGGGCTTTGGAGTCCAGTGGCAAACTGGATGTACCTTTCACCATTGAAGCCGTTTACAGTAAGTATATTTAATAGGTATCTGGATGACTTAAAAAGTCTGTATGCATTGTTGGCTTTCCAAAAAGTAGAACGCTCTATAAAAAAAATAAAGCAAAAGCAAATTTTGACTGCAGCTTGTCAAATTCTGGACACTTTTTACCAAAGATATTTGATCTAAAGCAGTTGCTTCAGAATTTCATATATTCATATTTTCATATATTGTATGATGAAACTTTTCTAATCAATGTACACTCAATGGAAAATTCTATTGATTTTGTGTATTTTCCATACTGTTAACAAATCACAAGAAAAAACAAAGCCATCATTGACTCCTGTTAAAAACATAGTGGGCCTCAGGTTGTACTGCATATTTCTTTATCAGGCCAAACCTCCACTTGAATACATTTGATTTAGCTTTCAAAACCCAGGTTTCCTAAAATTTCAAAACTTCTAGATTAACATGTAAAAAACAGCATTCATTTATCTCTGTTCATATATCATATATATGAACGTTCATATATCTTTGTTTTTAATGTCTGAGCATTCTTTGAATTATTGCAGTTTAGTCACGATGCAAATAGACAAATACTCACCAGTGATATTTTTGTTAATGAAAAAAACTGGTTTAAAAGACACCATTGATTAATTACGATCCATAACCTTTTACATGAACTACATTTTTCGAACATAATTTTCAGAGATATTTGCAAACAGTTAAGATAAAACAACACTAGAAATACTGGAAAGTCTGGCTTTTCTTGACTGCATTATTGCTCGGCTGTGTTTGTGTGCAACTGGGGAATATTTTGAGTCATTTCCACATACACAGTCCTGCCGCTGGAAATTTTCACTAAAGCTCAAAATGAGTTAATGTACTGCTGAAACTAATCCCCAATAAACACAATCATTTTCTGTCTGAGGAGAATTTGATGCATTAGTGTTTAAGGAAAGTAATTACCTTCTTTTGAGAGTAAACTACTTTCTGTTTTTAAAGATTTGTCTCTTCAGCAGGAATGAATGAACCCTGAGAGTGAGTGGCACAGACAAGACCGACTAGATAATTGTTGGTTTAGTCTTTTTTAAAAATTGGATCTCTTTATAAACGAAAGCATAAAATCGACTACACTCCTTAAAGCTGTATTTGCATACAACATTAGTGTATCTTACACACTGGTAATCATTTTCATTTCAGTGCAAACCCAAGGTTCCTTGAAAAAAGTCTAAAATGTAAAACAGGATTGCACAAATTAGCTTGATTGTTTGTAAAGTAAAATAAATGTCATTAGTAGTATGAGGACTAAAACATGAAAAATCACTGATGGGGTTCTTTAGGGCCTTGTGGTGTCCACACGTACAGAACATACTCGGATAAGACACATGCTCTTTCATGCTCACGCTCAAAGCAAATGTATCCGACGTGGCCTCTGGTCGGGTCCTAACCTTACAACTCTTTGATTGTGTATTTGTTATGCAGCCGTGAACAAATGCAGTTGTGAATCTCTTGGCCTAAACAATGAGTCCTCCCCTCGGTGTGTAAATCCGATGGCTTGAGGCTCCAAAATGGTTAATTGCTGTAAATCAACTCATCCAACACTCCCCCCGCCTCCAAAATCACATAACATAACCGTATCTGTCTGTTTCTCAGACATGTACACATATACGTCCACGGATAACACACTCGCACACATGCACGCACACGCACTTCATCCCAGTGTGAGGGGCTGCTGCAACCTTCACCTCGCTGAATGTAATACCAGGACTTAATGTATCTCTGAGGGTTTAGGTTGGGGGAGTTTATCATTTCAAAATCGTTAGTGGAAAAAAAGAGAAGGGGAAAAATTGATCGGGAGTGTGCTAGAAGTTGGGAGTCTTTGTTATCTCGAAAATCCTAATAAATCCTTCGTCTTTACAGCTTAAAGTGCGTGCAGTAATTTGAAGTTCATTAATCCCCCTCCCTTTTTTCTCTTAAAGAAGAAATGGTAAAGTTGTCTCTTGGTACCCTGGGCTGAAAAGAGAGAGAGGAGGTGGTGGTGGTGGTGGTGTACTTTTCTCCCCCTTTTCTTTTTTTTATCACGCCCCATCCCTTTTTTTTCTTTTTTTGATGAAAAGTGGTTAGCAATTCTGATTATTACTGAATAGATAGAAGCTAGCTTTACAAACGGTGAGGATCGTCAGTCCATTTCAGACACTGGCTGCGTTTTGCAGTGGAAACCGCGGGGCGAAGGAGAGCCGGACTAGCTCTGCTCGAACACTCAGGCTGATCCTGGGTGTCCCGGTCCAGCGGTCCACATCTTGTCCTCAGCCCGCTGTGAACATAATGTCCATTTTCCTACCAGGTGACGTGGAACAAGAGCCTATAGAGAAGTACTACCTAATCTACTTGGTACTGGGCGGTTTAGGGATGCTGGCCTTCCTTGGACTGGGAATGGTGGCTGCCCGAAAGCGCCGTCATGAACACGGGCGGCTCTGGCTTCCCGAGGGCTTCAAGACCACAGATAGCAAGAAGAAGAGACGTGAGCCTGTTGGAGAGGATTCGGTGGGATTAAAGTAAGTTTACATTTATTCGGCGCTCGCTGTCATTTGGTGTGTGTTTCTTTGCGAGTTGGGTGACGGGCCAGTTCTTTAGGAAAAATGGTTGTTACTGGTGATCAGCCAAATTTGGAAAAATGGGATTTTTCTCTGGATCATTAATGATAATGATATAGCAGGTTTACGTGTGAATTAATTGACTTGTTGGGGCAGAGGGGTGTGGTATGAAATCAATCAATGCTTTTGTTTTTTCGACATCGCTACACTATTAATGGTGAGTGGCTTGTATGAGACTGAAGCAGTGGAGTACGAGGATTTTTAAAAGGTTTTCTGCTTCATCACAGGCCAATGAAAAACACCTCAGACATTTCTCTCATGGATGACACCCACACTGAGTGGGGAGAAGACGAACCTTCAGATGCGAAACGCTTTAGGGTAAGAAACTCTGACAGAACAAAAATATAATGATTATTATTATTATTCAATTTTACAGTCTGAGCAACTATTTTCTAAGACATTTAATTCTAGGCTTTGAAAGAATTGTTTGTGTATTTTTAAATGTTTAAAATAATTTTATGATCTTTTTATAATACATTTTAAACTTTTTTGGGGGGTTTTCTAATTCGATTTAAAGTCAGTTTCAGTTGTCTAACCTCCTGCTGTCCCCGTTTTAACAGTTTGATGAGCAGGCTGTGTTGGATGCGGATGACCAGACAGACAACCGCCAGTGGACGCAGCAGCACCTGGATGCCGCTGACCTGCGCATCCCATCTATAGCTCCCACACCCCCTCAGGGCGAGATTGAGAATGACTGCCTGGATGTCAATGTCCGCGGTCCAGGTGGGTTACTAACCATAAATATTATTTATATTAGCGGGACCTTCTGTTATCTTTAGGTCATTTTTATTGCGGATGACTTGGTTGTCTTTATATAAACCATTAAATTACCTCCTGAGCTGTAATTGTTTCACATGTCAGCAAAGCTCTCTTTTTAGGAAATTATGTGTATATAATTATATATAATTGTGCATTAAAAGAAATATATATATATTAATTTCTTTGGTTTTTTTGCTTTTTTTTTTTTTTTTTTTTTTTTGCTTGTGAAATACAGAACTGAAAAGTCTAGGTGAAAGAACTGGGAAAGGAAAATCCCTCGGTAGTGTAAAGCTATTACTGATATTTGAATGGATCAAAGGGCAAAGAACTTTTTGAGTACACATTTCTAGTAGTCACACATTTTTCTGTGTGTGTGTTTTTCTTGTGTAAACTTGTGTATGTGAATTGATTATTATCTTTTCTGGGTGAACATTTCACATTTCCTAAGGATGTGTGTGTGTGTTTTCATGTGTGTGCGTGCGTGTGTAATTGCGCATGTAGGAGCTGCTAAAGCTCCATGTCCTCAGGGTAAAGGATCTTCTTCAAAGCAGCTGGCTGGAAGCCAGATGCCTGGGGGAAAACACTGATTCCTGATCAGATTAATCATTTGACCAGTAATAGGCCTCTGTTTTCTTTTCTTTTTTTATTCTACATTACAAAAACCAATGAAGGCATCAGATGCAAAAACCCAATTTTGTACTAAGTGGCAAATTCCCTGAAGAAAAGCTATGAAAAATCAAAGTAACAGGTTTAACAACTTGAGAGCACACTTTTCCCCCCGTTGCGGATCGATGCACTTGAATCGACCAAATCTGCGAGATCTGGGGCTTGCTATCCTTTTGAAGAGGAGAAAACCTATCCAAGTCGACTGACTGAGCCGCCTCTCACAGTCAGATATTAATGCTTCGTTTTTGCAGCAGTCTAGCTTTAGCAAGCCTTGGCCTCTATCCCTCTAGCTTCGCTTTCCTTCTGAAGCTTCTCCTATGCCGGGGCCTTGATCAGAATCTATTATCGAAAAAGAGAGCGCTGTGATGATTCAACCCAGGAAAAAGTGTCAAATCCACATTCGATTTGTTTGTTGCTTTGTTTTGATCTGCCAGGTGCTTTGAAGTGAACCCTCCTGTAGTTTTGCAGTAGTTAATATGACTGTACTGTGCTGACCATGCAGTGCCTTTTTTTTTTTTCATTCGCTTCTTCTGGCCCTTCCGTGCAGATGGATTCACACCCCTGATGATTGCGTCCTGCAGTGGCGGAGGTTTAGAAACGGGCAACAGCGAGGAGGAGGAGGACGCCTCTGCTAATGTGATCAATGACTTCATCTACCAAGGTGCTAACCTCCACAACCAGACTGATCGGACAGGTGAAACAGCTCTTCACCTGGCTGCCCGCTATGCCCGCTCTGATGCTGCTAAACGCCTGCTGGAGGCCAGCGCTGATGCCAACATACAAGACAACATGGGCAGAACTCCTCTGCATGCTGCTGTGGCAGCTGATGCCCAGGGAGTGTTCCAGGTGGGTTTCTTTATGATTGATTGATTTATTTATTTATTTTTGGATCAAGAAACCCAAAATGCAAATGTGAGCATGGCTCCTTTAAAGTTTTTTTTTTTTTTTTCATCTTAAAATTGTGATGAACATTTTGTGTGAAAAATGTAGCTATTTAAAAAAAACTATTAATAGTACAAAGTGCTATTAATTATCAGGTTAAAATACTTTAAATTTCCTGTAAAATTAATTATTCTAAAGGAATCTAATGGAGCTCAAAAGGAGTAATGTGTTGTATATCTTTGCAGATTCTGATAAGGAACCGTGCCACAGACTTGGATGCCCGCATGCACGATGGCACTACACCCCTGATCTTGGCTGCCAGGCTGGCAGTGGAGGGCATGGTGGAGGAGCTCATTAACTGCCATGCTGATGTCAATGCAATTGATGATTTTGGTAAGGTTTCAATGTTTTTTGCCACTTATGATATTCACAAAAACCTGAAATCTTCACATTTTAGTGCTAAATGTAGTGCAAAATGAATTTCATATCTAATGACCCTGCTCCTGTCTCTGCAGGTAAATCAGCCCTACATTGGGCCGCAGCAGTGAATAACGTGGAGGCAGCCATTGTGCTACTCAAAAATGGTGCCAACAAGGACATGCAAAATAACAAGGTATAGAAATAACCCCCTTTCGGCAATGAAGGAACATTCCTTGTGCATCTGTTAAACTGTTTAATATATTGTCTCCTTTCTGCTTACTTCAGGAGGAAACACCTCTGTTCTTGGCTGCTAGGGAAGGAAGCTACGAGACTGCCAAGGTCTTGCTGGACCATTTTGCCAACAGAGAAATAACTGATCACATGGACCGGCTACCCAGAGACATTGCACAAGAGAGAATGCATCACGACATTGTGCGGCTGATGGACGAGTACAACCTGGTACGAAGTCCTCCCATGCATGGGGGGTCACTAAGTACCACACTGTCACCCCCTCTCTGCTCGCCTAATGGCTTCCTGGGAAACATGAAGCAGCCCCAGCCTCAAGGTCAAGGCCAGAGCAAAAAGGCACGCAAGCCCAGCACCAAAGGCATCGGGTGCAAGGAGGGCAAAGACATGAAGGTGAAGAAGAAGAATTCCCAGGATGGGAAGCCTGGGAACCTCCTGGATAGCTCAGCTGTTCTGTCTCCAGTTGACTCCCTGGAGTCTCCACATGGCTATGTCTCTGATGTGGCTTCACCGCCGATGATGACCTCACCTTTCCAGCAGTCGCCGTCTGTATCCCTGAACCATCTGCAGGGGATGTCTGACCCACACCTGGCTGTAAACCACATGGTGATGCCAAGCAAGCAGGAGCTGGCTCGAATGCAGTTTGACCCAATGCCTCCACGTCTTACCCATCTACCTGTTACTGTCTCCAGTGGCCAGGGCGCCATGAATGGACAGTGTGATTGGCTGTCCAGGATGCATGGCAACATGAGCCAACCAGGTCAGTACAACCCAATGAGAAACAACCCTGGTGGTCAAGGAGGTCTTCACCAGGGAGGGCAGCACGGGATGATGACAACAACGCTCCATAATGGCCACCCAAACAGCAGCCTGACTCAGATGATGACATATCAGGGCATCCAGAACACCAGAATGGGTCCACAGTCGCACATATTGCAACAGCAAGCTCAACAGATGCAGCAGATGCAGAACCTTCAGCAGCTTCAACAACAGCAGCAGCATCAACAGCAGCAGCAGAGCATCCAGCTGCAGCACCAGAACTCAAACACAGCCAACACCCAAAACTTCATCAGTGGGGAGCTCAGTTCTCCAGAGCTCCAGCAGGGCACAGGCAACTCCACCATGCCCATCCACACCATCCTGCCTCAGGAGACCCAGATTATGCCCTCCTCCATCAGCCAGTCAATGCCTAGCACCCAGTTCCTCACCCCACCCTCCCAGCACAGTTATTCGGGCCCCATTGACAACACCCCAAACCATCAGGTCCAAGTACCTGACCACCCCTTTCTGACACCCTCTCCCGGCTCCCCTGACCAGTGGTCCAGTTCATCTCCTCATTCCAACATGTCTGACTGGTCAGAGGGCATCTCGAGTCCACCGACAAGCATGCAGTCTCAGATTGCACACATACCTGAACAGTTCAAATAAAAATCTTCAGACCCAGCTGAGCTGCTGTACATATGTTTTGTTTTGTTTTTTGTCTAAAAAGGCACTCTTGGAGGAAAAAGAGAAAGGGCAACGCTGTAAATGGGATTTTAAAAAACCTTCATAAGCTTTTATACTAACAGCAACATCTGTGTTTCATCCATTCTTTTATTTATTAATGTCTTATTTATAAGCATTGCCTGCCTTCAGAAATTTGTGGGGTCCATGGTGTTATGTCATAAGCAGGGCAGTGGATGTCCTTTATAGTAAGTCTTTTCTTTTAGTACTTCTTTTCTGGAGTGAAGTCGCAGCATACACACTGGGTATTTATTTTCCCTTAAGGACTCTTAGTCTTTGCCTTTTTTATATGGTTTCTCTTGTTTATATATATATATATTTTTGTATAATCTTGTTTATAATGAAAATCGTGATTAAGGGGCATTTTTATAGAGCACATATTAAGTTTCAGTGTTATTTCAGTTATTTGTAAGCATCTGAAATATCAACTGATGGTAAACTGTTAACAGTACATGAATGCCATGTACAGGTCCTGTATGATATGGGAGCTTTTAACCCCCCCCTTCCATAAATATCATGTGATTCTTAGCTACACTCTTTAGAGTCATGTCAATTTCTTGAATCAGTGGAACAGCATTATGTTGCACC